>NW_026712409.1:17294803-17894803 GCF_030504385.1 Musca domestica | reverse complement strand
ATCATTCATTATCATCATTAAAAAAAAAACAACAACAAAATTTTAAAATGTTCAAAAAACGGCAACAAACACAAGGCACCAGCAACATAGGCCAACAAAATTAAATTAAGCCACATCCATGTATGAAGGTTATAAAATATAATTTTGTGGCCAGTGGCAAATTTCGGTTTCGGTGGTGGTCGAAGAGATTGGCGGATCGAAAGGAAGTTGGGGAGGGGGGCTTAGAGCGAGAGAGAGAGAGAGAGAGAGAGATAAATGTAACCATCTGTAGCTGACAATTAGCCATGTCAAATGCTGTGTAACAGCTAGCCAGTGTGAACTCTTTTTTGTTCCCAAAGTGACCTTAACAGCTGACTGCGTGCACAGTGGGTTACATAAACAGAAAAAAAATATTTTTTAAAAATTCGAATTTTTTTAAATAAAATGACTATAAAGTCGCTGGTTTTAATATTAAACCAGGGGGTAAGGTACGGAATACCTTCTTCACTAATAAACAGACGTTGTTGTTATAAAAACAATAATAATGGGATTAAGCCTGATAATTTTGCAACAACAAAATTCTACGGTACATGCTAAGACTATTCTATAATTTTCTCTTTTTTTTTTTGAAAAATTAGAAAATATCGAAAAAAGTGGTGCTTTAGGAATTTTTATTGAAATAATATAATTAAAAAAAATAAAAAATTAAAAAAAACATAAAATATTAAAAAAATAAAAAATTAAAAAAATTAAAAAAATACAAAATTAAAAAAATAAAAAATTAAAAAAATTAAAAAACAAAGAATTAAAAAAATAAAAAATTAAAAAAATAAAAAATTAAAAAAAAAAATAAAAAATTAAAAAAAATAAAAAATTAAAAAAATAAAAAAATAAAAAACTAAAAAAATAAAAAAATTAAATAAATAAAAAAATTAAAAAAATAAAAAATTAAAAAAAAAATAAAAAAAAGAAAAAAATTAAAAAATTAAACAATATTTTTGAAAAAAAATTACCCTGAGCCGTTGCATTTTACAAAATATTTTTATAACCTCAGCCAAATGGCTACTGAGGCCAAAACCTGCCTCATTGAAATATCGGTTTTAGATTCGAGGTCTCTTCGGATCATATCCGTTTTAGGACATTTAAAGTTAATCTTGGGCTGTTCCATCCGTTTGTCTGGCTAGATGGTGCGCACTCGAAGGGAGTAACCGCTGGAGTCCAAACGTGGTACATTGGTACATATTTTTATCAAACTTAGAACGCCTTCGAAGTTGGACAATATCGAACCACTCCTTCTGCAACCTCGCCGACAAAAGGTAAAAATTTTTAGAGGAATTAATTTACCTTATAGAGCAGCAAAGGATCATCCGATTTTAAGCAAACTTTACAAATCTTAATATTTTTCTCAGTTCTAGGTTAGGGGCGAAAATGAACAATATGGGTCCAGTCCATCAGGTAACTCCCCCACATAGAGGTCGCCCTTTTTGAATAATTACAACTCTTATAAAATGTGAAATATTATTATTCGATTGTCTTCAAATTTCGAACATCTCAATAGTTCTATCAACGCAAAATCTGGTATAAAGATCGAAGTAAACGGATGGCTCCTTCCGGTACCTCCTCCACAAAAAGTTGAACTTATTAAAGAAAATAGTGAAAAAAAAGCAAACGATACTCCGATTTTGTTCCAACTTTGCAAATCCTAATATTTGCATCAGTGCTATGTGAGGTGCGAAAATAGACAATATTGGTCCACTCCATCAAGTACCTCCCCCACAAAGGATCAAAATTTTGAATAATTACAACTCCTATAAAATGTGATGTAAGAGTCCGATTGTCTTCATATTTCACACATCCCAATATTTATATTAAACCAAGGTCTGGTGTTAAGATGAACAACATCGGTCCACTCCTTTTGGTACCTCCTCCACAAAAAGTCGAAATTTTCAAAAGAAAATATATATTTTTTGCACAGAAGGGGAAGCAATAATCTAATTTTGCTCTAATTTTGCAAATCCTAATATTTGCGTCAGTTCTAGGACTCGTGCCAAAATGGATAGTACTGGTCCACTCCATCAAGTACCTTCCCCACAAGGGGCCAATATTTTGAATAATTATAACTCTTAAAAAATATGACGTAAGCGTCCGATTGTCCTCAAATTTCACACATCCCACTATTTTTATGAACCCAAGATCTGGTAGTAAGACGGAATATATCGTCCCACTCCTTCTGGTACCGCCCCCACATAGGGTAAAAATTTTGAATATCCATGAAGCTCATAAAACGCGAAATAAGCATTCGATTCCATTCCGACTTGGCACAATTCAATATTTCCATCAACACAAGATCTGTTATAAAGATGGTAGAGTTTGGACCATTCTCTTGCTGGTACCTCCCTCACAAAAGGTCAAAGTTTTGAATAACCAAAACGATTATAAAATGCGAAATGAGCTACCGATTGTGTTCAAATTTCGCACATTCCATTCTTTCCTCTCACACAAGATACACTGTGAAGATGGGATATGTCGGCCAACACCTTCTGGTATCTCCCTTACAAAGAGTTCGAAATTTTGAAGAACCAAAATGCTCATAAAATGCGAAATGATCATCCCAGTCTTTTGAGATTTTAAACATCAGAATTTTTCCATGAACACATGATCTTTTGCGAGGATGGAATATGTCGGTCAACCCCTTTTGGTACCTCCCCCACAAAAGGGTTAAAATTTGGAATAACCAAAATACTCATAAAATGAGGAATAAACATTCGATCCTTTCTAAATTTTACACATTCCAATATTTCTAGTAACACATAATCTGGTTTGAAGATGGTATATATCGGCCCACTCCTTCTAGTGTCTCCCCCACAAAGCGAATGCAATTTGAAATAAACAAAATGCTCATAAAATTCGAGATAAGCATTGGTTCTTTCTAAACTTCACACATCTAAATATAAGATCTGGCGTGAAAATGGAACACATCGGCCTACTCCTTCTAGTACCTCCCCCACAAAGGGGTCAAAATTTTGAATAACCTAAATTGTCATAAAATGCGAAATAAGTATCCGATTCCCATCAAACTACACACATTCCAATATTTCTACTAACACAAGATCTGGTGTGAAGATGGAATATATCGAACCACTCCTTCAGGTACCTCCCCAACAAAGGGGACAAAATTTGGAATAAGCAAAACGGTTATAAAATCCGAAGTAAGCATCCCATTGATTGTAAACTTTACACATTCCAATATTTCTACAAGCACAAGTTTTGCTCTAAAGATGGGATGTATCGGACCACCCTTTTTGGTACCGCCCCATACAACGGGTCAAAATTTCGAATAATTATAGTTTTCTTAGATGCGAAATAAGCATCCGATTCTCATATCCCAATATTTTTACCAACAAAAGATATTGTGGGTGGATGATATATATAGGATCAACTCTCCTGAAATTAAAAAAAAAAAAAAAAAATAATAATAATAATAATAATAATAATAATAATAATAATATAATAATAATAATAATAATAATAATAATAATAATAATAATAATAATAATAATAATAATAATAATAATAATAATAATAATAATAATAATAATAATAATAACAATAATAATAATAATAATAATAATAATAATAATAATAATAATAATAATAATAATAATATAATAATAATAATAATAATAATAATAATAATAATAATAATAATAATAATAATAATAATAATAATAATAATAATAATAATAATAATAATAATAATAATAATAATAATAAGTAAATAAATAAATAAATAAATAAATAAATTGAACTCCCGTCGATTTTTCCTTTTTTTCTAGGAAACTTTTTAAACACAGACATTTTTCTTAAAATAAGAAAAATTATTTTTTTTTGAGAATTTTTATGAAATTTTTTTAAGACCCGATTTTTTCTGAAATATTTTTAGAACTTAAAATATTTTTAAGAGAGCTACTGTATTTTTTATATATATTTTTTTTTAAGAAAGTTAATAATTATTACGTAAAAGGTCCCAATTGGATTTAAAAGAAACTCTAAATATTTCGTAGGGGATATTATTATATATATTATACTAAGATTATAGATGTTCAGAAAATAATTTAAAGGGCTATGGATATTATTTTCGGAATTTCTAAAATCTTGTTTTTCATCATCCTCCTATTTTCCAGCGACCAAAACTTCTTGTGTCCATTAAACAAATGACTCTTTCACTTCAGAACATACGAATGAGATCTCCCCCTCCCCCCAATGAAAAATATTGACAGCATCCCGAGGATCATTAATCATCGTTCTGGGTAGGAACTGTACCCGATCACGGACTAAAGTAAAAACCCTTGTTAAAATACAAGGAATATGTCATTATAAATTATTGAAAGTTTTCTCTCCGTTTGTTTGTGTATTTTTATATTCCTGCATGAACAAAACCACAAGATCAATGTTGTTGTGTTTACAGTTAAAAGACTTAACGGTTTTTTAATTTGCGAGATGATTTCCTTTTTGTTTTTCTCTTATTTTTACAAAACCAAACAAAACAAAAAAAAACGCACGACACTTTTAAAACGCCCCGGTTAAAAGCACATAAATTTTGACGGCATGGAGGGAGAGAAACGCCAGTGACGGGGGTGGAGGTGGCGGTGCTGGTCTTGCATCGCGCTTTTATTTTTTTTATTTTGCTGGAATGTGTCATGTGAGCGAACTGGTGGCGGCTTGTTTCTTTTGGTTTTCTGTTGTGTGTTTATACCCTACACCACATAGTGGTAAGGGTATTATGTCTTTGTGCATTTGTTTGTAACATGGAGAAGGAAACGAGATAGACCCATAGTTACTTTTGAGAACCTTCATAGAATCACTTTCTGAGTCGATTTATGCATGTCAGTCCGTCTGTCCGTCCGTCCGTCCGTCCGTCTGTCCATGTATTCTTGTGAACAAAATGCAGGTCGCATTTATTATCCGATTGAGATGACATTTTCCAAACAATATTTTTTTGGCCCAAGGACGAACCCTATTGAAATTGGTGAGAATCGGATCAAATTTAGATATAGCTCCCATATATATCTTCATCCGATTTCGGGTTAAATGTGCACCAAATATCCACTATCAGTCCAAATTACCTGAATTTTGGCACACCCAACCGAGTTCGGCCTAGAAGCAAGTATATCAAATTTGGAGAAAATCGGTTCAGATATAGCTATAGCTCCTATATATATCTTTCATCCGATTTGATCTTTAAGTCCCTCACATTCCTACTATGCACTCCACAACCGTGATATTTGGTACCAGGTATTAGATGGAGCCCAGAAATAGCTGTTTGTAATTTTATCGAAATCGGTTCAGATTTGGATATAGCTCCCATATATATCTTCATCCGATTTCGGGTTAATTGTGCACCAAATGGCCGATATAAGTCCAAATGGACTGAATTTTAGTACATCGGACCAAATTCAGCCTAGAAGCAAGTATATCAAATTTAGTGAAAATCGGTTCAGATATAGATATAGCAACCATATACATGTTTCATCCGATTTAGAGTTTTAGTCCCACACATTCGTAATATTCACTCCACAACCGTGATATTTGGTACCAGGTATTAGATGGAGCACTGGAATAGCTGTTTTAAATTTTATCGAAATCGGTTCAGATTTGGATATAGCTCTCATATATATCTTCATCCGATTTCGGGTTAAATGTGCACTAAATGGTCAATATCAGCCCAAATCACCAGTCTAGAAGCTAATACGTAAAATTTGGAGAAACCCGGTTCAGAGATAGCTATAGTTCGTAAAATGCACGATAGAATTAGATAGATTTTGATTTTGTACCAAATATCTCATAGAGCTCTGAAATGCCCTGTATAAACCTTTTTACGAGAGCTCTACTAAATATGCATAGTGGTGTAGGGTATCATATAGTCGGCCCCGCCCGACTTTTGAGCTTTCCTTACTGGTTTTTTAATAATTTTCTTTAATTAAAACAATGCTTATTTACAGTTTTGTAATGACTTTAGATGGTAGATGGCCGGACACATGGCTGGCTACATATGTATCCTACATGTGTAACCCCAGGTCCAGCCATGCGTGGTTTTATTTATTTTTTTTTTTCGATATTTCCATATATTTAATATTATTAACAAGATATTCTGGTATTGCCAAGCCGAAACGGTAACATGCAACAACCCTTACCAACACCAAATACCAAACACAACAAATAATAAAAAAAAAACAACAAAATATATCGCTGAATTATTTTTAGCCCACCTGAACGTGGTTTGTTTTGCAAAGAAAATTAAACTGCGACCAACAAAAAAAAATTACCATAATTTATAATTAAATTTTTTAATTTACAATCCTCGACATAAAATTATCGAACATGTGAAGAACGGGGGCATGCGCGTTAGTGGGCTACAAACAGCTAAACACACATACGCAGATACACACACACATTGGTGTAGCCAATGTAAAGCACAGTGGGGATTTTTCTTCTTGGCCGGCAGAAATGTGGAGAAAGTCTATATATCTGTATGTAATAATTTGTTTTTATTTTTAGTTTATTACCAATTGTATTTTCTGTTTTTTTTTTTTTGTTAATGTTTTAACATGTATTATTAACATTTCAAGGGGGAATTTTACCATTTTTTTGAAGATATTGGAAAATTTCCCTTCGATGTTTTCTTTGAAATTAACTTTTACTTTTTTATGGTGCTATGTAATCAAGGGAATGTATTGTAAAAAAACCAGCGAGCCATCAAATTTGCTTGTTTTGGTGGAGAGGATTTTCCAGATCTATCTAGGCCTCCATGGTTATTCCTAATTTTCAACCGCTTAGAAAGAGTGGATCTATGTATCCCATATTCACAGTAGATCTTGGATTAGTAAATTAGTATTGGGATGTGTGAATGTTGAAGAGAATGGGAGTCTTGTTTCTCATTTTGTGAGAGATAAAATTTATTCAAAATTTTGACCCCTTTTTGTGGGGGAGGTACCGGAAGAATGCTAATTGCGAGTTTCATGAGCTTCTTGGTTATTCAAAATTGTCATCAATTCATGGGGGAAGTACCACAAGGAGTCGGCCGATATATTCCAATTTCACACCAGATCTTGAGTTGAGAGAAATATTGGGATGTGCGAAGTTGCGAGAAATAATCGGATGTATATTTTGCGTTTTATGAGCGTTTTGGTTATTCAAAATTTTAACCCCTTTGTGGGGGAGGTACCGGAAGGGTGGGTCCGATATATTCCATTTTCACACCAGAACTTGGGCCTGCAGAAATATTGGCATGTGTGAAGTATCGAATGGTAATTGCGAATTTTATAAGCTTCATGGTTATTCAAAATTTTCACCACTTTGTGGGGGGAGGTACCAGAAGAAGTGGGACGATTCGTTCCATCTTCACAGCCTATTTTGTGTTGATAAAAATATTGGGATGTGTGAAACTTGAAGAGAATCGTATGCTTATTTCGCATTTTGTGAGAGATATAATTATTCAGAATTTTGGCCCGTTGTGGGGGAGGTACCAGAAGGTTTGGTCCGATATATTCCCTCTTCACACCAGAACTTGCGCCAGCAGAAATATTGGGATGTGTGAAGTTTAGAAAGTATCGAATGCTAATTGCGAGGTTCATGAGCTTCTTGGTTATTCAAAATTTTCAACACTTCGTGGGGGAGGTACCTCAAGCAGTGGGACGATTCGTTCCATCTTCACAGCAGATTTTGTGTTGATAGAAATATTGGGATGTGTGAAACTTGAAGATAATCGTATGCTTATTTCGCATTTTGTGAGAGATATAATTATTCAGAATTTTGGCCCGTTGTGGGGGAGGTACCAGAAGGATTGCTTCGATATATCCCCTCTTCACACCAGATCTTGTGCCAGAAGATATATTGGGATGTGTGAAGTTTAGAAAGTATCGAATGGTAATTGCGAATTTTATAAGCTTCATGGTTATTCAAAATTTTCACCACTTTGTGGGGGGAGGTACCAGAAGGAGTGGGACGATTCGTTCCATCTTCACAGCAGATTTTGTGTTGATAGAAATATTGGGATGTGTGAAACTTGAAGATAATCGTATGCTTATTTCGCATTTTGTGAGAGATATAATTATTCAGAATTTTGGCCCGTTGTGGGGGAGGTACCAGAAGGGTTGGCCCGATACATCCTCTCTTCACACCAGATCTTGTGCCACAAGAAATATTGGGATGTGTGAAGTTTAGAAAGTATCGAATACTAATTGCGAGGTTCATGAGCTTCTTGGTTATTCAAAATTGTCATCAATTTGTGGGGGAGGTACCACAAGGAGTGGGCCGATATATTCCATCTTCACAGCAGATTTTGTGTTGATAGAAATATTGGGATGTGTGAAGTTTAGAAATAATCGGATGTATATTTTGCATTTTATGAGCGTTTTGGTTATTCAAAGTTTTAACCCCTTTGTGGGGGAGGTACTAGAGGGTGTTCTCCAAAATATATCCCATTTTCACACCAGATCTTGTGTTCATGAAAATGTTCTCTTATGTGAAATCTCAAATGACTCGGATGCTTATTTCGCATTTTATAAGCTTCATGATTATTCAAAATTTTGTGGGGGAGGTACCCGAAGGTGTGGGCCGATATATTTCACCTTTACAGCAGATCTTGCGTTGATAGAAATATTGAAATTTGCGAAATTTGAAGACAGTCTGATTCTTATTTCACATTTTATAAGAGTTTAAATTATTCAAAATGCTGACCCCTTGTGGGGGGAGGTACTGGAAGGAGTGAACCGATATTGTCCATTTTCGCACCTGACATAGCACCAATAAAAATATAAAGATTTGCAACGTTTGTAGAAAATTGGATGATTCTGCCTTGTTCTGTAAGGTATATTATTCTCTTCGAAAATGTGGACTTTATATGTGGGGAGGTTCCGGAAGGAGTGGACCGACATTGCCCATTTCCGAACTTGATCAAAGTTTGATAATTTAATATTACGATGTACCAAGATAGGGCCAAAGCGGGTACTTCCTTTGAGAGTTATCGTGCCCACCGGCAAGCCAGCCGGACGGACACTACCAGGATTGACTTCCTGAATGTCTTGAAACGGATTTAGCCCAAATAGAACTGTGGTCTAAAACCATTATTTCGATGAGGTACATATTGGCTTTATCAAAAATTCCCTGTTTTTTACATAAATATTTGAGGAAAATTAGTAAAGTATTCAATATCGGAGTCTATGAAAATTTTTAAAAAAAATTCTAGGTTAGTAACTATTTTTTTTCATAGAGTCCTAATTTTTTTTTATAAAAAAAAATCCATAAAAATTAATAAAAAAAATAATTTGAGAGCTTTGAAAATGGTTTGAAAATATCCAAAAAGGTGAATGGTGACCTTTTTAAATATTTTCAAACCGTTTTATTTAAATAATTCTTGTGGATTTTTATAAAAAAAATTAAGGACCCTACATGAAAGACAATAGTCATTAATATTTTTAAATATTTTTTGAAGTATTTAATATTTAAATCTGTGAAAATTATTTTTAAAAAATTCACGATGGAAGTCTTATTTTTTTTATTAAAAACCTCGATGAAATTCCTAAAAAATTACTCATCGTCAGATTAACTACTGTTTTTTAAATTATTATTTTAATATCTGGTATCTGATGTTTTTTGCTTTGAAAATTCTTCGAAGAAAGTCCTTAAAAATATGTTTTTAAAATTATTTTTGTTTTTTTTTTTTTTTAATATAAGGCACCTGATTTTTTTTTCTTTTTTTTTTTTTTGAAAAATCTTTAAAGAGAGTCCTTAAAAATATTGAAAAAAAAATCACTCATCGTCTAATTAATTTATGTTTTAGCATTCTTCCCTTCCCCATCCTCCCTCCCTCTATCCTCATTCGAATAATATTTATAATTTTAAATCATATTTCATCATTTTTTAATGAGTTGAGAATGTTTTCTTTTTTACGTTTTTTTTTCTTTTGAATTGGAACTTTGAAATATTTGTTATTCAGTGCCAGGCTCTGACATTCGGTTTTGTTTTATTTTCGTCTCTGCTCATCACTCAAAGGATTATAATAAAAAAACAAAAACCGAAGAATGTTTAAAACATTTGTTGGCGCTGTTGTTGTTGTAGAATTCCAAGAATCTGCTTAAGCTGAGAAGAATTACAAGACATCTTTGGCGGCGACATGGTTTCTTCTGTGACAACCTCAATGAGATTTGGCATTTCCCTGGCAATCCATTTGAAGTGGTGGTCTGTTGTTGTTGTCGGCTGAGTCATTAACATTTTGTTAACTGGGGTTGTGGTGGGCATTGTGAAATTAATAAATAAAAAAAGAACACACACTCACATTTTTGTTAGGTTATTTGTCTTTAGCCCAGTTTTTCGGAGATTCGGTGGGCAATTTTTTGGTTGAATTTTTTTTTTTGTATTTTTTTTTTAATTTTTTTTTTTTGAAATCCTTAATTTATCATGTCTTGAATGTTGAGTTGAGAATTTACTGCTTTGTGGTGAAATTGGGTTACCATTCGTTTTTTTCTTTAATTTGAAATATTTATTCCACCCCAATGAAATACTACCTGGTCCTCAAGGGACCTCTTAAATCATTTAACAGTTATTTTCCACATCTCCTTTTACCATCAGCTGTGTGGGTTTTCATTTTAATTAAATATTCCATTTGATGAGTTATTAGCCTTAATTTGTTTTATGGAGATCTAATTTGGGAATATGATAAATCTGCAGCCATGTTTCAGAAGTAGCTTCACGTCGATGAGAAAGCAAATGAATTAAAAATAATTTAATTATTTTTAAACATGAAAAATTTGCTAATTATTTTATGAGTCGACAACTTCAGCGGAAAAAGAAAAGAGGCAGAATCAGGGCGAGATTTTAACATAAGAATGCAGAATTTCGTTTGAATTTGTCACTAATGGCGCCCTATCTAAATTTATCAAATATTTGCATTCGCATTTAATATAAATCACATGGTGCCTCAATTGAGGTTAAGTTCTAAAATAGCATTGCAAATATTATAGATGATACGATTGGTTAATTATTTTATTCTCAAGAAAACCTCAACCCATTAAAAATATATATTTTATAATCATTTAAAGCTGATCTCGCTTAACGTCTAAAATTTACGTCATGGAATGTTTTAATAATTTCATCTTCAAATAATGACTTATTCCCCCACTGTGGGCTGTTTTAGAGTCTTGGTATCAAAGGAAGAAATATTCTACAACGAATTTCATTATGGGTCTCTGAATAAAAGAAGTCGGTATTACATAATATATAACAAGAAAAAATAGGCTCCATCTGACCATAAAAATAAAAAAAATATCATAAATTATCGGACAAAATTGAATGCATTTTCTAAATATGGCAAAATCTCCCACAGCGCCTCATGCGAGAGGTTTGGTGTTAATGGAAAAATTATTCTACAGCGAATTTGATTATGAGTCACAGAACAAATGAAATAGGTATATATAATATAAACCATCCGAAATTCGTCTACAAAAATATTTTTTTTATTTGCCAGTCGAAATTTAATATATTTCATTATGGTGGCAAAGTCTCCCCCTATGCTTCACGATAGAGATAAGGTATGAAGGAGAGAAATGTTCTACATCGAATTTCATTAAAAGTCGCAAAAGAGAATAAATTTGTAGACACACTTCATAATAGGAAAATCTGTCTATCAAAAAGGGGCCAATTCACCCAAGCCGATATTGATGAATATTTTAAACATAAAATGCATGTGGTTCCAAAATATGAAAAAAATATTTTATTCTTCTTGACTTTTGAGGTTTGGTGTCAATGGCAGAAATATTCTTCATCGAATTTCGTTATAAGTCACCACAGGAAAGATAACTGTAGATAAGCTTCATAACAGGAAAATCTGGCTATCAAAAAAGGCCAAGTCACCTAAGGTGTAATTTTCCAGTTTAAATTTTATAAGTTTTCAAAAAATGACAAAATCTCCAATTTTTCTAAACTTTAGAGGTTTGGGCCCAATAGATAAAATGTTCTCCATCGAATATTACTATAAGTCGCTGAAGGGAAAATTTCTGTAGATACACTTTTTAACAAGAAAATCTGGCTGTCAAAAGAGGCCAATCACCTAAGAGATATTTGTGAAAATTTCAATCACAAAATTGATGGGGTTTCAAAATATTAAAAAATCTTTTATTTTTTTTGAATTTAGAGGTTTTGTGTCAATGGCAGAAATATTCTCCATCGAATTTCCTTATAAGACTCCACAGCTTAGATAACTGTAGATAAGCTTCAAAACAGGAAAATCTGGTTATCAAAATTGACCAATCACCCATAAAAAATATTTCGAGCATAACGTTCATGGGGTTCGATAATATGCCAAAATCGTGTATTTTTATTGACATAAGAAGCTTGCGCCCAGAAGAAAAAATATTCTCCATTGAATTTCACTATAAGTTGCCGAAGAGAAGGAATCTGTAGATCGACATTTTGATAATAAAATCTGCCCATCAAAGAGTTCAATTTTTCAAGGTGATATTTAGTGAAATTTTTGCTATTTAATGAAATTTCGAAATATGCCAAAATCTTTAATTTTTCTTGACTTTAGAGATTTGGATCCAATGCAAAAACTATTCTCCATCAAATTTCACCGCCGAAGAAAAGAAATCTGTAGACACACATTTTAATAAGAAAATTTGGCTATCAAAGAGGATTATGATATTTGGTGAAATTTCCAAGCATTGCTTGCATAGGTTCTAGAAATATGCCAGAATCTTATATTTTCCTGGACTATAGAGGTTTGGTGTTAATGACAGAAATATTCTCCATCGAATTTTCTTATAAGTCGCCAAGGGGAAGAAATCTGTAGATTCACTTCAAAACAGGAAAATCTGGCTATCAAAATTGGCAAATTACCCAAGCTGATATTTTTTTAAATTTTCGAGCATAATATTCATGGGTTTCGAAAATATGCCAAAATCTTTAATTTTTCTTGATTTTAGAGATTTGGATCCAATGGAAAAATTATTCTCCATCGAATTTCACCATAAGTTGCCGAAGAAAAGAAATATGTAGATACACATTTTAATAAGAAAATTTGGCTATCAACGAGGCTAATGATATTTGGTGCAATTTCCAAGCATTGCTTGCATAGGTTCTAGAAATATGCCAAAATCTTATATTTTCCTGGACTATAGAGGTTTGGTGTTAATGGCAGAAATATTCTCCATCGAATTTTCTTATATGTCGCCATGGGGAAGAAATCTGTAGATTCACTTCAAAACAGGAAAATCTGGCTATCAAAATTAGCAAATTACCCAAGCTGATATTTAGTAAAATTTTCGAGCATAACATTCATGGGGTTCGATAATATGCCAAAATCTTAAATTTTTCTTGACTTTAGAGATTTGGATCCAATGGAAAAATTATTCTCCATCGAATTTCACCATAAGTCGCCGAAGAAAAGTAATCTGTACATACAGTTTTTAATAAGAAAATTTGGTTATCAAAGAGGCTTATGATATTTGATGAAATTTCCAAGCATAACTTTCATAGGTTCTAGAAATATGCCAAAATATTATATTCTTCGTGATTTTAGAGGTTTGTGCCCAATGGTAGAAATATTCTCCATCGAATTTTCTTATAAGTCGCCATGGGGAAGAAATCTGTAGATTCACTTCAAAACAGGAAAATCTGGCTATCAAAGAGGCTTATGATATTTGATGAAATTTCCAAGCATAACTTACATAGGTTCTAGAAATATGCCAGAATCTTATATTTTCCTGGACTATAGAGGTTTAGTGTTAATGACAGAAATATTCTCCATCGAATTTTCTTATAAGTCGCCAAGGGGAAGAAATCTGTAGATTCACTTCAAAACAGGAAAATCTGGCTATCAAAATTGGCAAATTACCCAAGCTGATATTTTTTTAAATTTTCGAGCATAATATTCATGAGGTTCTAGAAATATGCCAAAATCTTTAATTTTTCTTGACTTTAGATATTTGGATCCAATGAAAAAATTATTCTCCATCGAATTTCACCATAAGTCACCGAAGGAAAGAAATCTGTAGATACACTTCAAAACAGGAAAATGTGGCTGTCAAAGAGGCTTATGATATTTGGTGAAATTTCCAAGCAAAACTTTCATAGGTTCTAGAAATATGCCAAAATCTTATATTTTCCTGGACTATAGAGGTTTGGTGTTAATGGCAGAAATATTCTCCATCGAATTTCACCATAAGTCGCCAAAGAAAATAAATCTGTAGATACACTTCAAAACAGGAAAATCTGACTATCAAAGATGCCAAGTCACCCATGGTGATATATAATGACATTTTCAAGCATAAAATTTTTGGGTTTCCAAAATAAGCCAAAATTTACAAAAACTACAAAATTTTTTGCAGCTCAGATAGTCCTTGGAATAATTTTCTCAAAAATTATTATTAGTTTTTCTCATGGTCCTGAAAAAATTTTCCCTTTAAAATTCACTATTATGCCTCAGATAGTCCTTGTAAAATATGCTTTCAATTAAAATTCAATTAATTTTTTTTGCCTTATAGTCCTTGAAAAAATATGGTCTTTGGTGCTTGAAAAATAATATTATCTAAAACTTCATATTTTTTTTTTTAATTTTCTGACGTGTGTCGTGGCATAATCCTTAGAAAAATTTCCTTGGAAAATTATTCCTTGAAAAAATCTTCCACTGCTGCTCCACATTTTTCCTCTGTTAATGACACATTTCAGGGAAATCTTTATAATATTTTCTCTTAAAAATCGTTTAAAAATTTCTTGGTATTTTAACAAATTTTTTTTTTAATAAAATTCATAATGCTTCCTGGTAGGTGGTCTTTATGCAGAAATTTCCCAAAACGGTGTCTGCCTAATGACGTTCTATTTAAGAGGAAATTGCGTTTTTATTATTCCGCAGAGAGCAAAAAAATATTGAATTTTTGCGATCTTCTTCTTATCGATGGCTTTCATCACGTGTTTATTTATTTAAATTGCTAAACACTTTAAAACAGCAAATTTATATTTGATTTCAATAAATGCCAGTCAATGGCCGCCATGGCAGAGAGGCCTTCGCATTCAGCAAAGAAAAAAAAAAAAGGACAATGACCTGCAGGTGTGTCAGACAGACGTATTACACAAAAATAGCTCAAGAGCAAAAAAAAGGAAGGCGGAAAAAGGAAATGTATGACATAAACGCAAAGATAATCAGCAGATCAATGATTTATAATTACAGAAAAAAGCAAAAAAATACGACAAAAAACATGGAATTCTCAGTTTAGCGAGTTTAAAGTCCTCCATTTTCTGAGGTTAAGTGATTTATTGATTTTTATCTATAACATTTTGTTTTGATGAATGGTGATTCATAAAAAATAATTGCGATTTTTTATTTAATCGTCATCGCCATCAGCCCCATGCTCCAGCAGAAATGACAAATTTCAAAATGATTTAAAATTGTTTTTTTTTTTTTTTTTTTTTTGAAATAAATCTTGATTTTGTGACAGGCCTCAAGTGGTGTCCGCTTGAAAAGAATTTTTTTCTTCAAAAAAAAACAAAAAAAAAAAAAAAAAAAACATTTTCTCTAGAAAAATGAAAAAAAACCTGCAGCTCATTTCCCCCTCTCTTCTATAATATGTTTAATTTTCTATGTGGAAAATGCATTTTCCTGGTTGAAGGTGATAAATTTCCATGGCATTACAAATTGACTAAACTGTCAGGGGCCATAAAATTGTGCATTCCTCTCTTTGGGAATATTCTAGCCATGGGGTCCACACACACACACACACACGCAGGCACCCACCCCATGGCTGGCGCACCGTCTGTGTGTCTCACTCGATCAGCCAACATTTCCTTACAGGTGCCATTTGTTTTTGTACGCCAGTATTGCTCCGTCACCGAAACATATGTCAACCACCCACTAAAAGTAATGACCATGTCTCGTTAGCCGCTTTTCTTTTCTCGGAATGTAAAATATACACTGTGGCGCAAAAGTGTAATGTCTTGCAAAGCAAAAACCAAAACAAAAAAAATTATATTAATTGACAGATTTCTTATTACGTCTTTTTGTATTTGTTGTATTCTCTGGGATTCGCGTTGTTAAGCTGTCGCCAGTGATGCTGTCAAGTTTGTGTTGCCGTGGAGAGTGAAGAGTGGAGGGGGAGGTAACACATTGCCGCACGACAACATCAGACGACGACGACAACGGCCTTTTAATTTGTAATAGAGGAAATACTTGCACTTCTATACAAATGCACACACACACCCATACATATATATGTGTAAGCGTATATGCGGGGAATATTCCGGGCAAGCATTTGTGTGCAAGCATGCACTTAAAATCGTGATGGGGTGAACAATCCATCCCGTACCATACGCCCCTCCCCCCACGCTGGTAGTGTACTAGGTCTGGACATGTTTTACGCTCGCTTTACCCAAGCCACAATACATTTGACGGTTATTGCGTATTTTTTGTTTTTCTTTTTTTTGCGATGCTCTTGGGTCACGCTTCATTAGCTTCGTTCGTAGAATGGATTTAGTCAGGCGTATGATGCACATGTGGTCGAATTTATTCTAAAATAATTAAAAAAAAGACACACCCTTTTTTTGGGAATTTTATGCTATTGGGCAATGCAAATAAACATTAAATAAAAAATTTACTTGAAAAAGCTTGAATTTTGGTTGAAAATAATATTTTTAGATTTAGTGGTGTATACTTTATGGCAGCACTTATACGCAATGGAGTACTTGATAACATTACCTCAGGAATAGGGTTGTGCCACTCTAGTTCCATGGAATACACTACTTTCCTATCTAGTTCCGTGCACCCCGGTCATTTGTATGACAACTCTGCGTATGAGTGATGTGAAATATATGAAATCACTCATACGTTCAGATAACTGGTGCACTGAACTATGAGTTAAACTGACGTAAGTCTTCTGGGGGATTTGAAAATATCCACTTTCACAGCCCTACATCTTGTTGTGGAAACAAAATTTTTTTAAAAACAAAAATTTTGGAATCTGTTGGTCTTTTAAATATAATCCGAAAATAACAAACACCAAACTTTTAACCCCTCTGTGGGGGAGGTATCAGAAGAAGTGGTCCGACATCTTCCATATTTACAGCAGATCTTATTTGAGGAAAAATATTGGGATATGTAAAATTTAAAGAGAATCGGATACTTATTTGGAATTTTATGGGCGTTTTGATTATTTAAAATTTTAACCCCTCGGTGGGGGAGGTGCCTGAAGGAGTGGTCCGATATGTTCCATATTCACGCCAGATATTGTATGAGGAGAAATATTGGGATAAGTAAAATTTGAAGAGAATCGGATACTTATTTCGTATTTTAAGAGAGAAATAATTATTTAAAATTTGAACCCCTTTGTGTGGGAGGTACCAGAAGGAGTGGTCCGACATCTTCCATATTTACACCAGATATTGCATGAGGAAAAATATTAGGATATGTAAAATTTGAAGAAAATCGGATGCTTATTTCGAATTTTAAGAGAGATATACTTATTCAAAATGTTAACCCTTTTGTGGGGGAGGTACCAAAAGGAGTGGTCCGATATGTTCCATATTTACACCAGATATTGTATGAGGAAAAATATTAGGATATGTAAAATTTGAAGAAAATCGGATACTTATTTCGCATTTTATGAGAGATATAATAACTCAAAACTTTAACCCCTTTGTGGGGGAGGTACCTTAAGGAGTAGGACGATATATCCCATCTTCACACCAGATCTTGTGTTAGTAAAAATATTGGGATATGTAACATTTGAAGAGAATCGGATATATATTTCGCATTTTATGAACGTTGTGATTATTCAAAATTTTAATCCCTCTGTGGGGGAGGTACCAGAAGGAGTGGACCTATATATCCCATCTTCGCAGAAGATCTTGTCTTGATAGAAATATGTGAATAAGCTGAGTTTCAAAATAATCGGTTGCTTATATCGCATTTTATAAGAGATATAATCATTCACAATTTTAACGCCTCTTTGGGGGAGGTACTAGTAGGAGTGGACCAATATATTCAATCTTCACACCAGACTTTGTGTTGATGGAGATATTGTGACGTGCCGAGTTTGATAGGAATCGAATGAATTTTTAACGTTTTATGAGAGTTTTGGTTATTTAAAGTGTCAACTCCTTTGTGAGGGGAGGTACCAGAAGGAGATGTCCGATGTATTCCATCTTCCCCCCGGTTCGTATATTTTTGTAAATATTTCAATGTATGAAGTTTGAAAGGAATCGGATGTTTCTTTCACATTTTATGAGAACTGCAATTATTCAAAATTTTGATCTGTTTTGGGAGAGGGACCAGAAGGGAGTTAGTACCATTTAGTACTTTTCGAACAATTATAGTACACATTTCAACTTAACCACAGACACTGACAGTTACATCAAATCAATACCAAATTGAGTACTATTTAGTACTTTTTATACAATTATAGTACACATTTCCAAAACAACCTCCAAATCTTACTTCCAGATGCCACTGGGGACCTCAATATAAAATTTTCGGGATTCCAGCCCTATCCCTTCACCCACTACCAAGTTTTTGCAAAACCGTACCAAATCTTAATCCTAGACACCAATATTTATCGCAATATAAAATTTCACGATTCCAAAACAACCTCCATATCTTAATTCCAGATGCCACTGGGGACCTCAATATAACATTTTCCGGATTCCAACCCGATGCCTTCACCCACTAAAAAATTTGGCAAAACCGTACCACAACTTAATCCTAGACACCAACCTTTATCGCAATATAAAATTTCACGCTTCTGATTCCATTCCTTAACCCAATCCTAAATATAGTACTATTTAGTACATATCGTACAATTATAGTATTTCCAAAACTACCTCCATATCTCAATTCAAAATACTAACAGAGAATTCAATATCAAATTTCAGGATTCCAGCCCTATCTCTCTTTACCTAGTACTAAATATAGTACCACTTGTTACTTTTCGTACAAATAGGGGACGCATTTCTAAGTCACCACCAAATCTCAAACGTAGATACCATTTGTAATCTAAATATCAAATATCAGAATTTTATCTTCATGCCTTCACCCAATATCACATATAGTACCATTCCGTACTTTTCGTACACATTTTGCGAAGCCACCTCCATTCAATTTTCAAATATCTCTTCTTCCAATACCAATTTATATACAATTATGTTTTTGTTTTGATTTTATCAAAACCAGGAATTTGTCATAACACCACCACCTAATTTCTCTCCGCATATGCGTAGTTTATTTCGCCGATATTTCCGAACAATTTTGCAACGTACATGTGTTGTGACAATAGTTTATTTTTATTTTTTAAACAAATATAAGTGCGTAAAATATGTTCCCACCAATTTTGATACGCCACCATGTTTTGTTGTTCCAGTGTTTTGTTTTCGTTTCTTGTTTTTTTTTTTTTGATTATCAATTTGAACACAAAAATATATAGTTTATCTCGAAAAGTGCGTTTCGAGGTGATAAAACGCACGAGGTTGACCCACTTATGAGTTGTTAGCTGATGTCGTCTTAGCAATAGTGACGTAGAAATTATCAAATTGGATGTGATATGAGTTTCATAATTTTAATTTGATTAAAAAAAAATTTAATGACTTTATTTTGGTTGGAGGGGTCAGTGTTTGAAAAATCTGTCTTTTTTATAATTTTGATTTTTAATTTCCAATATTTCGAGGGTCGTGGTCGTCAGTCTTCTACAGGGAAATATTTTCTTTATACCCTCAGCCAAATGACTAATGCCAAACAAATTATCTACTCTCTACAGCAATTCAATTTCTCGCCTCGTGGCTATGTGAAGATCTAAGAGGTTCCCTAATTTTTTATGACAATTTTCAAATGCATTTCTTTACTACTTCTTTGCCAAACGGTAGCTTCCTTAATTTTTATATCCTCCACCATACTATCGAGGGTATATTAACTTTGTCATTCCGTTTGTAACTCCTCGAAATACTCATGGCAGACCCAACAAAGTATATATATTCTTGATCAGCGTAAAATTCTAAGTCAATTTAGCAAAGTCCGCCTGTGTGTCTGTCTGACTGTCCGTCCATCTGTCTGTTGTAATCACGCTATCTTTCGAACGAATTGAGATAGCCCCCATATAACGGTACCTCCCGATATTCGGTATTTTGATGATTTTAGCGACATTATTCACCGGAATTGTTTCAAATTTGGTATTTGAGATTCGTAATGGATACTACAGCCTATGACAGAAAATTGTCTGTGCAGGTCCACGTTTTCATATAGCTCCCATATAACGGTACCTCCCGATATTCGGTATTTCGATGATTTTAGCGACATTATACGCCGAAATTGTTTCAAATTTGGTATTTGAAGTTCGAAATGAATAATACAGCCTAAGACAGAAAATTGTCTGTGCAGGTCTACGTCTTCGTATAGCCCCCATATAACGGTACCTCCCGATATTCGGTATTTTGATGATTTTAGCCACATTATTCACCGGAATTGTTTCAAATTTGGTATTTGAAGTTCGAAATGGATAATACAGCCTAAGACAGAAAATTGTCTGTGCAGGTCTACGTCTTCGTATAGCCCCCATATAACAGTACCTCCCGATATTCGGTATTTTGATGATTTTAGCGACATTATTCACCGAAATTATTTCAAATTTGGTAGTTGAAGTTCGAAATGGATAATACAGCCTATGACAGAAAATTGTCTTTGCAGGTCCACGTCTTCGTATAGCCCCCATATAACGGTTCCTCCCGATATTCGGTATTTTGATGATTTTAGCAACATTATTCACCGGAATTGTTTCAAATTTGGTATTTGAAGTTCGTAATGGATACTACAGCCTAAGACAGAAAATTGTCTGTTCATGGCCACGTCTTCGTAGAGCCCCCATATAACGGTACCTCCCGATATTCGGTATTTTGATGATTTTAGCGACATTATTCACCGAAATTATTTCAAATTTGGTATTTGAAGTTCGAAATGGATAATACAGCCTAACACAGAAAATTATCTGTGCAGGTCCATGTCTTCGTATAGCCGCCATATAACGGTACCTCCCGATATTCGGTATTTTGATGATTTAAGCGACTTATTTCACCGGAATTGTTTCAAATGTGGTATTTGAAGTTCGTAATGGATAATACAACCTGAGACAGAAAATTGTCTTTGCAGGTCCATGTCTTCGTATAGCCCCCATATAACGGTACCTCCCAAAATTCGGTATTATGATAGGTTTAGCGTCATTTTTCACCGAAATT
This sequence comes from Musca domestica, assembly GCF_030504385.1. Classification (NCBI taxonomy): domain Eukaryota; kingdom Metazoa; phylum Arthropoda; class Insecta; order Diptera; family Muscidae; genus Musca; species Musca domestica. Next base: position 17,873,563 of record NW_026712409.1, on the reverse strand, counting down.
GTTTCAAATTTGGTATTTCAAGTTCTAAATGGATACTACAGCCTGAGACAGAAAATTGCCTGTGCATGGCCACGTCTTCGTAGAGCCCCCATATAACGGTACCTCCCGATATTCGGTATTTTGATGATTTAAGCGACATATTCACCGGAATTGTTTCGAATTTGACATTTGAAGTTCTAAATGGATACTACAGCCTAAGACAGAAAATTGTCTGTGCAGGTCTACGTCTTCGTATAGCCCCCATATAACGGTACCTCCCGATATTCGGTATTTTGATGATTTTAGCGACATTATTCACCGGAATTGTTTCAAATTTGACATTTGAAGTTCGAAATGGATACTGCAGCCTAAGACAGAAAATTGTCTATGCAGGTCCATGTCTTCGTATAGCCCCCATATAACGGTACATCCCGATATTCGGTATTTTGAGGATTTCAGCGACATTATTTAGCGAAATTGTTTCAAATTTGGCATTTGAAGTTCGAAATGGATAATACAGCCTATGACAGAAAATTGTCTGGGCATGGCCACGTCTTCCTATAGCCCCCATATAACGGTACCTTCCGATATTCGGTATTTTGATGATTTTAGCCTCATTTTTCACCGGAATTGATTCAAATTTGGTATTTGAAGTTCGAAATTGATAATACAGCCTAAGACAGAAAATTGTCTATGCAGGTCCAGGTCTTCGTTTAGGCCCCATATATATGTATCTCCCTATATTCGGTATTTTGATGAGTTTAGGTACAATACCCACCGAAAAATGTTGAGATGTCGTATTTGACGTTCGTAATGTATGCTCTAACCTGTGACAGAAAATTGTCTATGCTGGTCTAGGTCTTCGGACAGCTCCGATATAACGGTACCTCCCTATATACGATATTTTGATGATTTTAGCTTCATTTATTCACTATTTATTTAAAGTTTCAAATTTAAATATGGTAATGGCTCAACGTCGTATAGACCCCAATATAAAGCCTATATTCGGTATTTTTAAAATTTTAACAGAATTTTTTCAGAGATTTTATTTTTTGAAAATTTCCAAATTCGTTCCAAATGGTGGAGGGTATTCAAAGTTCGTCCCGGCCGAACTGGCTGCTTTTTAACTTGTCTTTTTTTACAGTTTTTTTTTTTTGAAATCTAAAATTTTCAAAATCAAATTCCCTTAGGAGTGCATTTTCTCTTTACTTTTCTCTCAGGGTAATCGAATATGAAAAGTTTGGTTTTTACCTTATCATCGAACACCTCTTATTTTAATCATTCCAAGAGAAATAAATTAAAAGTACTCCAAACATTTATCTCTCCACCTCTAATATACTAGACTGTCTATAAGTCCATACCGTACCCTTTGCCTGCCTACCATCATCGTTTTGATGGCGGGTGGGCTTTCTTCCTCCCTCCCTCCCTCACTCACATTCATTCCAGCCGGCTAGCATTCTGGTGCATCTATTTTGAACTTGAGTTCAAGGCCTTTTGTTGCCTGTTGTGGTGTTTGTTGCTGCCGCCGCCGCCGCCTCTAGACTGGTGGCTGCAACTTGAAATCAAGGCCTTTTTCTGGTGGTCTGTTGCTTTTGTAGATCGTTTGCAATTATCTCGCGCCTGATTATTTACAAAATTCATTTATAAATATTTAACAGGAAAATAATAAAGTGTGTTGTTGTGTTTCTCTCATTTTTTTATTTTGCCATATTCATTCTGATGTGTGTGTGTATATATTACCATAAAGAGCAAAAAAAAAAAAATACATATGTATTTATAGTATATATTTAAATAATTTATATTATTTTATTTTTTATACCCTACACCACAAGGTGGCCGGGGTATTATGTCTTTGTGCATTTGTTTGTAACAGGAAAAAGGAAACGAGATAGATCCATAGTTACTTTTGAGGATCTGCATAGAATCACATTCTGAGTCGATTTATCCATGTTCGTCCGTCCGCCTGTCTGCCCGCCCGTCTGTCTGTCCGTCCCTCTGTCCGTCTGTCCATGTAATTTTGGGAAACAAAGTACAGTTCGCATTTATTACCCGATCCAGTTGAAATTTTGCACAAATCGTTTGTTTGGCCCAAGGACGAACCCTATTGAAATTGGAGATAATCGGTAAAAATTTAGATATAACTCCCACATATATCTTCGTCCGATTTGCCGTTTATTGTGCACCAAATGTCTAACATTTGTCCAAATGTGATGGAATTTGGCACTTACGACCGAACTGAGTCTAGAAGCTAGTATGTCAAATTTGATGAAGATCGGTTCAGATATAGCTATAGCTCCCATATATATTGTTCATTCGATTTGCTATATTTTTCGGGTACAGGTCGCATTTATTGTCCGATCGAGATGAAATTTTCCAAGCAACATTTGTTTGACCCAAGGACGAACCCCATTGAAATTGGAGATAATCGGTCAAAATTTAGATATAGCTCCCACATATATCTTCGTCCGATTTGCCTTTTATTGGGCACCAAACGTGTAATATCAGCTCGAATAGTATGGAATTTTGCACATACAACCAAATAAACCCTGAAAATAAGTATGCCAAATTTAATCGAAATCGGTTCAGATATAGCTATAGCTCCCATATATATTGTTCATCCGATTTGTTATATTTGTTAACCACAGCCGTAATATGCACTCCGTAACAACGATATTCAGGGAAATATGTGAAATACAGCTCAGAAATATATTTCCCAAATTTTATCAAGATCGGTTCAGATTTGGATATATCTCCCATATATAACTTCGTCCAATTTACTTTTTATTGTGCACCAAACGTCTAATATTTGCCCAAATGGCATGAAATTTGGCACTTAGGACCCAATTTAGTCTAGAAGCTAGTGTGTCAAATTTGGTGAAGATCGGTTCAGATATAGCTATAGCTCCCACATATATTGTTCATCCGATTTCTTACCCATAGCCGTAATATACACTCCGTAACAACGATGTTCAGGGAAATATATCAAATACAGCTCAGAGAAATACCTTTGCTAAATTTTATCGGGATCGGTTCGGATTTGAATATATCTCCCATACATAACTTCGTCCGATTTACCTTTTATTGTGCACCAAACGTCTGATATTTGCCCAAATGGGATGAAATTTGCCACTTACGATCGAATTGAGTCTAGAAGCTAGTATGTCGGTTCAGATATAGCTATATCTCCCATATATATTGTTCATCCGATTTGTTATATTTCTTACCCACAGCCGTAATATGCACTCCGTAACAACGATATTCAGGGAAATATATGAAATACAGCTCAGAAATATCTTTTGCCAAATTTTATCAAGATCGGTTCAGATTTGGATGTAGCTCCCATATATATCGCAAATGGGCAATGGACAAGTCCGAATTTAAAAGATACAAATGCTTCGGCTAATTTAGTCTTTTGAACTTTAAATTACAATTATAATCATAGCCGGTATGATTGAATTCTCCCATAAAAACTTTTAATTATTATGCGGAGCTCTACTAAATTAGCAAAGTGGTGTAGGGTATCATAAAGTCGGCCCCGCCCGACTTTGAGGCTTTCTTTACTGTTTTTTTTTTTTATGGATATTTTCCATACTTGCAAAATCATTGTCAATCCATATCACAAATTGATAAAAAAAAGTGCACTTCACTTGCCACTCTATCTAAGTTTAATGACTGATTAAGAGAGAGAGAGAGCCCATAGGGGGAGAGAGAGTGAAGAGAGATAGGGTGTGCAAAAAAAAAATCTACACAAAAATCAATGACCCAACATGGTCATCAATCAAAAATAAAATTAACCCTCCCCCGCCCTTCCTTCCATCCATCCTTCCTCCTTGTAATGCAAATTTCCTCACAAGTTAATGACATTTTATTAATATTTTTGTTTTTATTTGTTTTTTGTTGTTGTTGTTTTGTTGGTAGTACATTAAATACTTAAAACATTTTGTAAATGCATAACAACAACCAACTGTTTACCTAACAATGGAAGTTTAAAGACCCCGTGGGCCTCAATGAAATGCAATAATGTTGTTGTTGTTGTTGTTTTTGATGTCTTTTAACATCTGGAAAACACAGAGACACGAACACACACACACACACCGATTGTAATTCCTGTTAATGCCAAGGAGTATTTTGAAAAAAAAAGAGGAGAGGGTTGGGGGATACTGATATTGAGTAACTTACCTCCAAATTATCTTTTACAATAAAATTAACAAAAAAAAAAATAAATGTAAAGACTTTATTGCTAACAACCCCCCAAAAAATGAGGCCACCGTAATTTTTGTTGTTGTCTTTTTTTTTTGTGTAATTCATTGCGTCAATTGATAACCTAGATAATGCGAATTACATTAAGTGTATCAGTTACCAGATGTTCACACAAAAAAAAACGCAGAAATTAAATAAGACGAGGAAAAAAATTAAAACCAATTTAAATCAGTTTAATGAGATGCAGCACCTAAATTTGTTGAATGTTAAAATAAAATCTTATCATTTGCAATGTAATTTTTTATTTTTATTATTTTTGTGGAGGTTGTGTTTTTTTTTTTTTTTTTTTGAGGCCAAAGAAAAAAGAAATGGAAGAATAAAAATATATATAAAATTTAAAATTAAACCAGTAAAGAAAGTCTTAAAGTCGGCCCCGCCCGACTCCCTACAGCTCTTTGCTAATTTAGTAGAGCTCCACATAACAATTAAACGTTTTTATGGGAGAATTCAATCATACCGGCTATGATTATAATTGTAATTTAAAGTGCCGAAGCATTTGTATCTTTTAAATTCGGACTTGTCCATTTGCGATATATATATGGCAGCTATATCCAAATCTGAACCGATCTTGATAAAATTGGCAAAATATATTTCTGCCGATGTATTTCATATATTTCTCCAAATATTGTTATCACAGAGTGCATTTTACGGCTGTGGGTAACAAATATAACAAATCGGATGAACAATATATATGGGAGCTATAGCTATATCTGAACCGATCTTCACAAAATTTGACATAATAGCTTCTAGACTCAATTCGGCCATAAGTGCCAAATTTCATGCCATTTGGGCAAATATTAGACGTTTGGTGCACAATAAAAGGTAAATCGGAAGAAGTTATATGTGAGAGCTATATCCAAATCTGAACCGATCTCGATAAAATTTAGCAAAGGTATTTCTGAGCTGTATTTCATATATTTCCCCAAATATTGTTGGTACAGAGTGCATATTACGCCTGCGGAGGACTAGAATAACAAATCGGAAGAACAATATATATGGGAGCTAAAGCTATACCTGAACCGATCTTCACCAAATTTGACATACTAGCTTTTAGACTCAAATAGGTCGTAAGAGCCAAATTTCATTCCATTTGGACAAATATTAGACGTTTGGTGCACAATAAAAGTTAAATCGGACGAAGTTATATATTTGGGAGATATATCCAAATCCGAACCGATCTCGATAAAATTTAGCAAAGATATTTCTATGTTGTATTTCATATATTTCCCTGAATATCATTGTTACGGAGTGCATATTACGGCTGTGGGTAACAAACATAACAAATCGGATGAACAATATACATGGGAGCTATAGCTATATCTGAACCGATCTTCACCAAATTTGACATACTAGCTTCGAGACTCAATTCGGTCGTAAGTACCAAATTTCATCCCATTTGGGCAAATATTAGACGTTTGGTGCACTATAAAAGGAAAATCGGACGAAGTTGTATATGGGAGACATATCCAAATCTGAACCGATCTTGATAAAATTTAGCAAAGGTATTTCTCTGAGCTGTATTTGATATATTTCTCCAATTATTGTTGTTACAGAGTGCATATTACGGCTGCGGAGGACAAAAATAACAAATCGGATGAACAATATATATGGGAGCTACAGCTATATCTGAACCGATTTTGATCAAATTTGGCATACTTATTTTCAGGCCTAATTTGGTGGTATGTGCAAAATTCCATACTATTCGGGCATTCCGTTCCATACTATTTGGTGTACAATAAAGGCAAATCGGACGAAGATATATATGGGAGCTATATGTAAATTTTTACCGATTATCTCCAATTGCAAGAGGGTTCGTCCTTGGGCCAAACAAATGATTTGTGCAAAATTTCATCTGATCTGACATCGACCTGATTTTGGGTCAATAAAAATATTGTTGTCTGTCAAATTTAAGGTGGGTCGAATGGTTAGATCGCAATTAATGAGAGTTACAATCATTCACAATTTTGACCCGTTGTGTGGGAGGTACCAATAACAAATCTTGTGTTGATAGAAATATTATGATGTGCCAAGTCTAGATGGAATCGCATTTTAATTTCACGTTTTATGAGCTTCATGGATATTAAACATGTTGACCCTTTCTGGGGGAGAGGTACAAGAAGGGGTGGACTGATATTTTCCATCATCACATCGGACTTTGGGTTAAAAAAAAATATTGTGATATGTGTAATTTGAAGATAAACGGACTCTTACATAGTTGTAATTATTCCAAATTTTGATTCTTTGTGGGGTATTGTCCATTTTCGCACCTGTTCTAGCACTGATGCAAATATTAGGATTTTGCAAAGTTAGAGCAAAATCGGATCATCCTCTCTCTTTCTGGGAAGTAAAATATTTTCATTGAAAATGTTGACCCTTTTGTGCGGGAGGTACCAGAAGGAGTGGACCGATATTGCCCATCTCCAAACTCGATCTAGGTTTGACAATAATATTACGATGTACCAAGTGTGGATCAAATTGGTTACTCTCTTCGAGAGTTATCGTGCTCACCAGCCAGACAGGCAGACGGACGGACGGACGAATGGACCGAAACCCCTAGATCGACTCCAAATGTCCTGAAATGGATATTGACCAAAAGGACATAGGTTCTAAAACCGTTATTTCAATGAGCCACATTTTGACCTTGTGCAAATGATATACACCCCCTCTAGCCATATGGCTGAGGTTGTAAAAAAACAATGCAATCAGACAGTGAAAAAAATTGAGAGAACATAGATGTGTGGCTCTCTGCAATTTATAGAGAAATGTTTGCTTTGTGTTCAAGAGACAGGTAGTTTTAGTTCACATAACTTGTCTCTCCCTTGCTCTCTCTCTCTTCCTATTTCTGCTAAAAAGCTATCGTAATAATGAGTATTTCAAATGCTCTCACTTCATATTCGTGTATTTTGGAAAGCTCTTAGCGAATTTCTATGTTTTATAAATCAAATTAAATATGAATTGAGCCACCTTTCAAAATATTTGAACGAGAGTATGGACAATTTTGTGAAAATATTTTAATGTCTTAAACATTTTGCATTAGCTCAGCTCTTATAATTCTCATTCACTTTACAAAAAGTGAATTTCACTTTGGCACAAGGATATTGGGTCTCTTTAATTAATTTATTTAGTTTTGAAAATCAGGAATTTTGTGTAAAATATCAAATTGAAAAAAATAAATTTTCTCTAGACAAAATGGTTTTACTTGAATCCGCTCATTTCTTATAATTCTCATTCACTTTACAAAAAGTGAATTTCACTTTGTCACAAGGATATTTAGGGTTTCTTGAGTCTCTTTAATTAATTTATTTAGTTTTAAAAATCAGGAATTTTGTGGAAAATAACAAATTGAAAAAAAAAACAAGTAAGCAAAGGCTACAGTCGAGCGGGCCGACCGTTGAATACCCTACAACACTACAATAAACGATACAGTTTATATAGGCGAGATACTCGAAAGAATTCCACAAGATATTGTGACAAATTATAAAAGAAAACCATCAGGTTTCGTTCTCTAATTTTCGAATAATAGGAACTTAAACTAATTTGCTCATTTCCTATTTATTGGTAGATGTTGCACTTAAATGGTCTTCCTAGATCTGGAACCAATATTTCCCAAAGACCTATAATCTCTCAGAAGTGGCAAAAGATTAACATTTATTATTGATTTTTGACTGAATCGCATCTATATGAGATACAGACATTTGACTATATTCTTCAACGAAATCAGCGTTAATGAAATAGTCAGAAGTGCGTCTTTCCTGTATTTGTGAATTCTCCAAAAAGTCTCTGGAATGGACATTTTCGTATTTTGTCTACAAAAGTTGGCAAACTCCTTCACACATTGAAAATTTTTGGATGGCCATCCAAAACTGCTTGGCTTTTGCAATGTCCGGTAATCCCTATTCAAATGTGCGTGAGGATCGGGCGATAATTACGACCTGCTGACAATTTTGCAGTTTTTTGGTCCATTTCAACCCCTAAATATAGGGCGATCATCTCCAAAAAGAGTAGGCTTCTATTCTGACCCTCATCTGATCCTCATGCAAAATTTCGTTAGGATCGGTCCATAAATACGATCTGTATATGATATCCTGATATCCTAACTACTCAGTTTTGTTAGCTGTAGAAATATTACCAAATGTTTAATTCAAAATGAAAATATGCCAAAAATATGACAAAATTGAAAAAATATGAGAAAATATTACAAAATCAATATTTTCATCTTTAGAGAGATATTTTTATGCGATTTTTTTTGTGAATTTTTTCAGCAAAAAAGATATGGTCTATTTTACCCGCTAAATATTATCCGATGACCACCCAAATTGGTAGGCTTCTTCCCCGCCCTAAACTCTAGGAAGATCCATATATACTTTCCTATGTGGGAAACCAATATTTCGAGGTGTTACATAAATTCTGGCCCAATCAAACTTATAATACCCCCAACACATAGTGTTGTAGGGTATAAAAATAAATTTTCTCTAGACAACATGGTTTTACTTACAGCCGCTCATTTCTTATAATTCTCATTCACTTTATGAAATGCAAAATTTCATCTAGACTTAAAAATATGTGTTGAGTTACATATAGTATTTGTTAGTTTTAATTTCATTATTGAGAATTGCATTTAAATTGATTTTTTTTTCAACAAAATGTTGTCATTTTTCAATGCAAGTGTTTCTGTTTTTGCCCAGAGGGTCAATGAACCACCTATTTAACTTTTATTAGTAATCTTATCATAAGCTTTTTTCGCTGTGTGTGTGTGTGTGTGTGTGTGTGTGAATGATTTTTTTTTTTCGTTTTGGTTTTGTTATTGTTATTATTAAATACTATACATTGTATATTTGATGTACAAACATATGTATGCACTTAAATAAAATAGGGACACAGAATGTCTGGAGAAGTTCTCCACAAGATACTTTCGATTTTGGGTACTTTTTTTACCCGGCTCGGCTAGGTGAGTGTGAAATTTTTTGGGTTTGTGCAATCAATGGCTGGCCTAGAAGTTCATGGAAATGGCAGAGAAAAAAAATTTGTTTACCTTTTTTTGGCAAAGAAAAAAAAAACCCACACCAACAACAGACCTGAAAATAATATCAACTACAACAACAATAATAATAATAATGAGATAACATTCTAAATATACTTAAGAACACGTCAAATGAAATTAAATTTAGGAAAACAAAAAATACTAAATATTTGCTCTTGAACTTGAGTCCAATGACCTCGACACATATAATTTTTTTTTTTTTTTTGGGGGGGGGGGTGGGGGGGGTATATGAGTGGGCTAGAAAGTAATCTCACTCTCATGTGTGTATGAGTGTGTGTGTGTGGGTGTGTATGATTTTTTTGTGAGGCAATTGGTGAGATTGGTGTAAATTTGTGGTTCGGAGGGTGGTTTTTTATACCCTCCACCATAGCATGGATGGTATATTTAGTTTGTCATTCCGTTTGTAACATCTCGAAATACAAATTTTAGACCCCACAAAGTATATATTTTCTTGATCAGCATAGAATTCTATGACGATTTAGCGTTGTCCGTTCGTCTGTCCGTCTGTGGAAATCACTCTAGCTTCCGAACGAATTGAAGTAGATTGATAAACTTTTTGCTCAAATGTATGTTATGTCTGCAGGACTTTTGGTATTGAAAATGGGCCATGTAGGTCCACGTTTTGGTATAGCCCCCATATAACGGTACCTCCCGATATTCGGTATTTTGAGGATTTTAGCGAATTTTTTCACCGGAATTGTTTCAAATTTGGTATTTGAAGTTCGTAATGGATACCACAGCCTAAGACAGAAAATTGTCTGTGTAGGTCCACGTCTTCGTATAGCCCCCTTATAACAGTACCTCCCGATATTCGGTATTTTGATGATTTTAGCGAATTTATTCACCGGAATTGTTTCAAATTCGATATTTGAAGTTCGTAATGGATACCACAGCCTACGACAGAAAATTGTCTGTGCAGGTCCTCGTCTTCGTATAGCTCCCAGATAACGGTACCCCCGATATAATAATCCAATTTTAAAAATACAAATATTTGCATCAGTTCTAGGTCAGGTGCAAAAATGGACAATATCGGTCCACTCTATCAAGTACCTCCCCCACAAAGGGTCAAAATTTTGAAATATTATAACGCTTATAAAATGTGATGTAAGAGTCTGATTGCCTTCGAACTTTCACACATTTCACAATATTTTTATTAACCCAAGGTCTGGTGTGGAGATGGAATATATAGGTCCACTCCTTCTGATACCTGCCCCACAAAGGGTCAAAATTTTGAATATCCATGAAGCTCATAAATCGCTGAATTAGCATCCGATTCCATTCCGACTTCGTAAACCTCAATATTTCCATCAACACAAGATCTGTTATAAATATGGTAGAGATCGGACCATTCCTCCTGGTACCTCCCCCACAAAGGATCAAAATTTTCGAATAACCGATCGTTTATAAAATCCGAAATAAGTATCCAGATCTCTTCATATATCACACATCCTTTTATTTATACTAACACAAGATCTGGTATGAAGATGGAATAGATCGGTCCACTCCTTCTGGTACCTCCCCCACAAAGGCTCAAAATTTTGAATATCCATGAAGCTCATAAATCGCGGAATTAGCATCCGATTCTTTTCAGACATGGCACATCTGAATATTTCCATCAACACAAGATCTGTTATAAATATGGTAGAAATCGGTCCACCCCTTGTGGTACCTCCCCCACAAAGGGTCACAGTTTTGAATAATCATGAAGCTCATAAATCACGGAATTAGCATCCGATTCCATTCCGACTTCATATATCTCAATATTTCCATCAACACAAGATCTGTTATAAATATGGTAGAGATCGGACCATTCCTCCTGGTACCTCCCCCACAAAGGATCAAAATTTTCGAATAACCAATCGATTATAAAATCCGAAATAAGTATCCAGTTCTCTTCGTATTTCACACATCCTTTTATTTATGCTAACACAAGAGCTGGTGTGAAAATGGAATAGATCGCTCCACTCCTTCTGGTACCTCCCCCACAAAGGGTCAAAATTTGGAATACACTTGAAGTTCATAAAACGCGGAATTACCATTCGATTCTTTGCAGACATGGCACATCTGAATATTTCCATCAACACAAGATCTGTTATAAATATGGTAGAAATCGGTCCACCCCTTGGGGTACCTCCCCCACAAAGGGTCAAAATTTGGAATACCCATGAAGCTAATAAATCGCGGAATTAGCATCCGATTCCATTCAGACTTGGTATATCTCAATATTTCCATCAACACAAGATCTGTTATAAATACTCCATAGAGAATATTCATAACATTAGTCCAAGTATATTTAAATATTCGAACATTTGGATCTAATTTTCCATTTTTGTTTTTTTTTTTTTTCATTGCAGACCAAAAAACACTCCCCCGGCCACATAAAACGGCCCATGAATGCATTTATGGTGTGGAGCCAAATGGAACGCCGCAAAATCTGTGAAAAGACGCCCGACATGCACAATGCCGAGATTTCCAAGGAGCTGGGCCGTCGCTGGCAGCGTTTGAGCAAGGAAGAGAAACAGCCCTACATTGTGGAGGCTGAGAAACTGCGTCGCCTGCACATGATTGAGTATCCCAACTACAAGTACCGGCCCCAGAAGAAACTGGCCCGGACCACTTCGTCGTCGAGCAAACAGGGTGGCCAGGAGAGCAATGAAAGTTCCGAGCTAAATTCAACGGCCTCGCCCCCGGGACCACAGAAGTCACAGCAGGGCAGTGGCGCGGCCAAGCCGGGTCGCAAGGGTAAGCGAGCGGCTAGCAATGGCAACGGCAACAACAGCAGCAGTAATGCCAATCAGCCAAACTTCGCCAACAACAATAACAATGATGGCACCCCACCCTACAAAAAACAACGCCATAATAGCTGTAAGTCCCTGAATATGAGCACCACCACCGATTACGAGGACGATGATGAGGGATTGATGGGCGGTTGTTGTGACACCCCTCCCAGCACCAGCCATCATTTGGAAATCAGCACTAGCTATTTAAATGCCACAGCGGGCAGCGATTTCCCTCTAACCACCTCAAACTCATGTTACAACAACAACAACAACGCCGATGAACAGCCACAGCCACACCAACAAAGATTACCCACCCTGGCGGATCTAACGTCTGGCACGTTACACTTCAAGACCGAAGATGATGTGATTGGTGGTGAGCAGGATGTTTTGGCCATCGCCGATGACATGATGATGACCAGTTCGGTGTTTGGTTTAGATGATGGCGACTCTTCCGATTTGCATAACTCCTATGGCACACACAACCACCACCACAACAATAGTAGCCACCTCAATCACCAACCCCAGCACCCACATCATGGCATTGTCAACATCGATGCCAATCTTCATCCTGCCAGTCAACAGCAACCGAATGTTGACCCAGCAATGCAGTATTCCGATATGAATTTCCTTGATTTCTATTGCAATGATATGTCTCCGACTGCCTCCAACAATAACAGTAACAGCAACAACAACAATAATACAACACCGGCCGCTGCGGCTGGGAACTGTGGACTGGACGAGGAGGTTGGCCAGGACCAGCAACATTACACAATATTGGGCTGTGGCAGCGGCTGTGAAACCAACAACAACACACAGCTTCATCACATGTCATCATCCCAACAACAACAACAACACCATCACTCCTTGTCCAGGTTGGGGTCCCAACCCACCGTAACCGTGAACTTTGTTACAATGAACAGCAACAACAGGCATTGCATTAAATATGACAACACGTCCACATTCCATCTCGACTCATCGGCTGCTATCTTCTCCAGCAACACCAACAATACCGACCACAACAACACAACATTGGCGGCGAACACAGTCATCATATCACCCTCACCAGATGAATGCTGCAGCCCCCTACTCAACGGTGCACCCCACTCGCCTCAGCTGGGCGGCATCTGTCACCCTTCACCCCTGGTGGGCGGTGGAGTGATCAGCATCAATGCCGCCGGCCTTTGTTCGGACCCAAGGGAGAGCGTGTCCCTGGAGACCCTCACAACGGCCACAAACGATCTTAGTTCTTTAAATGTCGTCGATACCCACAATCGAACGCTGTTCGATCTCACGCACGACGATTTGCTGCCACCACAAGCGACGAACAGCCATTTGGAATTTGCACACCCATGGACCCTATAAACAGCTGCAGCAGCAGCCGCAGCGACAACAACAAACTGTCATTTGTGTGCATTCTCTCAGTTACTCACTCACTCACTCATTCGCACACACAATCAATTACTCCTACTCCCAGGACAAACTAATCCAAAGTAAGGAGTTTGAATTTTTTTGGATTTTAAAAATTTTGTAATTAAATCAGAGTTGGGAGTTGCAATGACCAAAATCAAAAAAAAAAAATCGAGATGTGTTCCCCTTAACACGCAAATGTCCCCGAGGGAAATTTGTGTGAATTAATGCCGGGGGGGAAAATACGTCAATATTTTTTGAAATGATTTTTTTTTTTTGTGTTAACAGTTCCCAGCTTCCTTATTGTAGAATTAGTTCGCGAACACAGTTTAACAGGCCAAGGGCGGGGAGGAGAACATCTCATGTTATGTGATAAAATGAAAGCGGTATCCATTGAAGAGAGGAAAATGCTTGTTTTGGTAAATGAATTGTGAAAATATCCGTATCTCTCACTCTCTCTCTCTCTCTCTCTCTTTGTTTGAAGATTTGTCTTGTCTTCTTTTGAAAAAAAAACATACAATTTTAATATTTACCAGTCTTCCGAAAAATGCTCTCGAATTCGAGCTGGAGCTCTCCTGGGAGTACAAAAAAACGAAGCAAACAATTTATATTTTTCAGTTTCGCTCGAATAAAACCGAGCATGCTGATTTTTCAAATAGGAGTGATTCGCTTCCACCCAGAAGAAAACCCCATATAAAACTTCCATTTTTGTGCAATCTTGCTCACGAGCAAGTTTTTGTCCCGAGTGAAAACGAGCAAATCGGTGCTACGCTTTTAAATAAGAATTATTTTTTTTTTTTTCAATTCTAAGTTATCATCCCAGAACAAAAAAATAATATATTAACTTCAAATAATAATAAATGTAGACTCCACTTCCAAAAATCAATTGTCAATATTTTTGGGATTATTTTTTAGTATGCGTCGACAAATAACAACAAATTGACTCTCTCTTTATGCCTCTCCTATCTTATTATTATTATTTCAACGAAAAGTGCCCGGAAGTGACATAGCGGTAACATAAAACAGAGTGTAAGCATGATTGAAGTTTATTAAAAGCACTCTCAAACTCTCTCTCTCTCTATCTCTCGTTCTCATGGAAGATGAGATAGCCTGGTATAAGGGAAAAGAGAAATTAGAGCAATATCTAAATATAAATAGTACAATTCCGTTTGGATTTTTCTCTCTCTCTCTCTCCCTTTCTGCTCGTCTCTCTCTTTCATGATCTTACAAGTGTTTATGGTTGTCATTTCAAATAATCATATCTCAGGAACTAACGAACGGATTTTCATGATTAATATCTCATATGAAAGGGAATTGAGAACAGTTTTAGACTAATAGAAATCTTCAACAATTTAATCATTTTGACCTATTGCTAAATAAATAAATACAAAATGGGTACCTATTTTTGTCTCTTTCTTTTTTTTCAAGATTTTAAATTTAATTGCTACCAACCCAATTATTCTGCTTTTAAAAAATCCGCATTGCTTTAAACTTAAATTCCAAAAACCATATTTTCTACATTGAATGCCAATTTTATGTGGAAATTATTTATCTATTAAATTGTCGGTTACAAATATCCATCGCTGCAAACCATAACTATTGAAAAAAGTCAATAAGCCTCCAGGCTTTTGAATATTTTTGATTATTCTTATTCACACTTGGAAAAAATTAACTTTATTTATAAATTTTCTAATATCAGAGTAACCGTCCCTGCATGTAAGAACAATTTTCAAATTTATTCTCGTTTCCAGAAGTTCCATCTTTAAAAAAAAAAATTAAATTGACTTTATTTAACTGTAATCGCCTTTTTTGATTGCCAATAAAAATAGTCATTCTATGTTAATAAAAACGAAAACAGAAATTACTGGGAAAATTAAGACTTTCCAGCCCCTGCTTAGCAAGATTTATGTGATTTTATCGAAAGTATTTTTCATTTTTCTAAAGCCCTTTGGAATCATTAACTTTTTATTATTATTATTTCTCAATTCCGAACATCCATCCCTGCAAATGAGAAAATTTTTGAAAGTATGTTTACTTTTGAAATAATATACTTTTTATTAAATTTTTTTAAACTTTTTGTTTCCATTTCAGAAGTTCCATCTCTGATCATGAGATTTTCAATAATTATGTGGAAATAATAATTATTATGGGAAAATTCATATTGAAAAAAGGACTTTGACATAATAATTATTTACACGTATTTTTTTGGAAATCTCCAAATCAGAGATGGAACTTCTGAATTGTAAACAAAAAGTAATTTTCTTTGAATTAATTTAATTTTTTGGATTAATTTTAAAATAAAAGCAATTAAAGCCAAGCCTGTTTAGGAGTTATTGGCGTGATCTGCTGGAAAGTATTTTTTTTTTTCTAAATCAATTTTTTTTTCTAATCTAATGTCACTTTCCAGCATATGAGAAGAATTTTCAAACTAGATATGTTTTCAATTATATTTGAAAACTATTTTTTTTTCAAGGGAATATTATCCCTTTATGTTTTTTTTTTTTTTTGTTGAAAAATAAGTTTCTGTTTTCCATCCCTGATCATGAGATTTCTAAAACTACCAGTAAATAGTTACTACAGTAAAATCCGTCTTTGATCCCTCGAAGTTAATAAAATCAAAAAGTTATTTCTACACTAATTAAAACTTTCCAACCCTGATCAAATCGAAAATATTTTTGAAAATTAATTGAGAATTATCCTTAAAAAAACTTACCTTTAAAAAATCGGAATGCCATTTTAAAACTACATTTTCAGAAAATAAAATCGAAAATACTTTCTGGGCCATTAAAACTTCCCAACCCAGCTTAGGAGCTATTGGCGTGATCTCATCGATATTGTTTAGCTTTTTTGCATTTCTGTGATATTTCCAAAATCCAAATCTGATATGTTTTAATATTTTTTATCAGACTTATGTCAGAGGTTCTTCGGAACCTCTCCTATGAAGGGTCCACATTATCCAAAATGATTAATAAAACGAATTTATAAAAAAAATGTATAAAACTAAGAGCAATTGGACAGGTCTGGTTTTTTAGCAGCGCTGGATAAAGTGAGTAGGGAGACAGAAGCAGGGAGGCAACTGACAATGAGAGTTTTTGAAGAAATCCATCAGATTTTTTTTAACAGAATACTGGTTTTGTCGTGTGGTAGTTAATTCGAGAGAGAGAGAGAGCGAGGTATATTTATAGAAAGAGAGGCATATTAATTAATGTTAGCTCTTAATAGAAAGTTAGAAACCAAATGGATATAATTTTATATTTTTCTTCGTGTTATGGCAAAAATCTTAAGGCCAAAGAGAGCGAGAGAGAGAACTGGTAATGAATAATTTCCTATTTTTCCCATAGAATTCCGATTTAATTGTCTTTTATGAAATTATGGAGAGAGTTATTTCGAGAGAGAATGAGTTATAGATAAAGCAATCAATAATTGATAAATAATTCGAGAGAGATAGAGCGAGTTATAGAGAGAGAGACAGATCAATCAATGATAGCTACTAAGATAAAGTTAGAAACCAATTGGAAATAATTTTATCTTGTTCTTTATGTTATGGCAATTATCTTAAGGCCAAGAGAGAGAGAGAGAGAGAGAGAGAGAACTGATAATGAATAATTTGCTATTTTTCCACATAATTCCGATTTAAATTATGGAGAGAGTTACTTCGAGAGAGAGAGAGAGAGAGAGAGAATGAGTTATGGATAGAGAGAGATCTCAATAAGTGATATTATATTCATGTTATGGCAAATATCTTAAGTTAAAAAGAGAGAGAGAGCGTGAGAGCGAAAAAGAGTAATTGAAAAATACCCTAGGCAAAACCTCTTAAAAGTACTGTACACAATTCAAAATAAATACCTTAAATAAGAGACTGTGATAACAAAAAAAGTAAAAGAAAACACCCCACCCCACATTTGGTATTTATTCCTCGAACCCAAGTTCCAACATTTTTCAGGGAAAAAATAAATTGTATTATTATTATTATTTTTCCAGAAAAAAAAAATGTTTGGGTCTTGGAAAAGGGGCTGGCTCCTGAATGAGGACTGGCTCAATGTAGCCATTTTTTTTTTTATATATATGAATGTAAATAGTCGTTTATGTTAATTTGATGTTTCAATTTCGAGATTGAATACCAAAAAAATAAAAAAAAATCTGGGTGTTTTTACTTTTTGCATTAAATGTTTATAGGAGTTTTTTTTATTAATTAATTCATTTTTTGTTTGTGTAAAGTTAGCAAATGAAAGCAATTTTTCTCGTCGTGTATAACTTGTAGACTAGGGTAAATGTGTGTGAGAAACTTGGAATTGAGGTCCAAAGTGTTGTGATTTTTTTTAGTTTTGCTATTTTCTTTCATTTGTGAAAAATTTTGAAACAAAAATAGGTAGGTGATTTTGAAACTTGGTATAGGAAAGGATTTATTTTGAACGGTGTGTGTGTACAGGAAATGGAATTGAATAAATCTCCCCCTGGCTGTTAAACAGTGTAAATTATATATATATTAAAAAAAAAATAAAATTATTAAAAAATTAATTTATACTTATGACAAAAAAAAAAAAAACAAGAAAATAAATACCGTAATCTGTTGATAAAACACAAACATATTTTTCCATACATATTAATGAGAATATCTATGTATGTCCTATGTGTGTAAGCAAAAGTATGCAATCCAATAGCAACAAAAAAAAAAAAACAACAACAACAACATGAAAGCCAAGCAATTGATTGTATTCTTCTCAGCTTATAACCTCTGTTTGTGTCTGTGTGTGTATTTCATTACTTTAAGTATAAAATACAAGTAGAATTAATAATAATAATAAGAATAATAATAAAAATAATAATAAGAAAGCATTATAAAAATTTCTATATATACACATATACATACACATAAAACAAAAATGTAAACTTATACAAATATTTTTATATACATACAAATTCTATATATATATACATATACATACATAAAT
This sequence comes from Musca domestica, assembly GCF_030504385.1. Taxonomy (NCBI): domain Eukaryota; kingdom Metazoa; phylum Arthropoda; class Insecta; order Diptera; family Muscidae; genus Musca; species Musca domestica. The sequence continues at coordinate 17,855,144 of NW_026712409.1, read as the reverse complement.
CTAGTTTTATACTGATATATACTTTATACATTTTAAACAAAGATTATTAAAAAACAACAGCTCCATAAGTATGTGTTTTTAAATATTAATAACAAAAAACAACAACAACAAGAACTAAACTTTAGCTTTATTAAAAAAAAATCAAACACAAAAAACGGAAAGGTGATTAAAGCAAAGCAAGAATGAAAAAGAACGAAAAAATATTCTCCTTATATATATATATATTTATATATAAATGTTAATATTTAAGAAAACAAAAGAAAAACAATTAAGTAGTGATTTTTTTTCAAAATGTCTAGTTTTATAAGTTTTAATGATAAAATCACACCCCTCCCCCTTTTTTCCCCTTCATGCCATCCTCATCCCCATTAGCCATTCATCGCCAAAAGCGAAACACAATTTAAAAACAATCCTTGCACACACTTCCATCTCTTTGAAAAAGAAGTAACAACATTTTTAAAAAGTGCTACATGAAACAACAACAAAATTTTATATACATATTTAAAAAAACAAAATAAACATTGCAATGAAATTCTCAAAAAAAAAAAAATAAATAAATAAATAAAAAACGCATTTCTTTTAATTGTTTGGTTGGTCGTTTTTTTGTCGTTAATGACGCACTGTGCGGTTTTTGGCCAATGCACGATAATGACTGGCTCTCTTAGGTGGCACAGTGGGAATGGTGAGTATTTCACAAGTAAAAAGGCAGAAAAGGTCGGCGGGGCCCAACTTAAAAAAATGCTTCTAAAACTTAAACAAAAAACTTAAAAAAAGAACTAATTAAATTTAATTTAAAAAAATCAAAAATTAAAAAAAAAAATAAAAAAAAATTAATTAAATTTCATTTAATTTAAATTAATTAAATTTAATTAAAAAAAAACAAAAATTAAAAAAAATAAATAAAAATTAAAAAAAAAAAACTTAAAAAAACTGTTAAAACCAAAATAAACATTGCATCGAAATTCTCTCAAAAAGAAAAAATATAAAAAACTCATTTCTTTTAATTGTTTGGTTGGTCGTGTTTTTTTTTTTTTTTTTGTCGTTAATGATGCACTGTGTGGTTTTTGGCCAATGCACGATAATGACTGGCTCTCTTAGGTGGCACAGTGGAAATGGTGAATATTTAACAAGTAAAAAAGAAGAAAAGGTCAGCGGGGCCCAACTTAAAAAAAAGTAAAACTTAAAAAAATAAAAAAAGTTAAATAAATTTAATTTAATTTAATTAAATTTTATTTAAAAAAAATAAAAAATAAAAAAAATAAAAAAAAAATTAGAAAAAATAATAAAATTAATTAAATTTAATTAAAAAAAATCAAAAATTAAAAAAAAAATAAAAAAACTTTTAAAAAAAATTTAAAATAAAAACTTTAAAAAAAAAACTCAAAAAAAATATCAAGAAAAAAAAACAGAAAAGATCGGCGGGCTTTTAATACTATAATAAAAAAAATAATTAAATTTAAGTTAATTTAAATTTAAATGAATTAAATTTAATTTAAAAAAAAATCAAAAATTAAAAAAAATAATAATATAAGAAAAAACTAAAAAAAAAACTTAAAAAACTTAAAAAAAAACTTAAAAAACAACTTTTAAAAAAAAAACTTAACTTTTAAAAACAAAATAAACATTGCAATGAAAAAAATATAAAAAACGCAAGGGAACTGATGAGGATTGGTGCCTCTTTCCTAAACCTAGGTATTTCCTGCCTTACCCCCTGGTAAACATTACCATCGTTCTCCACTAATAAACAAACGTTGTTTTTATAAAAAGCAACAATAAAGGGATTAAGCCTGACCATTTTGCAACAACAAAATACTATGGTATCCTGAAAAAACAAGCCAAACACTGTTCTAAACGCATTTCTTTTAATTGTTTGGTTGGTCGTGTTTTTTTTTTTTTTCGTTAATGATGCACTGTGCGGTTTTTGGCCAATGCACGGTAATGCCAAAGCATTTGTATCTTTTAAATTCGGACTTGTCCATTGCCCATTTGATATATATATGGGAGCTATATCCAAATCTGAACCGATCTTGATAAAATTTGGCAAATATATTTCTGTAGCTGTATTTCATATATTTCCCTGAATATCGTTGTTACGGAGTGCATATTACGGCTGTGGGTAACACATACAAGAAATCGGATGAACAATATATATGGGAGCTATAGCTATATCTGTACCGATCTTCACCAAATTTGACATACTACGACCTAGACTCAATTCGGTCGTAAGTGCCAAATTTCATGCCATTTGGGCAAAAATTAGACGTTTGGTGCACAATAAAAGGTAAATCGGACGAAGTTATATATGGGAGATATATCCAAATCTGAACCGATCTTGATAAAATTTTGCAAAGATATTTCTCTGAGCTGTATTTGATATATTTTCCCAAATATTGTTGTTACAGAGTGTATATTACGGCTGCGGAGGACAAAAATAACAAATCGGATGAACAATATATATGGGAGCTATAGCTATATCTGAGGCGATCTTCACCAAATTTGACATACTACGATCTAAACTCTATTCGGTCGTAAGTGTCAAATTTCATGCCATTTGGACAAATATTAGACGTTTGGTGCTCAATAAAAGGTAAATCGGACGAAGTTATATATGGGAGATATATCCAAATCTGAACCGATCTCGATAAAATTTAGCAAAGTTATTTCTAAGCTGTATTTGATATATTTCCCTGAATATCGTTGTTACGGAGTGCATATTACGGCTGCGGAGGACAAAAATAACAAATCGGATGAACAATATATATGGGAGCTATAGCTATATCTGTACCGATCTTCACCAAATTTGACATACTACGACCTAGACTCAATTCGGTCGTGAGTGCCAAATTTCATGCCATTTGGACAAATATTAGACGTTTGGTGCTCAATAAAAGGTAAATCGGACGAAGTTATATATGGGAGATATATCCAAATCTGAACCGATCTTGATAAAATTTGGCAAAGATATTTCTGAGCTGTATTTGATATATTTCCCTGAATATCGTTGTTACAGAGTGCATATTACGGCTGCGGAGGACTAAAACAACAAATAGGATGAAAAATATATTTTGGAGCTATAGCTATATCTGAACCGATTTCGATCAAATTTGGCATACTTATTTTCAGGTCTAATCTGATCGTACACGCAAAATGCCATAATATTCGGGATGATATTACACGTTTGGTGCCCAATAAAAGACAAAAGCGGACGAAGATATATATGGGAGCTATATCTAAATATTTACCGATTATCTCCCATTTCAATAGGGTTCGTCCTTGGGCTAAACAAATGATTTGGGCAACATTTCATCTGGTTCGGGTAGTAATAAAATGCGAACTGTACTTTGTTCACAAAAATACATGGACAGACGGACAGACGGACAGACATGCATAAATCGACTCAGGATGTGATTCTATACAGATCATTAAAAGGAACTATGGGTCTATCTCGTTTCCTTTTGCCTGTTACAAACAAATGCCCAAAGACATAATACCCTGGCCACCTTGTGGTGTAGGATATAAAAATCCGAAAACTACCACTTAAAACGTTATATGGGGGCTATGCGAAGATGTGGACCTGCACAGACATATTTCTGTCATAGGCTGTAGTATCCATTACGAACTTCAGATAACAATTTTGAAACAATTTCGGTTAATAATGTAGTTAAAATCATCAAAATAGCGAATATCGGGAGGTACCATTATATGGGGGCTATACGAAGACGTGGATCTGCATACGCAGTTTTCTGTCTTAGGCTATAGTATCCATTACGAACTTCAAATACCAAATTTGAAACAATTCCGGTGAATAATGTCGCTAAAATCAATAAAATACCGAATATGTGGGGGCTATACAAAGACGTGGACCTGCACAGACAATTTTCTGTCTTAGGCTGTAGTATGGATTACGAACTTCAAATACCAAATTTGAAACAATTCCGGTAAATAATGTAGCTAAAATCATCAAAATGCCGAATATCAAGAGGTACCATTATAGGGGGCTATACGAAGACGTGGACCTACACTGGTGGCCAAAACTAAAGCAACTGAAATTACAAGGAGAATGAATGCCCTGTAACTTTTTCAAAAATTAAGAAAATGGCAAAGTTTTTCTTGTTTTAAATTGGGTATTTTATTCACTTTTTAAAACCCTAAAACATAAAACCAAAATTCATTTTTATATAAAAAATAATGTTTGGTAAAGTCAATTAACCCGATTTTGGCGTGGACAAAACAAAAGCAACTCTGTTATACATTCATATAATCGCTGCAATTTCTGTTGTTTTTACTGTGATATTTATCGCTTTTTGCTTCCTTCGACAATTTCGCTTGTCATAAATCCTTTTTGAGAAGTTTTTTACAACAGTATGTGTTTTTCTTTTCGTTTTTTAAGTACTGCCCAAAAAAATTTTAAAAATGGCTAGAAGCAAATACAGTACCTGAATAAAACAGCAAATTATCAGTGACTATCAAAACAATATATCACAGAAAATGATTTCCGAGAAATATTTCATAAATATTTATGTGATTTCATAATTATTTCTGTATACTAAGTCGGTTTTTTGAAACTGGATCAATAGTAACAGTCTATAACGGATGAAGGCCCTGAAAAACTTCAGCCCCTACTGACCCACAAATTGTGAGAGAAATAAAAAACAACTATTTAAGAGTTCAACTGGATTGGTGAGAGAGCAATCATTGGATATAAGCTCGAGATCAGTGCGTAGACGAGTAGTGGCAGCTGGTCTGTATGTCCGTAAGACATCAAAAAACCATTTTTATCTGAAAAAATCAAAAAGGCTTTCGGAAACGATAATATTAAGTGGAATCAAGCTCAATGGAAAAAACATTATTTCTGGGATGAGTCTACGTTTAATATTAAAGGCTCAGACGTGAAAAATTTTACGGTGAGAAGACCAAAAAATGAAGGACTCAAGCCGCAGTGTTGCAAAGGTACAGTGAAGCATGAGGGAGGGTCAAAAATGGCGTGGCGCTATTTTTCTTTCTATGCACTTGGGCCTATCCATAAAATAAAGAACGTTGTGGATCGGTTTGTTTACAAAGATGTGTTGGACATCACGTTGTTCCCTTACGCTGAGTAAAATATTCGGCTGATTTGGGTGTTTCAGCATGACAATGATCCCAAACTTGTATCAAAACTTGTCAAATATTGGTTGCGGGAGTCAAAAATTCATGTTTTTTTATGGCCGGCACAATCACCTGACCTAAACTCCATAGAAAACCTTTGGAGTATCGTAGATAGGAAGATCAACAGAGATTCGGAAATAAATAAGCACAACATTTTCTAAAGAATTCGGGGTGCCTGGGAAAGCACACCCAAGGATCAAATTGAGCGTGTTATAGATTCAATGCCTCGTAGGTGTGCGGCTGATATCAAAAATAATGGTTATGCTATCGACTACTAGCCAAAATTTAATTATTTTTAAATAAAAAATCAAAAGTTGCTTTAGTTTTGACCAAGCAAAAATTGGGTCATTTTAGTTTTCCACATATTATTTTTCGTTCAAAATTATTTTTGTATTTTTATTTTTAGTTTCTTAAAAGTGAATTAAACACCTCATTTAAAACTGGAAAAATAATTACGATTTGTTTATTTTTGTAAAAGTTACAGGACATTTATTGTCTTTGCGATTTAAGTTGCTTTAGTTTTGGCCACCAGTGTACATACGCAGACTTCAGCCACAGATTGTAGTAACCTTTACGAACTTCAAATACCAAATTTGAAACAATTCCGGTGAATAATGTCGCTAAAATCATCAAAATACCGAATTCCGGGAGGTACCGTCATTTGGGGGCTATACGAGGACGTGGACCGGCACAGACAATTTTCTGTAATAGGCTGTAGTAACCATTATGAATTACAACTACGAAATTTGAAAAGGAATAGAACTGAAATTCTGAATTGTATATAGCTGTCACTGTTGGTTTCTGTCGGTAAGATTTGAAAGTGATTTTGAAAATGTGTACCATTTTTTTACGGAAAGTACTGAATGGTTTTATATTTGGTATTGGGTAAAGGAAAAAGGCTGGTATCCTAAAATTTGATATTGAGTTCTCTGTTAGTATTCTCTGTTAGCAGGCGGCCTCATGGGCATTAAAAAAAAAAAAAAACTCTTTAAAAAATCCATGTCCTTGAAACTGTTTCGTTTTTATTTCACATATTTCTTTTACATCTTTTGCCCCACTGTTCGCACACCACCACCACCAGCAGCAGCAGCAACCATTTCGCTCCCAACACAATTTTTCTCATGCATCGAGCAGAGCAGTAATCATTCATGATAAATGTATGCGGAAGTGTGTTGTAAATGTTGCTCGGCGCTGCAGAGAACAGGCTACAGCACACACACGCACACACATACTCACGCTAATTGAATTTAACGCCCACACTTGAAGAGATAGGCCGTGAGCGATAAGTGCGACTGATCGTAGTATATGTGAGCGTGTGTGCGAGTGTGTGTTTTTGATGGGTAAACTAAATAGAAAATTGTTTACAAATCGATGGAGGGATGCACACGTGTACGCACACACAGCCAACTGCATTACACTCACATGGAATGCAATGTTAGAAGACATGGCAACCCTGTGGAAAATGTAAACATTTGTAAATCTTGTTGTTGTTCTCTTTGCAAATCCATTGGCCATTGTTAAGGGTCAGTAATTTGAAAAAAAAAATAAAACAATTAAAAACGAACAGCAAGGAAGTAGTGTGGCCATTTTTGAAATGGAAAAAATTAAAACCAGTAAAGAAAGTCCTAAAGTCGGGCGGGGCCGACTTTATGATACCCTACACCACTTTGCTAATTTAGTAGAGCTCCACGTAACAATTCAAAGTTTTTATGGGAGAATTCAATCATACACGCTATGATTTTAATTATAATTTAAAGTTCAAAGGACTAAATATGCCGAAGCATTTGTATCTTCTAAATTCGGACTTGTATTGCCCATTTGGTGCAAAACTAATTTAAAATCAGATAAAGATATATATAGGAGCTATATCCAAATCTGAACCGATCTCGAAAAAAATTTGCAAATATATTTCTGAGCTGTATATGATATATTTCCTGAAATATCGTTGTTATAGAGTGCATATTACGGCTGTCGGTAACAAATATGACACATCGGATGAACAGTATATATGGGAGCTGTAGCTATATCTGAACCGATCTTCACCAAATTTGACATACTAGCTTCTAGACGTTTGGTGCACAATAAAAGGTAAATCGGACGAAGTTATATATGGGAGCTATATCCAAATCTGAACCGATCTCGATAAAATTTAGCAAAGGTATTTCTGAGCTGTATATGATATATTTCCTGAAATATCGTTGTTACGGAGTGCATATTACGGCTGTGGGTAACAAATAGAAAATAGAAATCGGATGAACAATATGTATGGGAGCTATAGCTATATGTTAACCGATCTTCACCAAATTTAACATACTAGCTTCTGGACTCAATTCGGTCGTAAGTGCCAAATTTCATCCCATTTGGGCAAATATTAGACGTTTGGTGCACAATAAAAGGTAAATCGGACCAAGTTATATGTGGGAGCTATATACAAATCTGAACCGATCTCGATAAAATTTAGCAAAGGTATTTCTGAGCTGTATTTGATATATTTCCCAAAATATTGTTGTTACAGAGTGCATATTACGGCTGCGGAGGACAAAAATAACAAATCGGATGAACAATATATATGGGAGCTACAGCTATATCTGAACCGATTTTGATCAAATTTGGCATACTTATTTTCAGGCCTAATTTGGTTGTATGTGCAAAATGCCATACTATTCGGGCTGATATTACACGTTTGGTGCAGAATAAACGGCAAATCGGACGAAGATATATATGGGAGCTATATCTAAATTTTTACCGATTATCTCCAATTTCTATAGGGTTCGTCCTTGGGCCAAACAAATGATTTGGGCAAAATTTCATCTGGATCGGGCAATAAATGCGAACTGTACTTTGTTTACAAAAATACATGGACAGACGGGCGGACGGACAAACGGACGGACGGACATGCATAAATCTACTTAGAATGTGATTCTATGCAGATCATCAAAAAGAACTATGGGTCTATCTCGTTTCCTTTTGCCTGTTACAAACAAATGCACCAAGACATAATACCCTGACCACTTTGTGGTGTAGGGTATAAAAAATATCTTGGGGATAAATTTGCAATTTTAGATATTTTGAAGGCTCCGTACATTTTTTAAACATAATTGACTATCAGCCAACATTGAATATGTCAACTTTGCCAAAAAAAAAAAAAAAAAAAAAACAGAAATTGATTTTTGATTTGCTTTAGCCCAAAATACCTAAAATCGATGCCTTCCGATTTCAGGTATTTTGAACGTTTTTTTCTGATTTTAGGTATTTTTTAAGGGTATCGCTTTATTTCGAAGTACACAAGGTCCATGTCATAATCATGAATATTACAAAAACAAATAAAAATCGATATTTTGAGGGGCTTTAGAACCATTTTAAAAACCTACTAACAAGTGCCCGCTACGTTCGTCAGCGAAAAGTCCACCTTAAAATTTTAGATTCGTTCCAACAATTCGCGTTTGGCTCTTTTAGTACTCAAAATGCACAATTTGCTCTGTCTGACTGAATTTTTTTTTTGGTCGTACTAAATTTTTAGACTTTCAATATTTTATATAATATCCAAATTTTTTAATTTTTCTGAAAGAATAATGCGGAAATGTTCACCTTTTACACCAAAAAAGTCTTCAAAATCTTTCATTTTCAAGTTTACCAAGGAGGATGTTAGTAAAACCATTGCACAATGGGGCCACATTCAATTTTTCTGTTCAAAACTATTGCAAGGTGCCCACATGTAAACCCTAGAAGCAAAAAGGGACCTAAATATAAAATTTCGGGATTCCAGCCCTATATCTTCCCCCAGCACCAAATTTTGTACCATTTCGTATTTTTCGTACAAATATAGCACACATTTCCACACACTTCCGTCAAATCTAAAAACACAGATACCATCAGTAATCGAAATATCAAATTTTTTATCTCTACCTCTTCACGCAATACCAAATTTAGTACCACTTAGTACTTTTGTACTTTTTTCATCTATACCAAATTTAGTACTATTTACTTAATTTTAGGATTTCAGTTATATTCCTTCAGCCAATACCAAATCGAGTACTATTTTGTACTTTTCGTACAATTATAGTATACATTTTCAAAACCACCTCCAGATCTCAATTCCAAATATCAACAGACACCTCAACATCAAATTTGAGGATTTCAGCCCTATTCCATCACCCAATACTATATTTAGTACCATTTAGTACTTTTTGGTACAAATATGGGACGTATTTTCAAGCCACCGCCAAATCTCAAACACAAATACCTTCAGTAGTCGAAATATCAAATCTTAGAATTTTATCTCTATCTCTTCATCCAATACCAAATATAGTACCATTCAGTACTTTTCGTACAATTATAGTACATATTTTGCGAAACCACCTCCATACAGTTCCGGCTACACATTAACAATACCTACAAAACCACTAACAAAGGCCGCCATAAAAAAAATTTTCAAAATTCCAGCTTCATTCGTTCACCGTATTTCCGAATTAAGTACCATTTGGTACAGTTCACACACTTAGTACACATTTCGATAACCACCACCCTCATATATCAGACTTACTTACTTCAACCTTGATTCTCATATCGAATTTCAAGTTTATAGCTCAATTTCAATATCAAGTTTATACCAGTTTAGAATTTTGGTACCAATTCCGAACTTTTCGTAGCCTTTCCTAATACTCTTTGGCACATACATCTATCCTGCACTCCATCAGTGACTCTCATTCAAAATTCCGTTTGTTCAAGAGAAAGCATTTAAAATTAGTACATTTTAGTACTTTTCGCACCTTTTTAGTACGAATTCGCCAAAACCAAACCTTGTCACTCGCCTCTACGTATCAAAACTGATTTTGCACGAGGATCAGTGTTGTTACTTAGCCATGTGATAAGGCAGTGTTTTTGAAAATTCGTACTAAAAAAGTACTAAAATGTACTAAAAATTTAATACTTTGTATTAGACAAACGGATTGGACTAGAATTCGGAAATGTGGATAAGAGACACTGACGAAAGAATAACAAGTTAAAAAGCAGTAAGTTCGGCCGGGCCGAACTTTGAATACCCTCCACCATTTGGAACGAATTTGGAAATTTTTAAAAAATATAATCCTTAAAAAATTCTGTTAAATTTTAAAAATACCGAATATTGGTCTATACGACGTGGACCTACATAGGCTTTGTTTGCTATTAGCCATTACCATATTCAAATTCGAAACTTGAAATAAACGGTGAATAATGTAGCTAAAATCATCAAAATATCGTATATAGGCAGGTACCGTTATATCGGAGCTGTGCAAAGACCTGGACCAGCATAGACAATTTTCTGTCACAGGCTACAGCATCCATTACTAACGTCAAATACGATATCTCAAACAATTTCGGTGGGTATTGTACCTAAACTCGTCAAAATACCAACTATCTGGCGGGTACCGTTATATGGAGGCTATACGAAGACGTGGACCTGCACGGACAATTTTCTGTCAAAGGCATCCATTACGAATCTCAAATACCAAATTTGAAACAATTCCGATGAATAATGTCGCTAAAATCATTAAAATACCGTTATATGGGGCTATACGAAGATGTGGACCTGCCCAGATAATTTTCTCTCATTGGCTGTAGTATCCATTTCGAACTTCAAATACCAAAGTTGAAACTATTCCGGTAAATAATGTCGCTAAAATCATCAAAATACCGAATATCGGGAGGTACCGTTATATGGGGGCTATATGAAAACGTGGACCTACATGGCCCATTTACGAACTTAACCTGCCTACTGGAAAAATAAACAGGTGTGCAAAATTTTAGCCTTCTATCTCAATTCGTTCGAAAGATAGCGTGATTACAACAGACAGACAGACGGACATGGCTAAATCGACTTAGAATTGCACGCTGATTAAGAATATATATACATGAGTATTTCGAGGAGTTACAAACGGAATGACAAAGTTAATATACCCTCCGTAGTATGGTGGAGGGTATAAAAACATGTCTTGTAAAAATAATTTTTAACAGAACAATATTCGGGTACCTATTTTGAATATATTCTTTCCCGGGCGTAGAAGAGGGGTTTCAGAAGTTCCACCCAGTCAGACTTGACGTCTCTATTACATGGTTCTTTTGATAATTTCTAAAGCAAATCTCATAATCTGCATTAGAACACCAAGCACACGCACGTACATGCATACATGTATATGTCAGCACACATGTATGTATGCATAATTCCAATTTTTTTCTCTGCTGCTTCTTCTACACCATAAGCATACAAATCTCAGTATTTAGCGAATGCAAATATCAATAGCTGCTAACGATTTATGGTTATTTAGCCTGTGTAAGGAGATATCAGGGGATTGTGGAAAAGAAGAAGCAGAAACAAAAAAAACACCAAAATATGGGTCATTGAGATGAACATGGAGCGAGAGTGTCTGTTAGCATGGGTTTGTTTTTCGTTTTATTCTTTTCTTTTTTTCTGAATCATTAAATAATGATTTGAGTTCGAACGACATATTTCTGACCAGCTACCAAATGGGAGCGCAGTGGACGGGCAGTAGTGGACAGAACGAGCAAGCATTGGACTAACTGATAAGCAAGTGCTGAGAACAATTTGATGGGGAGAGAGTGAGAGCATGAGAAAACAGCAGGGTGTTTCAAAAAACAAACATTTATTCAATAAGTGACTGTTGAAATATTGCGATTGGTAACGGAAATTTGAAACAATTTAACAGGGTGTAGCAAAATTGAAAATATTTTGTAATTTATCTGAATAAATATAAATTAGGATATATGACTACGTGGATTTTATGTAGAAGCTAAGAACTAGCAAAAATACAGCAGCGAATAAAAGAATCTATTTAAGTTAAAGCTAAATTATTGGATTTCTTTCAAACTTAACTTCTTGATTCACAAAGAGGTTACGTTTGAAAGAAATCCAACAATTTAGCTCTAACTTGAATAGATTAAAATCGATTTTAAACATAACGTTAAGCAATATTGGGCAATGGCCCTCGAAAGTGCTCTCAATGAACATAGACTGACTCCCACCCACTGACTCACACTGTGAGAAAAACAAATAAAAAAAGTTATATTTAAATCATAAATAACAAAAAATAATAAAAGACAAATGTGCGAATATCTGTCTGATTCTGCCTTATGCTGATTTTTCGTTTTATATACTGGTGGCCTTAGTATTCGGAAACAGTACATTCACATTTATAGGTATTGACAACTTGTATTATTTCCAACTGTTGAATATTACAAAATGAAGCATACTTTTAGGATGACAAAAAAATAAAATTAGATCTTTCGTTTCTTGAAGAAATGGATCAAACACAAGTAGTGAATGAGTTACAGAAAATGTTTTATTTATTATTATTGTTTTTATAATTATTCATATTCTTATTATTATTATTATTATTATTATTATTATTATTATTATTATTATTATTATTATTATTATTATTATTATTATTATTATTATTATTATTATTATTATTATTATTATTATTATTATTATTATTATTTGTAAGACTAACAACATAGATTGGCTACAGAATTTTATTGAAGGATATTTAAAGAATGTTTGAACTTTTTAAAGAACTATTTTTATAACGTCCACCATTGTATGGAGGGTATATTAAGTTTGTCATTCCGTTTGTAACACCTCGAAATATACATTTTAGACCTCACAAAGTATATATATTCTTGATCAGAATAAAACTCTATATCGATTTAGCGATGTCCGTCCGTCTATTCGTCTGTCCCTCTGTGGAAATCACTCTAACTTCCGAACGAAATGAAGTAGGTTGATGAAATTTTACTCAAATGTGTGTGTGGACTTTTGGTATTCAAAGTAGGTCATGTAGGTCCAGGTTATGGTACAGCCCCCATATAAAGGTATCTCCCAATATTCGGTATTTTGATGATTTCAGTGAGATTATTCACCGAAAATGTTTCAAATTTGGCATTTGAAGTTCATAATGGATACTACAGCCTATGACAGAAAATTGTCTGTGCAGGTCCACGTTTTCGCATAGCCCCCATATAACGGTAACGCCGATATTCGGTATTTTGATGACTTTAGCTACATTATCTATCAATTTTTTATACCCTCCACCATACTATGGAGGGTATATTAATTTTGTCATTCCGTTTGTAACTCCTCGAAATACTCATGTCAGACCCAACAAAGTATATATATTCTTGATCAGCGTAAAATTCTAAGACGATTTAGCCATGTCCGTCTGTCTGTCTGTGTGTCTGTCTGTCTGTCTGTTGTAATCACGCTATCTTTCGAACAAATTGAGATAGAAGGCTAAAATTTTGCACACATGTATATTTTGCCAGTAGGCAAGTTAAGTTCGTAAATGGGCCATGTAGGTCCAAGTTATCATATAGCCCCCATATAACGGTACCTCCTGATATTCGGTATTTTGATGATTTTAGCGACATTATTCACCGGAATTGTTTCAAATTTGGCATTTGAAGTTCTTAAGGGATACTACAGCGTAAGATAGAAAATTATCTGTGCAGGTCTACGTCTTCGTGTAGCCCCCATATAACGGAACCCCCCGATATTCGGTATTTTGATGATATTAGCGACATTATTTAGCGGAATTGTTCCAAATTTGGTATTTGAAGTTCGTAATAGATACTGCAGCATAAAACAGAAAATGGGCCATGTAGGTCCGCGTCTTCATATAGCCCCCATATACCGTACCCCCCAATATTCGGCATTTTGATGATTTTAGCGACACTATTTACCGGGATTGTTTCAAATTTCGCATGTGAAGTTCGTAATGGATATTTCAGCCCATGCTAGAAAATTGTCTGTGCAGGTCCACGTCGTCGTATAAGCATTCGGTATTTTTAAGGTTTTCTTAACGGATTTTATTATTATTATTATTATTTTTTTTTTTTTTTTTGGAAATTGCCAATTTTTTACCAAATGGTGGAGGGTATTAAAAGTTCGGCCCGGCCGAACTTACAGCTTTTTTACTTGTTTTTTATTCAATTTTCGCATTTGAATATTGTAATGGTTTATGACAAAAGTTGCCTATACAGGTCCACGTCGTTGTATAAACCCTAATATAAGGGCTACATTCGGTATTTTTAAGATTCTAACAGAATTTTTTACGGATTTATTTATTTATTTATTTTTTTTTTTTTTGAAAATTGCTACAATTGTTCCAAAGGCTGGAGGGTATTAAAAAATCGGCCTGGCAGAACTTACTGCTGTTTTACTTGTTTAAATTAAAATATTTTTAACCATCATATGTACAGGGTGAAATAAAAAACTGCAACAAAGTCAAACGCCATATTTTTTTTCCATGCCTAAGGCTTTAATACACCCTCCAGAATATTTTCGCGATAATATTCGGCATTTATTCTGATGCCACGGTCGATTAATACGAGGGAAGAGCGACCATTGGCTGTTATGGCGGTCCACACCATCACCGTGGCCGGCTTGAGTTCTGGTGGCCAACCGAAGGTGCACATTTTCAGCTGACCTCTTTGACAAGGAAACACGATCATTTTGTTTGTTTACAAACTGCTGGACAACGAATGTTTCCTCATCGGAGAAAACCAAATTCGGCAGTTCACCACTCACCGTTCGGCCAAGGGAAGCAACTTTTGAGCTCTTTGGAGTCGTTTTTCTTTCTATTGCGGTGTAGGTTCTTGCACCTTTTGGAATTTCAATGGCTTTACCCCGAGCTCATTTTTCAATATTTGCCGAATGGAATATTGCGAGCAATTTTTCAGCCACTGCAACGCGGGTTTCGATCAAGTCGCTTCTTTACTTTTCGAACCATTTCTGCTGATGTTGCCGTTTTCTTCCGTCTTCCGTCCACTTCCTTGACGTCGGGCTACGCTACCAGTATCTCGGTAACGAGCGATGGGCGGTGGTACGAGACACAAAAGATTTATTCACATTTAAAGGCTGGAGTGCTCTAACGATAGCCACCTGTGGTTTTCCAGCCAAATATAAAGAAAATCACACTATCACGCTTGAATTCCATCACGAATAATCTTTGTTCTGGAAAATTCTTACCAAAATGCTTTTTTTTTTTCTTTTGTAAACAATCTAATGAGCTGTCACTGGAATAATTTTAACAGCTATCGGACGAGTGGCTTAGAAATGACAGCAGTCTTAATTTGGTTGCAGTTTTTTCATCTCACCCTGTATATGCGATATCTTGGATATGGGCATCAATGTAATTTTTCTGTTTTAGGTCCATTTTAACCTGAAAATATTATGCGATCATCTCCAAAAACAATAGTCTTCTATTCTTAACCTAGCCCCACCTCCATGCTAAATTCCATGAGGATCGGGCCAAACAAATTGAATTTTACAATACAATATTTAGGACTTTTTAGTACGAATACTTTTCGTACCCTTAGTATGCAAATTCTCCATAATGCTAGCCAATATTGTCTCTCTACATTCCATGTGACCCTCAGACAACATTTAGAAGTTTCAGCTATACTTTTGAGTGCTTTTTGTATTTTTGCAGTATGAATTTCAAAAATTAAATCCTCCAACTCAGAATTGAACTTCATGCAAAATTTCGAAGTTCTAGATCTCACTAATCGTTTAACAAAAATATTGTACCATTTTGTACCACTTAGTACTTTTCGTACCCGTAATGCATACAATTTCAAAATTAAAAACGAAAAATAATTTTTCGTATTTTATTTTTTTATTTTACTTTTACAAAATATGCAACTATTACACATTAATGATTTACATTTTTTTATTTATATTTTAACTTAAAATACAGCAAAATAATATTAATAATAAAAATAATTCGTATATTTGTGGTTGTTGTTGTTTTTGTAGAATTTTCTTATTTATTTAACATTACAAAAAAAATATATTTGTGACTCATCTCCACTGCTGGCTGACCTTAAACCTTACGTAGGGAATTATTATTAAAAAGGAGATTAGAAAAATTTTTAAAGGAAATCAAGACACTATGTGGAATTTAAAATTGGGAAATTTAGTAAATGAAGAGAGAGAGAGAGAGCGAGAGAGGGGGAAAAGAAATTAGCGTTGTGACACTTGCTTGTGAGAAATCGATATTTTTTTCATGTCTCTAAGAGTATTACACCGTAGAATATTTTTGAGAGAATTGTTGCTGACTCTTTATTCCAGTAAGAGAGCGAAAATTCAAAAGAGCCATATTTGAAGTTGAGAATTTGTGGCAAATGACAACGGAGAAGTAAAGAGAATTGCTTTGTGAATTTTGCTGGTGAGACTTTATGAGGAACGTGGAATTTATTCCATTTCTCTCTGAGAATTTACTGAGAGTATTACACAAAGTAGGGGGAATATCTGTGAGAGAATTGTTTGTGACATGTTATTTAAAAGCGCAACGTTAACGTAACGCAACCTATGATACGTTTCTTCAACGGACAAATCACAGAACGTTAACTACTGCGGTTTTCAAATTTTATGTTAAGGTTCTGGTAGATGAAAAACAATTTAATATAGAAAAAATGTGAATAACAAACATTGATGAGTACAAAACAAACAATAAGTACAGAGAGTGTAAAAAAAAAACAGTAAAGTAAAACAAAAATCGGAAAAACTATATAAAATTATAGTACATCATTTAAAATAAAACACGTATGTAACTTATTAACTATAAATATGTTTTTTTATATATATATTTAATTATATATATATTTACGACATATGCCACCCACACGAAAAAAAGATATAAGATCACTTTTTTTTATTATTTTTAAAATTAAGTGTTTGACATATTTCTTTGTTCGCTTTTCCTTTTTTTTATGTTATTAAAATATTATTTAAAATTATTATTTATTTTTCTCTTACTAACCCTATAACCCTAAATAATAGTTGATAGATTTGTGAAAAAAAAATTGTGTGTTTTTTGTCGGTCTGCAAAAATGTTTACAAAAAATTAAAAAAAAAAACAGGTATTAAGTACAAAGACCTAACTAGGCTGGTTGGGGAAAAAAATAATGGGAATTTAAACGAAAGCAAAAAAAAAAGAACTGGGAATTTTCTAGGATGTAGGAATGGGAATTTCGTTGCTAGAGGGCGGGGTAAAGGCGGGGACTGGAAATCGCTGGAATCGTTAACCTAATATTTTTGTTTTTGTTCTTTTGTCTTCTTCTTCTGGGCATCCACCTGGGCGGTGGCCAAGTAGTTTGAACCCTCCAAATGCAGGGTACTTTGCCGATGGGATTTACGTATCAAACAAAAGACGGAGATCAACAGCAACAGAGCACCGATGGCAAAGAACACAATCGTTAGGATGACCTGAATCTTTGGCGGCACCGTGGTGGCGAATTTCATCAGATCGGTAATTTCGTCGGGCAAATAGTCAATGCCCTCTTCGAACCAGAGTATGGGGAAGACAATGTCGGGGAAATTGGCAACTTGTTTGATGTCAACCACTTGACTGACGGCCAAGTTGATTTGTACCCGAGCTCGGGCCCTTAAAGTGGTGCCCATGTCCTGCAAAAAAAAAAAAAAAAATAAATAAAAAATCTCTTGAAGAATAATTCAAATTTGTTTGATCAACTCACAGGCTGCACATCAAGGAACAGCTGATGTTTCTCTCTTTCGGGTGGAGAAATACCTTCGACAGCTGTGCGCAAACTATCATCGGCCAAATAGAAGTGGGGGAAACTCAACATAATTGGGGAATCTGAAAATCAATTTTAATAATAATTAATTAAATAATTAATAATTTTAATAATTTTCTACAGGGTGAGATAAAAAACGGCAACAAAGTCAAACGCCATAATTTTTAAATATTTTTAAATTTTATTGAAGGAAAGCAAAAAATGCCGGAAATAGCGTCAAATTTTAGAATAAGTTCAGATTTGTTCGAATTGGTCAACTTTGCCACGAATTATGACCTTCAAACGGCCAATGAAACTGTCACACGCTGCCCGAATGTTGCTCTGCGATATTTTGGCCTATTCCCGGCGAAGCGCTTGCTTGAGGTGATCGACACTTTGGTATTTTTTAGTGCCAATCTTGCTTTTCAAAATACTGCAGACACATTAGTCCATCAGATTGGCATGAGGAGGGAGATTTTGGTGGCCATTGTGCGCTGCAAATGAAACGAGGAACCTCATTTTGTAACCATTCTTGGGTGGCGAGTGCTGAGTGCGATGGTGCTGAGTCCTGTGGGAATGTCCAAGGTCTACGGCTAAAATGCGGTTTGCGTGCCCAAGGCTTTAATACACCCTCCAGAATATTTTCGCGATAATATTCGGCATTTATTCCGATGCCACGATCGATTAATACGAGCAGATAGCGACCATCTGCTGTTATGGCGACTCACACCATCGCCATGGAGGCGCCTCATTTTGTAACCATTTTTGGGTGGCGCGTACTGAGTCCTGTTGTAATGTCCAAGGTCTGCGGCCAAAATATTTTCGTGTCCAAGGCTTTAATACACCCTCCAGAATATTTTCGCGATAATATTCGGCATTTATTCTAATGCCACGGTCGATTAATACGAGCGGAGAGCGACCATCGTCTGGTATGGCGGCCCACACCATCACCGTAGCCAGCTCTTTAGCTCTGGTGGCCAACCGCAGGTGCACATTTTCAGCTGACCTCTTTGGCAAGTAAACACGAGCGGATCATTTTGTTTGTTTACAAACTGCTGGACAACGAATGTCTCATCTCATCGGAGAAAACCAAATTCGGCAATTCACCACTTACCACTCGGCCAAGCGAAGCAAATCTTTAGCTCTTTTGAGTCTATTTTCTATCTTTGCGGTGTAAATTCTTGCACTTTTTGAAATTTTAATGGCTTTACGCCGAGCTCATTTTTCAATATTTGCCGAATGGAATATTGCGATATGTTCAGCTCACAAACCATTTTTCGGCCACTGCGACGTGGGTTTCGATCAAGTCGCTTCTTTACTTTTCGAACCATTTCTGCTGATGTTGCCGTTTTCTTCCGTCCACTTCCTTGACGTCGGGCTACGCTACCAGGCTACCACGGTAACGAGGGATGGGCGATGGTACGAGAGACAAAAGATTTATTCACATTTAAATGCTGAAATGCTCTAACGATAGCCACTTGTGGTTTTCCAGCCAAATATAAAGAAATCACACTATCACGCTTGAATTCTGGAGGCCATCGCGATTAACTTTTTTTTTGGAAAATTATCTTACTGTAATAATTTTAACAGCTGTCGAACAAGTGGCTTAGAAGTGACAGCAGTCTGAAGTTGGTTGCAGTTTTTTCATCTCACCCTGTATGTACCAAAATGTTCGAAATGTACTAAATGGTAAAGGGTACTAAATTTGATATGTGAGAAGGCAATTAGCTGGAAATCTGAACTTTTTTAGGGTTACTTTTTGAGGTGTATTTCATATATGGATGTAGATATGGAAAAAATGTACCAAAACTGTACGAAAAAGTACTAAATTGTACTAAATTTCGATGAGCCTCTAATAAATATCCTAGAAAAATACCCTTTAAAAATTATTTCGAATTCTTACCATATTGACACAGGGAAACATTGAACAATCCATTGGGCGAACACGATGGCTGGCCAGCTGGGCAGAAACACATATTATCGGGATTCGAGTTGACATCGGCAAAGACATTGGTGGGCGGTGAGAAACGATAACCCTTGACATCACCCTTGGTCACCACCTCCTTTTCGAAGACCAATGGCATCAGGCGACACAGATCCTTGTCATAAATGTGCAAAACACGATCCTCTGTGATGTGGGGTGGGAAAATAGAACCATCGGTACCATTCAGGACATTACATTCATCGGTCAGCCAATGTTGCAGATGGGAGCGGCCATTGTATTTGTCGATAATACCAAATTTGGTGATGTCATCGACGCCAGAGAAAATGGTGACACGATCCTGAAAATTTTAAAAACAAATTTAATATTTCAGGAATTTCCAAGGATTTTTTCTTTAAGACTCACCGCTGAGGTACCATTTTTGCCGTACATCAAACCAAACTCTTCATAGGGCAGTTTTTGTTCCTTGGGCACCACATCCTTGGCCAGTTTTAGGAGGGGATCTTCATAACCCCACAGCAATTGGCCCACAGACACCTGGACAAAGGGTTTGATTTTCAAAATATCCATAATACTGGCCATGGCTAGACGTAGAAATCTGAAAACGATTTTGAGAAAATTAAAATTTGGAATATAATTTTTATTTTCGAAAATATTACCTGGCCGCATGTTTACTCTGTGAGGTGGCACTCAACATGGGAATATTGGGCACAATGACCACATCATCATCCGAGCCCACAGACAATTCTTCACGGAAGACATAGATTTTCTTGAGACTATAGGTGAGGGTACCGTTATCGTTTTGCACAATGTTCACCTTTTCCCAGGATTCACTGGAAAATGAAAAGAAAATGAAAAAGATTTCAAAATTTTACAAAAATTGTCAAAGAACTAGGAGAAATTATTCAAAAAAATTACAAAATATTTTCCAAAAATTATCATTTCAAATTTTTTTTTTCAAACATTTAATTTTTTTTTTTAAATTTTAATTTTTTTCAAAATTTCATATTTTGCATTCGTCGTTCTGTACATGAAAGATATTTCAAAATTGTGAAAGAACGAGAAGAAATTATTTCCAAAAAAATACTTTAAAAACATTTTCCAAAATTGTAAATTCAATATTGAAAAAAAACTAAAAAACTTTTTCAAAATATTTTTTTTTATTAATTTTAAATTTTTTCAAAACTTTAATTTTTTTGTTGTTTTAATTTTTTCCAAAACTTAAATTTTTTCAAAATATTATTATTTCCCAAAAAATATAATTGTTTTTTTATTCAAAATATTATTTATTCTTTCAAAATTTTAATTTGCTTCACAATTTTAATTTTCTCAATATTTTTACTTTGCACGAAATTTAACTT
Organism: Musca domestica; assembly: GCF_030504385.1. NCBI lineage: Eukaryota > Metazoa > Arthropoda > Insecta > Diptera > Muscidae > Musca > Musca domestica. The sequence continues at coordinate 17,834,120 of NW_026712409.1, read as the reverse complement.
TTTTTTTTAAATTTTAGTTTTTTTCCTTTTTTATATAACTTGTTTTTTTAGTTTTAAGAACTTTGATATTTATAAATAACTACTTTTTTAATTTTTCTTAAGATTTTAATATTTTTCAAACTTTTAATTTTTTTATAATGTTAATTGTTTTTCAAATTTTATTTTTTTATTTATTTCTAAATTTTAAATTTTTCTATTTTTTTTTTCTACTTTTATACCCTCCACCATAGTATGGTGGATGTATTGAGTTTGTCTTTCCGTTTGTAACACGTCGAAATATACATTTTAGACCCCACATATATTCTTGATCAGCATAAAATTCTATGTCGATTTAGCGATGTCCGTCCGTTTGTCCGCCCGTCCGTCTGTCTGTGTCTGCGGAATTGTTTCAAAATTGGTATTTGAAGTTCGTAATGGATACTACAGCCTAAGACAAAAAATTGTCTGTGTAGGTCCACGTCTTCGCATAGCCCTCATATAGCGGTACCTCCCCATATTCGGTATTTTGATGATCTTAGCGACATTATTCACCGGATTTGTTTCAAATTTGGTATTTGAAGTTCGAAATGAATACTACAGCCTATGACACAAATTACTTATGCAGAACCACGTCTTCGTATAGCCACCCATATTTGAGTGTTATTTTCTGACGGTTTTTTTTTTGAATTTTTTCAAGTTTCTTCCAAATGGTGGAGGGTATAAAAAAATTCTAATTTTAGTTTTTTCGAAATTTTAATTTTTTTAAAATTTCGTTTTTTTAATTTAATTTTTTTCAAAATTCTGATATTTTCCTAAAATTTTATTATTTTAATAAAATTTTAATATTTTAGTAAAATTTTATAAATTTCCTAAACTTTAATTTTCTCCAAAATTTTATTTATTTTAATATATTTATTTTTTTTCAAAAACTTTAATTTATTTCAAAATATTATTTTTTTTTTTAATTTTTTTTTTCAAAACTTTTATTTATTTCATAATATTATTTTTTTTTTAGTTTTATTTTTTTTTTTAAATTTTAATTTATTTCAAAATATTAAATTTGATTGTTTTTCAAAAATTTTATTTATTTCAAAATATTAACTTTTTTAAAAATTATTTTTTTTTAATTTAATTTAATTTTTTATTTTATTTAAATTTATTTTTTTTTTAATTTAAATTTATTATTAAATTAAATAGCTTTAAAATGTATACATTTTATTTTATATACACTAATTTTAATATAGTTTTAAAAATATCCCACCAAAGCATTTTTGTGTTACTCACGTGTGTTAAAATTTTAATTTTTTTCCGAATTTCAAATTTATTTTAAAATTCCATTTTTTTTCAAATTCTTATTTTTTCGAAAATTTAATTTTTTTTGTTGTTGCAAAATGGTCTGGCTTAATCCCTTTATTGTTATTTTTATAAAAACAACGTTTGTTCATTGGTGGAGAACGATTAATTTTTTTTTTTTGAAATTCTAATTTTTTTTCCAATTTCTAATTTATTTTAAAAATTCAATTTTTTTTGAATTCTTATTTTTTCAAAAATTTAATTTTTTGTTGTTGCAAAATGGTCAGGCTTAATCCCTTTATTGTTGTTTTTATAAAAACAACGTTTGTTTATTAGTGGAGAACGATTAATTTTTTCGAATTTTTAATTTTTCTCAAAATTTTAATTTTACTCGAAATTTTAATTTTTTTCCAAATTTTAATTTTTTTAATTTTATTTTTTTTTTTAAATTTTAATTTTATTTTGTTATTGCTTTTTATTTTTATAAAAAAAACAACAATAATAAAGCCTGACCATTTTGCAACAACAAAATACGACAAACAATCCAACACTGTTCTATTGTAATTTTATTTTTTTTAATTTTTTAATGTTTTCCAATTCTTACTTTTTTTAAATTTTAATTTTTTTTCAAAATTTTATTTTTTTTTTCAAAATTATATTTTTTTTAAAATTTAATTTTGTTTTAAATTTATTTTTTTAATTTAATTTTTTTCGTTTAATTGTTTTTTTTTTTTTAATTATTAGGCTTGAAAATGTATAAAAACAACAATAATTTCAAAATAGTTTTAAAATTATGCCATCAAAAGCATTTTTGTGTTACTCACGTGTAGACATAGGGTCCCACTTCATCCACAATGGGCTTGGAGCCATTGCTCAGGAATTCATTGGCATTGGTGACATTGTAAACGTAGACGGAAATCTTTGGCTCCACTGGAGGCTTGGCCCACCAGCCATAGGTTTGGCCACCCGGCCGCAGGGCCACCTGGTAATTTATGACCGTATTAATTAAGGCATAAAACTGACAGGCCACCAGGATGCCCAAGATCAGCAGTATGACCGAGACACCGATTGTGCACCCTGGATGGAGATGAAGAAGAGAAAAACAAAGAAAACAAAAGGGAAATTAATCACACACATCAACAACAATAACAACAACAATTTAATTAGTAAAAATATATTTTAAATTAAATAAGGAAATAAAACATGATGTCTAGTAGCATCAGCATCCTTTGTGTTGAGCAAGTGGGGAGATTAAGATATTCCTCTCTTCCCCCCTCTCCCTCCCAACCACTTTCCATGTGAGACATTTTATTTATAAGTTGCTAATAAGTCATGTTACAAAACGCCACAATTACTGTCGCATGCAAGTGTTTTTGTTGCTGCTGCTGCATTTAATTTACTCAGCCAGAAAGAATAATTAATAATTCTATGACGAGCAATTAAATGATTTGTGTGGCGTTTTGTTTAACTGACTGCCGCCAGTCCTTATTATTATTTTCCCGTACTCTTTTTTTTTTTTTTGCTTTATGCTGGCGTCTATTTACGAGGCTAGTTAAATAATTAACGTAAATAGTTTCCCAGTAGCTAAATGTTAATTACACATCGCAGTGATTACTTAACTAATTTATTGTAATTATCGATGCCGTTTTAAATGTTGTTTTTTTTATTTTTAATTTCAAAATCACTTTCAATACGATTTTGTAAAATTAGATCAATGGCAGGGTTGGCTAGATGATAGATATTTAGTTTAGATAATTGATTCGAGAAGGTTTAATTTGAAATAAAATTATATAATTATGGAAAAGTACAGAATATGAAAATTCAGAGATTTGCATTGAAGCTCAAGGTACTAAAAAGTACGGAATAGATGTGATTTTATGGAAAAACCTACAATTAAAATTTCTAAATTGGATCTGTATTGGTATTGAGTACTAGAAGAACAATTGGATATAGAATTCAGAAATGTAGGTTTATGAAAAAAATCGTACATTTTTAGTACCAAAAAGTTACTAAAATTATAAAATGAAGAAAGGACACTCGATCCCTCCATTTTTTCATTTAATACTTTTCGAAACGTTTTATGGAAAATGTGATAAGTGGGGATAGTACGGACATGGCCACAAGTGGCCATCGTTAGAGCACTCCAGCATTTAAATGTAATAGCTTAGAGGGACCTCTAAAAATTCTTTAAAAAATCCACGCAGTAAAAGCTTAGAGGGACCTCTAAAAATTCTTTAAAAAATCCATGCAGTAATAGCTTAGAGGGACCTCTAAAAATTCTTTAAAAAGTCCACGCAGTAATGGCTTAGAGGGACCTCTAAAAATTCTTTAAAAAATCCATGCAGTAATAGCTTAGAGGGACCTTTAAAAATTCTTTAAAAAATCCACGCAGTAATAGCTTAGAAGGACCTCTAAAAATTCTTTAAAAAATCCACGCAGTAATAGCTTAGAGGGACCTCTAAAAATTCTTTAAAAAATCCACGCAGTAATAGCTTAGAGGGACCTCTAAAAATTCTTTAAAAAATCCATGCAGTAATAGCTTAGAGGGACCTTTAAAAATTCTTTAAAAAATCCACGCAGTAATAGCTTAGAAGGACCTCTAAAAATTCTTTAAAAAATCCACGCAGTAATAGCTTAGAGGGACCTCTAAAAATTCTTTAAAAAATCCACGCAGTAATAGCTTAGAGGGACCTCTAAAAATTCTTTAAAAAATCCACGCAGTAATTGCTTAGAGGGACCTCTAAAAATTCTTTAAAAAATCCACGCAGTAATAGCTTAGAGGGACCTCTAAAAATTCTTTAAAAAATCCACGCAGTAATAGCTTAGAGGGACCTCTAAAAATTCTTTAAAAAATCCACGCAGTAATAGCTTAGAGGGACCTCTAAAAATTCTTTAAAATATCCACGCAGTAATAGCTTAGAGGGACCTCTAAAAATTCTTTAAAAAATCCACGCAGTAATAGCTTAGAGGGACCTCTAAAAATTCTTTAAAAAATCCACGCATTAATAGCTTAGAGGGACCTCTAAAAGTTCTTTAAAAAATCCACGCAGTAATAGCTTAGAGGGATCTCTAAAAATTCTTTAAAAAATCCACGCAGTAATAGCTTAGAGGGACCTCTAAAAATTCTTTAAAAAATCCACGCAGTAATAGCTTAGAGGGACCTCTAAAAATTCTTTAAAAAATCCACGCAGTAATAGCTTAGAGGGACCTCTAAAAATTCTTTAAAAAATCCACGCAGTAATAGCTTAGAGGGACCTCTAAAAATTCTTTAAAAAATCCACGCAGTAATAGCTTAGAGGGACCTCTAAAAATTCTTTAAAAAATCCACGCAGTAATAGCTTAGAGGGACCTCTAAAAATTCTTTAAAAAATCCACGCAGTAATAGCTTAGAGGGACCTCTAAAAATTCTTTAAAAAATCCACGCAGTAATAGCTTAGAGGGACCACTAAAAATTCTTTAAAAAATCCACGCAGTAATAGCTTAGAGGGACCTCTAAAAATTCTTTAAAAAATCCACGCAGTAATAGCTTAGAGGGACCACTAAAAATTCTTTAAAAAATCCACGCAGTAATAGCTTAGAGGGACCTCTAAAAATTCTTTAAAAAATCCACGCAGTAATAGCTTAGAGGGACCACTAAAAATTCTTTAAAAAATCCACGCAGTAATAGCTTAGAGGGACCTCTAAAAATTCTTTAAAAAATCCACGCAGTAATAGCTTAGAGGGACCTCTAAAAATTCTTTAAAAATCCACTCAGTAGTGGCTTTTGGGGACCTCTAAAAATTCTTTAAAAAATCCACGCAGTAGTGGCTTCAAGGGATCTCTAAAATTTTTTTTAAAAAATCCACGCAGTAATAGCTTAGAGGGACCTCTAAAAATTCTTTAATAAATCCACGCAGTAATAGCTTAGAGGGACCTCTAAAAATTCTTTAAAAAATCCACGCAGTAGTTGCAGTAAAAATTTTTTAAAAAATCCACACAGTAGTGGCTTCAAAGGGCCTCTAATTTTTTTTTAAAAAATCAACACAGTAATAGCTTAGAGGGACCTCTAAAAATTCTTTAAAAAATCCACGCAGTAATAGCTTAGAGGGACCTCTAAAAATTCTTTAAAAAATCCACGCAGTAATAGCTTAGAGGGACCTCTAAAAATTCCTTAAAAAATCCACGCAGTAGTGGCTTTTGGGGACCTCTAAAAATTCTTTAAAAAATCCACGCAGTAATAGCTTAGATGGACCTCTAAAAATTCTTTAAAAAATCCACGCAGTATAGCTTAGAGGGACCTCTAAAAATTCTTTAAAAAAAAACACGCAGTAGTGGGGATCTCTAAAATTTTTTTTTAAAAAATCCACGCAGTAGTGGCTTCAAGGGTTCTCTAAAAATTCTTTAAAAAATCCACGCAGTAATAGCTTAGAGGGATCTCTAAAATTTTTTTAAAAAATCCACGCAGTAGTGGCTTCAAGGGATCTCTAAAAATTCTTTAAAAAATCCACGCAGTAGTGGCTTCAAGGGATCTCTAAAATTTTTTTAAAAAATCCACGCAGTAATAGCTTAGAGGGACCTCTAAAAATTCTTTAAAAAATCCACGCAGTAATAGCTTAGAGAGACCTCTGAAAATTCTTTTAAAAATCCACGCAGTAATAGCTTAGCGGGACCTCTAAAAATTCTTTAAAAAATCCACGCAGTAATAGCTTAGCGGGACCTCTAAAAATTCTTTAAAAAATCCACGCAGTAATAGCTTAGAGGGACCTCTAAAAATTCTTTAAAAAATCCACGCAGTAATGGCTTAGAGGGACCTCTAAAAATTCTTTAAAAAATCCACGCAGTAGTGGCTTTTGGGGACCTCTAAAAATTCTTTAAAAAATCCACGCAGTAATAGCTTAGAGGGACCTCTAAAAATTCTTTAAAAAATCCACGCAGTAATAGCTTAGAGGGACCTCTAAAAATTCTTTAAAAAATCCACGCAGTAATAGCTTAGAGGGACCTCTAAAAATTCTTTAAAAAATCCACGCAGTAATAGCTTAGAGGGACTTCTAAAAATTCTTTAAAAAATCCACGCAGTAATAGCTTAGAGGGACCTCTAAAAATTCTTAAAAAAAATCCACGCAGTCGTTGTTTAAAAAATCCACAAAATATTTGATTAAAGGGAGCTTTCAAAATTTTTCATAAAATCCACGCAGTGTTTATTTAAAGGGACCTTTCAAAATTCTTCATAAAATCCACACAGCTTAAGGTGGAGGATATGAAATGTTCGGCCCGACCGAACTTAATGTTCATTCACTTTTTTTTTTTGTGTTAAATGTAGCCCCACTAAGTATTTATGTAGGTGTAAGGTATCATAAAGGTTACCCCGCTCGTGTTTTATCCTTTCTTTAATATCATAATCACTGTGTTCTCCCTCAATATTTTAATGTTCCCCAGTGTAATTGTCAACTTGAGTCCATTGCTCCACGAAATGGCATTTTCTGCATGAGAAAATAATTCATGCCAATTTTTTTTTTTTTTTTTTTTGCTTCGATTCGCCATTTCAAACAGGAAGGAAAATATTACCAACAGCCACATTGATATATAATTAAGAGTAATTACAATTGCGACTCTCTGTGGCAACTGGAAATAACAAATAACATGGAGTTGCAACGATCGGAAATGAATAAGAAACATTTATGAAAAAATAAATAAATAAATGAAAATTATTATTTTTTCTACACAATTTTCAAATGGTGGGAATAAGTTTAAAATTAAAATCAATTACAAGATCAGGTTTAGTTCCCAGGGAACTGCTGGGTTAATTCAAGACAGAAAATAAATCAAATCTATCAAAGGGTATTTAACCAATTATGATTTATTTAAGAATATGGATTTTTTGTAGTAATTATTTTGGGCATAAAAATTATATGTTTTTTTTTAAATTTTAGATAATTAAAAAAAAAGTAAAAAAAAATTATGGCGCTTATTATTGCCATCATAAATTTTTTCTGTTTTGTTTTTTTTTAAATTACCAATAAAAAAAATATTGGATATTGCCATTGAAACAGGAATTCTCAGCAAAAATTAAATACCTATTTCTAAACCCCATCAATTTCAAATGCAAATTGCATAGAACAATCAGGCTAATTTTACTACCACATTAAGATTGTGGATTTAATTGCGTCAGAACTGGTCATAAAAATAACAAAACAAAAAATAGATGCGATTATAAAAATACACGAACTAATTAAAAAAAAAAAAAAAACTACTAACATCTGGACACGTGTTTCGTAATAAAAACGTAAATAAACAAGTAAAAAAGCTGTAAGTTCGGCAGGGCCGAACTTTTAATACCCACCACCATTTGGAACAAATTTGGCAATTCTCAAAAACAATAAAATCCGTTAAAACTTCTGTTAAAATCTTAAAAATACCGAATGTAGCTTTTATATTAGGGTCTATACGATGACATGAACCTGCGTAGGTAACATTCGTAATAAGCCATTACAATATTCAAATGCGAAACTTAAAAAAAAAATTCGGTTATAATGTCGATAATATCAAAATACCGAATATCGGGAGTTACCGTTATATGGGGAAGGGTGGACCTGCACAGACAATTTTTTCTCGTAGGCTGTAGTATCCATTTCGAACTTCAAATTTCAAATTTGAAAAAATTCTGGTGAAAAATGTCCCTAACATCATTAAAATGCCGAATATCGGGAGTTACCGTTATATGGGGGCTTTACGAAGAGGTGGACCTGCACAGACAATTTTCGGTCTAAGGCTGTAGCATCCATAACGAGTTTTAAATACCAAATTTGAAACAATTTCGGTGAATAAATTCGCTAAAATCATCAAAATACCGAATATCGGGAGGTACAGTTTTATGGAGGCAATACCAAAAAGTCCGTTCGGAAGCCAGAGTGATTTCGGACAGACGGACAGACGGACAGGCGGGTAGACCGACGGACATCGCTAAATCGACATAGAATTTTATGCTGATCAAGAATATATATACTTTGTGGGGTCTAAAATTTGTATTTCGAGGTGATATAAACGGAATGGCAAACTTATAATACCCTCCATAATATGGTGGAGGGTATAAAAAGTTACAAAGTATCAGTCGGTTTTGCCGACAGATGTATACATTTAGCCAATGTTCGATTATTTAAATATATTTTGACTTCTGTAATGAATATTTAAATTGTTGACCCTCTATAGAGTAGGTTCTGAAGGAAGGGGTCAATAATATCCATTTCGTATCGGACCCAAATAAATATGTTATAAATATCGGGGCGTGCCAGGTTTGATCTACATCGACGACTTCCTTCACCCCTATATGAGATATGTAATAATTTTTGGAAAATCTCAAAATGTGCTTGAGGTACGATATATATAGTCGACCGAAGTATTGCATTTTCATACTTCATCTAATACAGATAAAAATATTGATATGGGCAAAATAACAAGAAAATCGAACATTTATATCCAATTTTAGGCGAATTCATAAATTCCGACAATTTCCGTTTTTAACTCAGATTTATGGTTGAGACAAATATTTAGATGTAGCAGATTGTAAGGAATTCGCTGACTTCTTTCGCAAGTTGTGACAGATACAAATTTTCAAAATTATGACCCATTGTTGGTGAGGTACCAGAAGGAGTGGAACGATATATCCCATCTTCACACCAAACATTGGGTTAATAAAAATATGGTGATGTGTGTAACTTGAAGTGAACCGGATGCTTATTTAGGATTTAATGATGGTTTTGGTTATTCAAAATTTAGACCTTATGTAGGGGAGGTACCAGAAGGAGTGAGCCGATCTCTACCATCTTTAAAACAAATCTTGAGCTTATGGAAACATTGAGATGTGCCAAGTCTAACTGGAATCGGTTATTAATTTCACGTTTTATGATGCCCCTGGTTATTCAAAATTTTAACCCTTTGTGGGGGAGAGGCCAGAAGGAGTGGACCGATACATCCCATCCTCACTACAGATTTTGTGTTAGTAGAAATAATGTGATGTGTGAAATATGAAGAGAATAGGATACTTATTTTCAATTTTATGATCGTTTTGGTTATTTAAAAGTTTGACCCTTTGTGGGGGAGGTACCTGAAGGAATGGTCCGATCTCTACCATCTTTATAACAGATCCTGTGTTGATAGAAATATTGAGATGTGCCAAGTCTGAATGGAATCGGATTTTAATTTCGCGTTTTTGAGCTTCATGGATATTCAAAACTTTGATCCTTTGTGGGGGAGGTACCAGAAGGAGTGGACCGATACATCACATCTTCACATCAAACATTGGGTTAATAAAAATATGGTGATGTGTGTAACTTGAAGAAAACCGGATGTTTATCTCGGATTTTATAATCATTTTGGGTATTCAAAATTTTTGAGCCTCTGTGGGGGGAGGTAGCAGAAGGAGTGGGCCGATATATTCCATCTTCACACCAAACTTTTGGTTAATAAAAATATGGTGATGTGTGTAATTTGAAGAAATCGGACACTAACATTACATTTCATAAGAATTATAATTATTAAATATTTTGACACTTAGGTAGGTACTTGATGGAGTGGAACGATATTGGTAATTTCCGCAGCAAACCTAGCTCTGATGAAAATATTAAGATTTGCAAAGTTGAGCAAAATCGGTTTATCGTTTCTTTTTCTGTGCACAAAATATTTTCTTTGAAAATGTTGACCTTTAGTGGGGGAGGTACCAGAAGGAGTGAACCGATATTACCCATCTCCGAACTCGATCTAAGTTTGATAATAATATTTGTATGTGCTAATTTTGGAACAAATCGGATACTCCCTTCGAGAGTAATCGTGCACCCCAGCCAGTCAGCCTGTCAGACGGACGGACATCGCTAGATCGACTACAAATGTCCTGAAACTGAATTGGTCCAAAGAGAGCTAGGGTATGAAACCGTTATTTTGATAAGGAACGTTTTGTGCCTCTGTAGCCATATATCTGAGGGTGTAAAGCAGGGAAGCTAATATGACACGTTTTATATTGAGGGAATTTTTTAAAATTATCTAACACACTTAAAAGAAGATGTTCTATGTGCAGGTCATCTACAATTAAACGCCTCATTAGAGTTTTTCAGTAATCAAAACTATAAAAGGTCATGGGAGTTCTTTGGTATATTTAAACCCCATCAGAAATTTTCTTTTTTTTCCTCAAGAGTACATCTTTCAATTTCAATCTCAATTCCCTTTCATAACTGCAACCAAAAAAATCTATTAACCCCAATTCCTTCACAGCAAATCTAGTCCACAACCTTGTCAATGAATTTGAATTTTTTCAAAACGCAAAAAAGTTCATTTGTTCATTTCATCTCCCTCTCTATGTTTGCGTTTTTATTTTTTTAATCAAATAAATTTACGCTGCTAATTAGCAAATTGATTATTTGCATTTATTAATTTCAAGATTGCATTTTTTCGATCTCCTCCATCGCCTCCACCCTACGCCTCTTATTGACTCGTTCACCATCTTCAGAAATGCTACTTAAAATGCAAAAATTCAATTTGCATTTGTTTTAAGATCAAGGCAGATATATTTATTTATACTCGAGTTTTTTTTTTTTTTGTTTTTTGAATAATTAATCTGACTCGAACGCAGTGTTACAAACGACAACAACAATATCAATATAAATAGTGTGAAAAATTAAATCAAATAATAGAAAGTAAACCATAATAAAATGTGAGTGGCAAGTGCAGTGAGAAGAATGTCACCGAGGTGGTGATGGCTGAGAACTACAACTGTCATCTCTAAACCAAGAGACAATTTTTTTAGGAGATAAGGAAAATTTGAATATTTCATGTCTTACACGGATGGTGGGTAAACTTATCCACGTTGTTTGGAAAAGTTGCCCGGAAAGGTAGACAAAACTAAATTATTTAAAAGAAAATAAAAAATGTATCCCTTTTGCTGTTTAGAAATATCAACGTGCGTGGAAAAAATATGCCCAGTAGTGGATAAAATTATACACAATGGTGGATAACGTTATCCACATTGGTGGATAAAATCATCCACATTGGTGGATAAAATTATACACATTGACGGATAAAATTATCCACAGTGTTGGATAAAATTATTCACTGCGGTCTAGAAAATTATCCACATAGGTGGATAAAAGTATGAACAGTAGCGGATAAAATTATCCACAATGGTGAATAAAATTATCCACATTGGTGGATAAAATTATCCAATGCGGTGTATAAAATTATCCACATAGGTTGATATAAGTATGCACAATAGCGGATAAAATTATCCACAATGGTGGATAAAGTTATCCACATTGATGGATAAAATTATCCACATTGATGATAAAATTATCCACATTGGTAGATAAACTTATCCAGTGTCTTGGATAAAATTATCCAGAATGGTAGATAAAATTATCCACAGTGGTGGATAAAATTATCCACATTTGTGCATAAAATAATCCACAGTGGTGAATAAAAATATCCACAAGGGTGGATAAAGTTATCCACAATGGTGGATAAAATTATCAATATTGACGGATAAAATTATCCTCAAAGGTGGATAAAATTTTCCACATTGATGGATAAAATTATCCACATAGGTGGATAAACTTATCCACAGAGGTGGATAAAATCATCCACAGTGGTGAATAAAATTATCCACATAGGTGGATAAAAGTATGCACAGTAGCGGATAAAATTATCCACAATGGTGGATTAAATTATCCACGCTGGTGGATAAAATTATCCACATTGGTGGATAAGGTTATCCACAGTGGTGGGTAAAATTATCCACATTTGTGCAAAAAATTATCCACATTTGTGAATAATATTATCCACTGCGGTGGTTAAAATTATCAACATTGGTGGATAAAATTATCAACATTGATGGATAAAATTATCCACAAAGGTGGATAAAATTATCCACAGCTGGGGATAAAATTATCCACAGAGGTGGATAAAATTATCCACAGTGGTGGAAAAAACTATCCACATTGGTGGATAAAATTTTATCCACTGTGGTGGATAAAATTATCCACATTGACGGATAAAATTATCCACAGTGGTGGATCAAATTATCCACATTGATGTATAAAAATTCTACCTTCGTGGATAAAATTATAAATGTAAATTATCCACAATGGTGGAAAATCTACACAGGTGGAAAAAATTATCCACAGTGTTGGATAAAGTTACCCACATTTGTAGATAAACTTATCCAAATTGGTGGATAAAATTATCCATTAGTGGATAAAGTCATCCTCTTTTTTGGACAAAGTTATCCGCATAGGTGGATAAAAAGGTGGATAAATTTATCCTCTGTGTTAGATAAAATTATCCACTGTGGTGGATAAAATTATCCACTGTGGTGGATAAAATTATCCACCGTGGTGGATAAAATTGTGCACTGTGGTGGATAAATTTATCCACAGTACTGGATAAAATTATCCACAATGGTGGATAAAGTTATCCACAGTGGTGGATAAAATCATCCATAATGGTAGATTAAGTTATCCACGGTGGTGGATAAAGTTATCAAAAGTGGTGGATAAAATTATCCACTTTAGTGGAGAAAAGTATCAACATAAGTGGATAAAGTCATCCTCTTTTTTGGACAATATTATCCGCCGCTTTGGAAAAAAATATCCGCATTGGTGGATAAAATTATCAAGTTATCCATATAGATGGATAAAATTATCCACATTGGTGGATAACATTATCCACATTGACGGATAAAATTATCCGTAGTCTTGGATAAATTTATTCACATTGGTGGATAATATTCCGAATGTTTTGATATATTGTTGTTTTTTTTTTTTTTTTAATTTCCCATAAATTTCATTCGAGTCTGTGGCATTTTCCCCGTATCGCCATCTGTTTTAATTGCCATGCCTGTCCGTCTGAGCCATTTATTATCGCCATTTGCCGTTCATCAGGAAGTTCATTGCTAAAACAATCCTCCTTAATGTCATTATTTTTTTGCTAATTTAATTATTTTATGACTTATTTATATTTCTTTTATTTGTTTTGTTTTTTTAGCCATCCCCCTATCAATCTATGCGGGAACGCATGTAATTTTATGATCTTAAGTTGTCATGTCTTGTGTTGACAGTGGTCAGGCCGCAAGGCGAGAGAATAAAACTCTCGAAGTTCGCACATACACACACACATTTTATTGGATTTCATGTCACACAAAACACGCAGTTACACTAGTCACACCGTCGTCAGCATGGCAGGCGCATTGCAAAACAAGTGAAAACACTTCATTTCACTGCATTCGCATGGCATCACTGCCTGCCTATCTCTCTCTCTCTCCTCCCCCGCTCACTGGCCGGCAATGCACATTTTTCCCATTAAAAGCGAGAGAAGAAATAAAAAATGAAATGGTAAGCGGCCAACTGGCTGAGTTGCATATAAATCATCTTTAATTAAAAGTAAAGCAAGAGGCCTCAAAACCCGGCACTGCATTGGCAGTTTATTTGCCAAGATGCTAAGGCTCATGATGATTGCCGTCATCAGCATCATCATCATCGTAATTCTAGAAAATTATTAGCAGCCATGATGATCAATTCCTTGGGCTAATGTCACCAATAAATGATTTCCAAGATAGATTTGGTTGCCTGGAACCCCTAGATTGTGGTACCAGGAAAAATCATCACTTTCATGACATGTCTCTAATTTATGCGAAACATTTTCTTCTTCATGTTGTTGTTGTTGCATTTTTTCTCACTTGCCCAGCCATGTGAGTTTTCCCCCAACTGGGCAATTGAATGACTCATATTTTGTTGTGGTGCACGACGACGACCACTGCTCACATTTGTTGTGTTTTTTTTTTTCAACTGCATTCTGCCGGGTTTAAAGGTCGCCTTTCTATTCTGTTGTTGCTGTTGCTATTGTGCAGTTCTACGAAGTAGGTTTTTTTCGTATCCACCGTTTTTTTTTTTTTTTTTTCAATTTTAATTTAATCCATAAATTATTTGTTGGCGAGCAACAAAAACAATTCACATGCAGCGCGTCATTGTTCCCTTTACAAAAAACTAACAGTTTTCTGATAGATGTGGAGGGGTAGGTTGGGGAGGGAGGTTAGTCTTTAGAAAAATTCTAGCATATATCTCTAATTTGTATGCCGTTTCTAAATCAGTTACTTTTGTTTAGAGGAGGGAAAAAAGTGTAATTTTGAAACAATTACTCAAACGAGTAATGTCCGCTGTCAACTGGATTGTGAGGAAGTCGATGGCGATGACTGTAATAGCCTCAGCGATAACATCGATCACCTAATGATTTATACTTAAAGGTATGATCAGGTTTGGCTGGCATATGACATACCCTACACATTGGAATCTTGAAAAGGTTTTTTTATTCAAAATAAAAAAAAAACAATTAAAAAAGCTGTAGGTTCGGCCGGACCGAACTTTGAATACCCTCCACTATTTGATACAAATTTTGCAATTTTCAAAAAAGGAAAATCCTTAAAAAATCTGTTAAAATCTTAAAAATACCGAATGTAGCCGTATATTAGGGTCAATACGACAACGTGGACCTGCATACGCCTGCACAGACGATTTTCTGTCACAGGCTGTAATATCCATTACGAACTTCAAATGCGAAATTTGAAACAATTCCGGTAAATAATGTCGCTAAAATCATTAAAATACCGAATATTAGGCGGGAACCGTTATATGGGGGCTATACGAAGACGTGGACCAGACACAGACAATTTTCTGTCTTAGTATCCATTACGAACTTCAAATGCGAAATTTGAAACAATTTCGAAGAATAATGTCGCTTAAATAATCAAAATACCGAATATCGGGAGGTACCGTTATATGGGGGCTATACGAAGACGTGGACCAGACACAGACAATTTTCTGCCACAGGCTGTAGTATCCATTACGAACTTCAAATACGAAATTTGAAACAATTTCGGTGAATAATGCCGCTAAAATCATCAAAATACCGAATATCGGGAGGTACCATTATATGGGGGCTATACGAAGACCCGCACAAACAATTTTCTGTCTTAGGCTGTAGTATCCATTACGAACTTCAAATCCCAAATTTGAAATAGTTCCGGTAAATAACGTCGATAAAATCATCAAAATACCGAATATCAGGGGGGAAACCGTTATATGGGGGCTATACGAAGACGTGGATCTACACGGAAAAATTTCTGTCACAGGCTGTAGTATCCATTACGAACTTCAAATGCAAAATTTGAAACAATTCCGGTGAATAATGTCGCTTAAATCATCAAAATACCGAATATCGGGAGGTACCGTTATATGGGGACTATACGAAGACGTGGGCCTGCACAGATAATTTTCTGTCTTAGGCTGTAGTATCCATTACGAACTTCAAATACCAAATTTGAAACTATTCCGGTGAATAATGTCGCTTAAATCATCAAAATACCGAATATCATGAGGCTCCGTTATATGGGGGCTATACCAAAACGTGGACCTACGTGGCCCATTTTCCATACCAAAAGTCCTGCAGACATAACATACATTTGAGCAAAATTTTATAGATCTACTTCAATTCGTTCGGAAGCTAGAATGATTTCCACGAACGGATAGACGGACAGACGGACGGTTTTGCACACAGATGTATACCCTCAGCCAATGTTCGATTATGTTCTTTATAATGGGATATGCGAAATATAAAGAGAACCGGACGCTTATTTTGGATTTTTAAAATTATTTTGGCTATTAAAAATGTTGACCTTTTGTGGGGGAGGTAACTGAAGGAATGACCCGATCTCTACCATATTTATAACAGATCTTGTGGTAATGGAAATATTCAAATGTGTCAAGTCTAAATGGAATCGAATGTTAATTTTGGGTTTTATGAGCTTCATAGTTATTCAAAAGGTTGACCCATTGTAGGGGAGGAACCAGAAGAAGTGGACCATCTTTATAACAAATTTTATTTTGACCCATTGTAGGGGAGGTACCAGAAGGAGTGGACCATCTTTATAACAGATTTTATGTTGATGGAAATATTGGTATGTGCCAAGTCTGAGTGCGATGGAATATTACTTTGGTGTTTTATGAACTTTATGAATATTGAAAATTTCGATCCTTTGTGGAGGAGATACCCGAAGAAGTAGACCGATATATTCCATATTCACACGAGACTTTGCGTTACTAAGAGTATTGGGATGTTTGAAATTCGGTGACAGTCGGACACTTAAATCAAATTTAATAAGACTTGTAATTATTCAAAATTTTGACTTTTTGACTTTGTGAGGGAGGTACTTGATGCAGTGGACCGATATTGTCCATTTTCACACCTGACCTAGCACCCACGCAAATATTAGCATTTGCAAAGTTGGAGCAAAATCGGAATATCCTTTCAATTTCTGTGCAGAAAATATATTTTATGAAAATTTCGACCTATTGTAGGGGAGGTACCAGAAGGAGTGAACCGATATACTCCATATTCACACCAGACCTTGAGTTAACAGAAATATTGGGATGAGTGCAATTTGAAGACAATCGGACTCTTACATCACATTTTATGAGAGTTGTAATTTTTTAAAAATTTGACCTTTTGGGGAGGAGGTACTTGATGAAGTGGACCGGTAGTGTCTATTTTTACACCTGACCTAGTACGGATGCAAATATTAGGATTTGCAAAGTTGGAGCAAAATCGGATTATCGTTTCTCTTTCTGTGCAAAAAACAAAATTGTACTTTTTTGAAAATTTCGACCATTTGTGGGGGAGGTACCAGAAGGAGTGGACCAATATATTCCATTTTAACACCAGACCTTGGGTTAATATAAATATTGGGATGTGTGCAAATTGAAGACAATCGGACTCTTACATCACATTTTATGAGAATTTTTTAAAATTTTGACCTTTTGTGGGAGAGGTACCAGAAGGAGTGGACTCATATTGCCCGTTTTCGCACCAGACCTAGCTCAGACGCAAATATAAGAATTTGCAAAGTTGGAGCAAAGGCGGATTATGCTTTCTCTTTCTGTGCAGAAAATATATTTTGTGAAAATATCGACCTTTTGTGGGGGAGGTAACAGAAGGAGTGGACCGATATTGCCCATCTCCGAACTCTATCTAAGTTTGATAATAATATTACGATGTACCAAGTTTGGACCAAATCGGATACTCCCTTCGATAGTTATCGTACGCACCAGCCAGCCAGACAAACAGACGGACGGACATAGCTAGATCGACTCCAAATGTCCTAAAACAGATTTGGTCCAAAGAGACCTAGGGTCTAAACCCGTTATTTCAATGAGGCACGTTTTCGCCGTATCCAATGAAATACACTCTCAGCCATATGGCTAGAGAGGGTATACATCATATTTATATCCTTAGCCATATGGCTTATATAAGTCTTCACCAGCCATTAAAATTTAATATCCCTGGCCTCCTTAGAGTTTTGAAATTTGTTAAAAATATCCTTAATCTGCCCTAAAACAATAAATTTGCCGACCAAATTGCACACAACATATTATTAACTATTTGCCAATTATTGTTGCTGTTGTTGTTGCTGTTTTTTAATTTTTATACATTTTTTGTTACCTCCTAATATGACGGAATCATTGATATTGGCATTCCGCACATGTCCATTGAGACATTTATAAGTGATGATGATTTATAAGTAGAAATGACGTTGATCAAAGTCTAGGTTGTCCCCCTGTCCCACCCCGTTCCCCCTCCCATTCATGTAACTTAGCCGAGCCGTCAATAGAAGGAAAACGACTTTGTAATGCCTCCCCAGTTTTGAAACGGCAATGCGAAGAACATTCAAACTCACACAGGTATTCACACACACACACACACCAGCTCACTCGAATGAAATCCTCGAATGTGTCATGTCCAATACATGTTTAGCAAATAAGTCAGTCAGTCAGTCGGAGTCGTCTTATCGCACAGGTGATTTTGTTGTCAACTAATAGTTGTTGTTATTGTTGTTGTTGCTATTTTATTTCTTTCCAATTTGTTGCACAATTTTCTAATAATTTTTTAATTCACGATTATTTGCTGTTGTTGTTGCTGTCGTTGTAGTATTTGCACTTCGCCCAACTATTTATCGATATCTGGCTTTGTAATCAATGTTAAATGAAATGTTTTATTAATTATTTAATTAACTTGAGGGGGGAGGGGTTACAGGAATAAAAACAAATACACAAAATAATGGGAGATTATCAGTAACATATACTCAGGTAGATAAGGGATCAAGATGGGTAGGGAGGGCAGGTTTATCGCTTCTCGTTAAATTAAAAAGTCCGTAAGTCAATTACTATTATTAGCTGGAAAAATTTTGGCAATTGAGATTTTTCAAGGCATGCCTTTTGGTCGATTTTCATCTCCATTTAAACCTTCTAATTGATTTTCTAGATATTCATATGTGATTGCGAAAAAATAATTTGAAACATATATTCCGGAGCCCTTAAAACGTTGGTCTGGCGTGAAGAAAAAATTGTGAATATCCATATCCATATATCCATTCAAACTTGGTGCATCTCAAAATTTCTATCAAAATGGTAGAGATCGGACCATATCTTCTGGTACCTCCCCCACAAAAGGTAAAAGTTTTGAATAGCCATAAGCATTTTAATATCCAAAATAAGCACCCGGTTCTCTTTATATTTTGCAAATCCCATTATTTCTACTTACACAAAATCTGATGTGAAGATACAATATATCGGGCCACTCCTTCGGGTACCTCCCCCACAAAGCGTCGAAATTTTCAAAAAGAAAAAATCACTTTACTGCCCCGAAAGAGAACGGATAATACGATTTTGCTTCAACTTTGCAAATCCTAATATTTGCTTCAGTGCTATTTCATTTGTGAAAATGGATAATACAGGTCCACTCCATTATGTACCTCCCTCACAAAGGCCAAAAAATTTTGAATAATTTTAACTCTTATAAAATGTGATGTAAGAGTCCGTTTGTCTTCGAATTACACACATCACAATATTTTTATTAACCCAAGATCTGCTGTGAAAATGGGATATATAGGTCCACTCTTTCTTGTACCTCCCCCCCCAATGGGGGTCAAAGTTTGGAATATTCATGAAGCTCTAAAAAGCGAAATTAACATCCGATTCCATTCCAGACTTGGTACATCTCAATATTTCCATCAACACAATACCTTTCATAAAGACGGTAGAGATGGGACAATTCCTTCCCCACAGAGGATCAAAGTTTTAAATAACCAAAACGATTATAAAATCCGAAATAAACATCCGATTCTCTTCATATTTCACACATCTGATATTGGACTGATATTGGGCATTTGGTGTACAAAAAACTTGCAATCGGATAAAGATATATATGGGAGCTATATTCAAATCTGAACCGATCTTGACAAAATTGTAGGCACTTATTTATGAGCTGTATCTGATATCTGGTACCAAAGATCATTGTTGTGGAGTGGATATTTCGCATGTGAGGGACTTAAAACCCCAAATCGTATAAAATATATATATACGGGAGCTATAGCTATATTTGAACCGATTTTCACCAAAATTTCCAACAATTCAGTTTATTTGGGCTGATGGTAGCCAATGGTGCACAAAAAACCTGAAATGCGACCTGCACTTTGTTCACAAAAATACATAGAAAGACGGACATGCATAAATCGACTCCGAAAGTGATTCTATGAAGATTCTCAAAAGTAACTATGGATCCATCTCGTTTCCTTGTGCCTGTTATAAACCAATCCACAAAGACATATTACCCTTACCGATATGTGGTTAAGGGTATAAAGGACCAAAAAGAGACACTATATACCTGAAATTCTGGAATTCTGAAATCAACGGATTCCAAGGAATATTAAATCAAAAGTCTCAAAGTTCGGCTTTAACCCAAAAATGTATGAATTCAAATAGCTCCCGTGAGTGTAAGACTTTTCGCGTCTTCTGGGACCCATAGTAGAATTTTGTGGCAAGTAACGATTTAAAGTAACGTTTAACGATTTCCAAAAAGGTCCAATAAGTCCCCTTTGTTGATTCATTTGAGGTTTAAAGAGTTTCTACCTAAATATCGTTCATATTTTTATCTGCAATACACCAGAAGCCTAAAATTTAACGATTCCAAGGAATTTCAATTTAAAAATAGTCAAAAAATGTGGAAGGGTCGGGGGAACTTGCTTCCACTTTTTAGGTAACTTTGCGATGGAAACTTTCAAAACGCCGATACAGGTATCTTCTATTTTTATACCATCCACCATACATAGAATGAAGCTAAAATTTAGCACAGATATCGTATATCCCCCATATAACGGCACCTTCCGATATTCGGTATTTTGATGATTTTAGCCACATTTTTCAACGGAACTGTCTAAAAATTCATACAAGGAGTTCCTTACGAGTACTTTATTCCCAAGAAGAGAATGGTCTATATAGGTCCACGATATCGCATAGTCCCCATATAACGGTACCCCCCGATATTCGTTATTTTGATGATTTTAGCCACATTTTTCAATGGAATGGAAAATTCCACACAAGGAGTTCCTTTATCCCCTAGAAGAGAATTGTCTATATAGGTCTACGTTTTAGTATAGCACCCATGTAGCGCTACCCTGTGATATTCGATATTTCCAGGATTTTCGCGACATTATTCAACGCAATTGCGTCAAATTTCGTATTTGAAGTCCGTAATGGATTATACTAAATCCTATGACGGAAAATTGTCTATGCAGGTTCACGTCTTCGTATAGCCCCTATATAACGGCACCTCCATATATCCGATATTTTGATGATTTCACCTATATTATTTACCAGATTTTTTTCAAGTCTCGTATTTGAATATTTTAATGACAAAAGTTGCCTATGCAGGTCTACATATTCGTATAGATCCCAATATAACGGCACCATTAGGTATTTTTGAGATATTATCAACATTTTTAAGGGATTTTACTTTTTTGAAAATTTCCAAATTCGTTCCTAACGGTGGAGGGTATTCAAAGATAGGCCCGGCAGAACTTACTGCTTTTTGACTTGTTTTTACTATCATCGTCACCATCATAATTAATGTTATTATTATTATTATTATTATTATTATAAAATATTATTATTTTTATTATATATATATATATATATATATATATATATATATATATATATATATATATATATATATATATATATATATATATATAAATATAAATATTATTATTATTTCTTATTTATATTTATTTTTTCTTTATACTAATCCTTTTCCATATATTTAATTACTAATAGCCCCTTAAAATTAAATAAAAATAATTAAATTGACTACTTACACCATTTTCTCAGATATGTGCTGGAGAGTTTTGTGCAAAGTTTGTGCTTTTGTCCATTCATAGTAAATATGTCATATAATTATTAGCTGGAAAGAAAGAAAAAAACAACAAAAAAAACTGAGTTAAACAAATAAATAAATAATAAATGTTTAGAAAATGATTCATCGAAAAATATTAGAAGCTATTAACAGATTGTTGTTTTCTTAAGAAAAAACGGTTTGCCATCGATTGGCATGTGGCATTAATGTAAATATATACATACATCCATGTGTATATATACGTATGTGTGTGAGTGTTTGAATATATGTTAATAAAAAAAATGCTAATAAGAAATTTTATTTGTTTGTTTTTGATGTGTCGTTGTAGCTCCAAAGATAACCTTAAGATAACACAAAGTTCAATGATTTGAAAAAATATAGGGAATGATGGCCAAGAGCTGGCAACAGGGGGGGGGGGGATGTAACAGGGAGCCATTTGTAATATTTAAATGATCTGGGTTCTATTGGCTATAATCAACAAGAATCAAAACAAAAAAAAGTAATATATGTCTTAGAAATCTACTCCTTTGGCCTGTAGCAATACATGGTGAGATGAAAAAACTGCAATTAACTTTAGACTGCTGTCATTTCTAAGCCACTCGTCCAACAGCTGTTAGAATTATTCCAGTGATAGCTCATTGTATTGTTTACAAGTGTACAAAAGCATTTTGGTGAGAATTTTCGAGAAAAAAAAGTTATTCGTGATGCAATTCAAGCGGGATAGTGTGATTTATTTATATTTTGCTGGAAAACCACAAGTGGCTATCGTTAGAGCACTCCATCATTTAAATGTGCATAAATCTTTTGTGTCTCCTACCATCGCTCGTTACCGTGGTAGCCAGGTAGCTTAGCCCGACGTCAAGGAAGTGGATGGAAGAGGGAAGAAAACAGCAACATCAGCAGAAATGGTTCGAAAAGTAAAGAAGCGACTTGATCGTAACCCGCATTGCAATGTCCGAAAAATGGCTCGTGAGCTGAACATATCGCAATATTCCATTCGGCAAATATTGAAAAATGAGCTAAAATCATCCAAATACCGAATATCGGGGGGTACCGTTATATGGGGGCTATACGAAGACGATGGCCCACATAGCTCATTTTCTATCTTAGCTGTGGAATCCATTGCGAACTTCAAATACCAAATTTGAAACAATTTCGGTAAATAATGTCGCTAAAATCATCAAAATACCGAATATCGGAGGGTACAGTTATATGGGGGCTATACGACGTGGGTCTACATGGCCCATTTTCTTTCTGAAGCTGCAGTATTCATTGCGAACTTCAAATACCAAATTTGAAACAATTCCGGTAAATAATGTCGATAAAATCATCAAAATACCGCATATCGGGAGGTACCGTTATATGGGGGCTATACGAAGACGTGGACCTACATAGTCTATTTTAAATACCAAAAGTCCTGCAGACATAGTACACATTTGAGTAAAATTTTATCAACCTACTTCATTTCGTTCGGAAGCTAGAGTGATTTCCACAGACGGATAGACGGACGGGCATTGATAAATCGACATAGAATTTTATGCTGATCAAGAATATATGTGGGGTCTAAAATGTATATTTCGAGGTGTTACAAACGGAATGACAAACTTAATATATCCTCCATACTATGGTGGAGGGTATAAAAAATTGCAAGAACTTACGCCGCAACGAAAAGAAAATAGACTCAAAAAGGGCTAAAGAGTTGCTTCGCTTGGCCGAAAGTGGTGAACTGCCGAATTGGGTTTTCTCCGATGAGAAAACATTCGTTGTCCAGCAGTTTGTAACAAACAAAATGATCGTGTTTACTTGCCAAAGAGGTCAGCTGAAAATGTGCACCTTCGGTTGGCCACCAGAACTCAAGCCTCAAGCCGGCCATGGTGATGGTGTGGGCCACCATAACAGCCGATGTTCGCTCTTTGCTCGTATTAATCGACCGTGGCATCAAAATAAATGCCGAATTTTATGGCGAAAATATTCTGGAGGGTGTATTGTGCCTTGAACACGCAAACATTTTGGCCGCAGACCTTGGACATTCCAACAGGACTCAGCACCAACCCACCATTGCACTCACCACGCGCCACCCAAGAATGGTTACCAAATGAGGTTTCGCGCTTCATTTTCAGCGCATAATGGCCACCATAATCTCCGGATACCAATCCGTTGGACAATTGTGTCTGGAGTATTTTGGAAAGCAAGGTTGGCACTAAAATCTACCAAAGTGTCGATCACCTCAAGCAAGCGCTTCGTCGGGAATGGGCCAAAATACCGCAGAGCAACATTCGGGCAGCATGTGACGATTTCATTGAAGGTCATAATTCGTGCCAAAGTTGACCAATTCGAACCAATCTAAACTTATTCCAAAGTTTGATGCTATTTCCGACATTTTTTACTTTTATTTAATAAAATTTAAAAAAAATGTTAAAATTATGGCGTTTGACTTTGTTGCGGGTTTTTATCTCACCCTGTATACCTTTTTTGGTACATTCTGTACTCTTTTGGGAAAATTTTAAAAAAATAGTACCTAATAGTAAAAATCACAAAAAAATGTCAGAATCCCAACTTTCCATTTTCCTTGATGAGATTTCATTAGACCCTTATCGGAAACAATTTGAATTTCGTTACCCCTTCCACAAAATAGCTCCTCTCCCAAAATGCCACCACTTTGCAAATGCCCAAAAAATTGCCAACATCATCAATAGTATTTTTCTTCTGAATTCTACCTCTAAAACCCCAAACAAGACTTCTAAGCCAAAAACAAAACAACAAAAACATTCGAAGGTATTCTTGGCGTGCTGCGACGCCACGCATGATTAGCAATTTCATTAATGGTCTATCATCAGTTTAATTCAATCACAATTTAGCTGCATAATGCCTGTCAGCCAGCCAGTTAGCCATCCAGCCAGCCTGCCTGTTAATTGTGTGCTCACTCGCTCGCCAGCCCACTCGAGTCAATTGGATAGCTTAATTGTGTCAAATTGTGTTAAATAAACGCTTTTGGGTTATAAAGAAAACAATGGCTACGTATGTGTGTCGTGTGTGTATGTGTGCGTGGCTATGCAAATATTTAGATAATAGATTTCACGTGTTGTTTTAGTAGCTGAAAAAAAATTAATTCTGAAATTTGTTTTCAGAATTAAGAGAGGTAAAAAATTCTAAGAGCCACTAAAGTTCCTCAATTAATCAGCAATTCAAGGGAATAAAATAGAGACTTTGAAGACCTTGGGTTCAAAATAGATTTTTTTACCCAGATAAGGTATTTCTTCTATTAAAGACCTGCAAAGGGTAATTTACACAAAAAACCAGTAAGGAAAGCTCAAAAGTCGGGCGGGGCCGACTATATGATACCCTACACCACTATGCATATTTAGTAGAGCTCTAGTAAAAAGGTTTATACAGGGCATTTCAGAGCTCTATGAGATATTTGGTACAAAATCAAAATCTATCTAATTCTATCGTGCATTTTACGAACTATAGCTATATCTGAACCGGGTTTCTCCAAATTTTACGTATTAGCTTCTAGACTGGTGATTTGGGCTGATATTGACCATTTAGTGCACATTTAACCCGAAATCGGATGAAGATATATATGAGAGCTATATCCAAATCTGAACCGATTTCGATAAAATTTAAAACAGCTATTGTGCTCCATCTAATACCTGGTACCAAATATCACGGTTGTGGAGTGAATATTACGAATGTGTGGGACTAAAACTCTAAATCGGATGAAACATGTATATGGTTGCTATATCTATATCTGAACCGATTTTCACTAAATTTGATATACTTGCTTCTAGGCTGAATTTGGTCCGATGTACTAAAATTCAGTCCATTTGGACTTATATCGGCCATTTGGTGCACAATTAACCCGAAATCGGATGAAGATATATATGGGAGCTATATCCAAATCTGAACCGATTTCGATAAAATTACAAACAGCTATTTCTGGGCTGTATCTTATATCTGGTACCAAATATCATTCTTGTGGAGTGCATATTACGAATGTGAGAGGCTTAAACACCAAATCGGATAAAACATATATATGGGAGCTATAGCTATATCTGAACCGATTTTCTCCAAATTTGATATACTTGCTTCTAGGCCGAACTCGGTTGGGTGTGCCAAAATTCAGGCAATTTGGACTGATAGTGGACATTTGGTGCACATTTAACCCGAAATCGGATGAATATATATATGGGAGCTATAGCTGTTTCTGAACCGATTTTCTCCAAATTTGTTGTATTTGCTTTAAGGCTAATCTCGGTCACATGTGCCAAAATTCGGGCCATTTGGGCTGATATTGGCCATTTGGTGGTCAATTAACCCGAAATCGGATGAAGATATATATGGGAGCTATATCCAAATCTGAACCGATTTCAATAAAATTTAAAACAGCTATTTCTGTGCTCCATCTAATACCTGGTACCAAATATCACGGTTGTGGAGTGCATAGTAGGAATGTGAGGGACTTAAAGATCAAATCGGATGAAAGATATATATAGGAGCTATAGCTATATCTGAACCGATTTTCTCCAAATTTGATATACTTGCTTCTAGGCCGAACTCGGTTGGGTGTGCCAAAATTCAGGTAATTTGGACTGATAGTGGATATTTGGTGCACATTTAACCCGAAATCGGATGAAGATATATATGGGAGCTATATCTAAATTTGATCCGATTCTCACCAATTTCAATAGGGTTCGTCCTTGGGCCAAAAAAATATTGTTTGGAAAATTTCATCTCAATCGGATAATAAATGCGACCTGCATTTTGTTCACAAGAATACATGGACAGACGGACGGACGGACGGACGGACAGACGGACTGACATGCATAAATCGACTCAGAAAGTGATTCTATGAAGGTTCTCAAAAGTAACTATGGGTCTATCTCGTTTCCTTCTCCATGTTACAAACAAATGCACAAAGACATAATACCCTTACCACTATGTGGTGTAGGGTATAAAAACTTCTACATCTTGAGAAGGTTCTATGAAGGTTCTCTTTTTTAGAAAATCAGACAAAAGTCTGTAACTGAGACTCCCAATTAGAAGTAGACCTATGGATCAATGACGCAGCCTAAATGGGGAGGGGTGCCATTAAATTCTAGCTTTCCGGTATTTAGTGAATATTTTAGTAAACGAAATATTTTGACATGCCAAGATTTCAATAGAAAACATATTGAACATTTGAAGGTATGGGAGAGGGAGGTGTTCTCCTAAAAACAATTATAGATAAGAAAAAATTCATTCGTTAAAAGATCAACGTTTTTGGCCAGTAAAGAGTTAAAAATGAGTGACTGACTGATTCATCAAAGCCCAAACGAATCGGCTGAGGCTAGAATATTGAAATTTTGGGTGAAAGTCAATCTTGGTCCGAAGGTGTCATATAAGGCAGGGTGTTTGGAAATTTTATACGGTACGAAAAACACAAAAATGTACTAAATATGGTACCACATTTTGTATTTGACGAACCAGTTGAGCTAAAACTCTTATATTTTGAATGAAGGTCACTGATAGATGTACCAAAGGGTTTCCGAAAATTCGTGCTACAAGTGTACATTTGAGTACTTAAATGCACTATATTTTTGGTACCATTTCGTATCATGTGAACGATTAGAGCTAAAAACTTCAAAATTGGAATGATAATGAAGTAGGGTTGATGGAAGATAGGTATTAGTTTTTGGAGTGTGTACTCATCTAGACTAGTAAAGTACTAAGCCGTACTAAATTTAGCACTATTTGAAATTACCGTTACTGATGGAGTTTAGGATTGCACGAAAAGTACTAAATAGTACTAAATTTGGTACAAAATTTGATTTGGGTGAACCGATAGGGGTGAAATCCTAAAATTTGCTATTGGGATTGCTGTTGCCGTGTAGGATTGGGGTATGTAAGAAGCGTTGGGAATTCGTACTTATGTGTACTAAATGGTAGTAAATTTGATAAATTTTAAATTTTTGGAGAACCGATAGAGTTTGGATTCCAGAATTTGAAAATGAGATTCCTATAGCATTATATGAGTATGTAAGAATTTTTACAAATTCGTACGAAATTTGGTACTATTTAAATTTGGGGAGATCCGGTAGAATTGGGATCCCGGAATTTGGAAATAAGAATTCTATTGGATTGGGGGAACCAATAGAGCTGATATCATCAAATTCGGAATAAAGATTACTGTTGGAGTGTAGGATTGGGGTAAGTAAAAAGCTTTGGAAATTCGAACTTTTGTAGAATTGTGATGAGCCGATGGAGCTAGAATTCTGAAATATGGAATGAGAGTCACTGATGGAGTGCAAAATGGTTGTACCAAAGAGTTTTTGGAAATTCGAAATTTAAATTAAGGTCATGTTTTAAAATGTTACTAAACTTTAAAGAGCTAAAAACTAGAAATTTTGTTTGAGAACTGAAATTTGTCTGAAATTTTGTCTTTGGGTCCCTGTTGATAGTAGGTTCGTATTAGAGAGGTGGATTTAGAAATGTGTACTACAAGTTCACGAAAAGTACTAAATAGTACTATGTTTGGTACAATTTGGTCTTGGGTGAACAGATAGTGCTTGAAATCTGATATTTGTATTAAGGGTCCCTGTTCATGTTTAACCTGGACATATGGAAGTGAATGGGGAAATGGGTACTTTAATTGTACGGAAAGTACTAAATGGTACTATAATTGGTTTTGGGTGAAGGTATAGGCCTGAAATCCTCAAATTTAATATTGAGGTCGATGTTGGTGTCTGGAATAGAGATAAAGAGGAGGTTTTTGAAAATATGTTCTATAATTGTTAAAAAAGTACTAAATGGTACTAACTTTGATCATTGTTGGTGTCTAGGATGGAGAAATTGATTGAAGAAATGCGTACTAAATGTCGGAAAAATCCCCAATTTCATATCAGTTTTAAGTTTGGTTAAAAACGACTGATAAACAGAGAATCCCAAGGACTCAGGAAGAGGTGAAAATTTCTCATTAAATGATCTGATGTCTGAACAATATATTACAGGTCTATCGACCAAATTTTCTACCATATGCAAGGTATGTGGGAGTTATTTATTATACCCTCCACCATAGTATGGCGTGTATATTAAGTTTGTCATTCCGTTTGTAACACCTCGAATTATACATTTTAGACCCCACAAAGTATATATATTCTTGATTAGCATAAAATTCTATGTCGATTTAACGATGTCCGTCCGCTTGTGGAAGTCACTCTAGCTTCGGAACGAATTGATGTAGATTGATAACATTTTACTCAAATGCATATTATGTCTGCAGGATTTTGGTATTGAAATTGGGCCATGTAGGTCCAAGATTTGCTATAGCCATCATATAACGGTACCTCTCGATATTCGGTATTTTGATTATTTTAGCGATATTATTTATCGGAATTGTTTGAAAATTAATATTTAAAGTTCGTAATATATACTACGGCTAAAGACAGAAAATGGGCCATCTAGGTCCACGTCTTCGTATAGCCCCCATATATCGGTACCTCCCGATATTCGGCATTTTAATGATTTTAGCGACATTATTTACAGAAATTGTTTGAAATTTTGGTGCTTGAAGTTCATAATGGATACTACAGCCTATGACAGAAAATTGTCTGTGCAGGTCCACGTCTTCGTATAGCCCCCATATAACGGTACCCACCGATATTCGGTATTTGGATGATTTTAGCGACATTATTTACCGGAATCGTTTCAAATTTGGTATCGTATAGCCCTCATAGAACGGTACCTCCCGATATTCGGTATTTGGATGATTTTAGCTAAGATTCGCATTTGAATATTGTAATGGCTTATGACCAATGTCCAGGTCGTCGTATAGACCCTTATATAACAGCTACATTCGGCATTTTTAAGATTTTAAGAGAATTTTTAATGGATTTTATTGTTTTTGAGAATTGCCAAGTTCATTCCAAATGGTGGAGGGTATTCAAAGTTCGGCCCGGACGAACTTCGAGCTTTTTATACCCTACACCACAAGGTGGTCAGGGTATTATGTCTTTGTGCATTTGTTTGTAAAAGGCAAAAGGAAACGATATAGACCCATAGTTCCTTTTGATGATCTGCATAGAATCACTTTCTGAGTTGATTTATGCATGTCAGTCCGTCCGTCCGTCTGTCCATCTATTCTTGTGAACAAAATGCAGGTCGCATTTATTATTCGATTGAGATGAAATTTTCCAAACAACATTTGTTTGGCCCAAGGACGAACCCTATTGAAATTGGAGATAATTGGTAAAAATTTAGATATAGCTCCCATATATATCTTCGTCCGATTTGCCTTTTATTGTGCACTAAACGTGTAGTATCAGCCCGAATAAAATGAAATTTTGCACATACAACCAAATTAGACCTGAAAATAAGTATGCCAAATTTGATCGAAATCGGGTCAGATATAGCTATAGCTCCCATACATATAGTGTTCATTCGATTTGTTATTTTTGTCCTCCACAGCCGTAATATGCACTCTGCGACAACAATATTTGGGGAAATATATCAAATACAGCTCAGAAATACCTCTGCTAAATTTTATCGAGATCACTTCAGATTTGAATATATCTCCCATATATAACTTCGTCCGATTTACCTTTTATTGTACACCAAACGTCTAATATTTGTCCAAATGGGATGAAATTTGGCACTTACGACAGAATTGGGTCTAGAAGCTAGTATGTCAAATTTGGTGAAGATCGGTTCAGATATAGCCCATATATACTGTTCATCCGATTTGCTATATTTGTTGCCCACAGCCGTAATATGCACTCCGTAACAATGATATTCAGGGAAATATATCAAATACAGCTCAGAAATATCTTTGCCAAATTTTATCGAGATCGGTTCTTTATCTGATTTCAAATAAATTTTGCACCAAATGGGCAATACAAGTCCGAATTTAAAAGAAACAAATGCTTCGGCATATTTAGTCCTCTGAATTTTAAATTATAATTATAATCATAGGGTGTATGCTTGAATTCTCCCATAAAAACTCATAATTATTAAGTGGATCTCAACTAAATTAGCAAAGTGGTGTAGGGTATCATAAAATCGGCCCCGCCTGACTTTAGGACTTTCTTTACTCGTTTACTTGTTTTTATTGCCCCTGTATGCATATATCTCTATCACACACACACACACATAAACACCTTTGTGTGGTGTACCAATTAATGATCCACAGACACATAGAAATTCTGAATATTTTTCTTTGAACAGCAAAAATAAAATAAATATATATTCGAAATAAAATTCCCATCATTAAGAGCAGACATGGTTGATTACTTCCAAACAAAAAAAAAAAAACAACAACAACAACCACGATAAAAAAAAACTTAATAATATATAATTACAACTTTGCGGAACTAAAAGTTAAATGACCCCATAAAAAAAACCTACAACCTTGGCAGATCGAAATTAAATCGATATTCGAAATTAAAATACAAAAACTTTTAATGAAAAACAAACAACCTCATCAGATGAGTATGTTAATATGTCACGATCTTGAAGTGGTCTTGTAAACCTTTAAAAAATACAAATTCTTAATTTCCTAGACGAAATTTCATCTAAAAAATAAGGGTCATAAAACCGCATATCTATATTCATCTTTTGCCTGCGGACAAAGAAGGCCCAGCCGAAGAATACAAAATTGCGCTTTTAACAAGAATTCCACGAAAAAATTGAAAAATAAATTAAAAACTTATCTATTTTTCAGTTTTTTTTTTTTTCAGACATCAGTTAATGATTTGCCAGTTGAGTTGGAAACCAGTTTACCTAGCCTAGGCAGCGGCAGCAGCAGTAGCTTGAAAAAGAAACAGAAACTTGACTAGGCAGCCAAGCTGAGGCGAGTCAGCCACCCAACCTCCAACCAACCAACCAGCCAGCCAACTCTTGGATCTGAAAAGCTCTAAATATTGCCTAATAAAACTTACGAATTTATTAAGCCATACAAAACGGATGGACAGACGACCGACTAGCCAACCAACCAACCAACCAACTGTCCATTCCATTCCTTCCTCTGGTCTTTTGGAATACCTGATCGGCCGGTAGTTTTATTTTTTCAGAAACCAGAAATCGCAAAATTGTTGTTGATTTCCGATTACCACCAAGAGCCGGCCAAAAATTGTTGTGTGTTTTTGTTGTTTTTCTGAGTATTGCATGGCGTTTCATGTTTTGGTTTCTGGCCTGGCCATAGTATTCCACTTTTGTTTTTTTGGTTTGCCAAGCATTGCGGTGGTCTGGCGATCTGTTTTTTGGTTTCATTTCTCTGTTCGGTGTATCTGCTGCGATGATGGCACAAGTCGTGCGTGCCTTTTCCATTGATTGAGAATCACTCACAAAAATAACTTCCACCTGATCAGGCGAAAACCGTAAACAAAACAAGTACATGCAGATGGGTCGAAATTAAAAAAAAAATACGTTAAAAAATCTCCGATTAAAGCTTTGTTGGAGCAAGATAAATATAATAAAATACTCTTGAGAAAGTGCCCAAATAAAGCTTTGAGTTATATTCCTTGAAAATTCTCCTTAAAATCTTTGAGGTGTCTTGCTAAATTTAGTAAAAATTCAGGAACAGATGGAGCTTAGAAAAAAATTCTTTAAAAGCATTGATGGGGGTATTTAAAAATACGCTAAAATCTTTAATAGGACTGAAAAAAAATCTAAACATTTCTAAAAAACTCCTTAATAAAATAACCAGTAAAGAAAGTCTTAAAGCCGGGCGGGGCCGACTTTATGACACCCTACACCACTTTCCTGATTTAGTACAGCTCCGCATAACAATTAAACGTTTTTATGGGAGAATTCAGTCAAACACGCTATGATTATAATTATAATTTAGAGTTCAAAGGACTAAATATGCCGAAGCATTTGGACTTGTATTGCCCATTTGATATATATATAGGAAATCTGAACCAATCTTGATAAAATTTGGAAAATATATTTCTGTAGCTGTATTTCATATATTTCCCTGAATATCGTTGTTACGGAGTGCATATTACGGCTGTGGGTAACAAATATAACAAATCTGATGAACAATATATATGGGAGCTGTAGCTATATCTGAACCGATCTTCATCCAATTTTATATACTAGCTTCTAGACTCAATTCGATCGTAAGTGCCAAATTTCATCCCATTTGGAAAAATATTAGACGTTTGGTGTACAATAAAAGGTAAATCGGACCAAGTTATATATGGGAGATACATCCAATTCCGAACCGATCTCGATAAAATTTAGCAAAGGTATTTCTGAGCTGTATTTGATATATTTTTCCAAATATTGTTGTTACAGAGTGCATATTACAGCTGCGGAGGACACATATAACAAATCGGATGAACTATATATATGGGAGCTATAGCTATATCTGAACCGATTTCGATCAAATTTGGCATACTTATTTTCAGGTCTAATTTGGTTGTATGTGCAAAATTCCATACTATTCGGGCTGATATTACACGTTTGGTGCACAATAAAAGCCAAATCGGACGAAGATATATATGGGAGCTATATCTAAATTTTTACCGATTATCTCCAATTTCGATAGGGTTCGTCCTTGGGCCAAACAAATGATTTGTGCAAAATTTCATGTGGATCGGTTAATAAATGCGAACTCTACTTTGTTCACAAAAATACATGGACAGACGGACGGACATGCATAAATCGACTCAGAATGCGATTCTATGTAATTCTATGCAGAACTATGGGTCAAAGCCATAATACCCTGACCACCTTGTGGTGTAGGGTATAAAAAAAAAATTCTTACAAAAAGAACATTACAATTTAGGATATTAAAAAAATATTTTTTTTAATCCAAAGCCATCCTTTTTATAATGTAAACAAAACCAAATCATTCTCATAAAAATTCATTAAAAGACTTAAAAATTACTCTCTCTCTCTTTTTAAAAAAAAATATACAAAATCTACTCTCGAAAAAACTTTTAAAAAATGCAACCAACCTCAGACTGTTGTCATTTCTATGCCACTCGTCCGACAGCTGTTAGAATTATTCCAGTGACAGCTCATTATATTGTTTGCAAGCGTACAAAAGCGTTTTGGTGAGAATTTTCCAGAAAAAAAGTTATTCGTGATGGCCTCCAGAATTCAAGCGGGATAGTGTGATTTCTTTATATTTGACTGGAGAACCACATGTGGCTATCGTTAGAGCACTTCAGCATTTAAATGTGAATAAATCGTTTGTGTTCCGTACCATCGCTCGTTACCGTGATACTGGTGGCGTAGCCCGACATCAAGGAATGGGATGGAAGAAAATAGCAACATCAGCAGAAATGGTTCGAAAAGTAAAAAAGCGACTTGATCGAAACCCGCGTCACAATGGCCCAAAAATGGCTCGTGAGCTGAACATATCCACAATATTCTATTCGCCAAATATTGAAAAATAAGATCGGTCTAAAGCCATTGAAATTCCACAAAGTGCAAGAACTTACACCGCAAGAGAAAGAAAATAGACTCAGCCGAGCTAAGGAGTTGCTTTGCTTGGCCGAAAGTGGTGAACTGCCGAAATTGGTTTTCTCCGATTAGAAAACTTTCGTTGTCCAGCAGTTTGTAAACAAACAAAATGGTCGTGTTTACTTTCCAAAGAGGTCAGCTGAAAATGTCCACCTTCGGTTGGTCACCAAAACTCAAGCCTCAAGCCGGCCATGGTGATGGTGTGGGCCGCCATAACAGCCGATGGTCTCTCCCCGATTGTATTAATCGACCGTGGCATCAGAATAAATGCCGAATATTATCGCGAAAATATTCTGGAGGGTGCATTAAAGCCTTGGCCAGGCAAACATTTTGGCCACAGTCCTTAGATGTTCCAACAGGACTCAGCACCATGGCACCCAGCACCCAAGAATCGTTACAGGTTTCTCGCTTCATTTCCAGCGCACAATGGCCACCAAAATCCCCCGATACCAATCCGTTGGACTATTGTGTCTGGAGTATTTTGGAAAGCACGGTCTTCTTCACATAAAAGACTGAAGGCTTTTTTTTCGCAGAAAACCTTCAGGTCATTTTATAGAAGACCTGGAGTCCTGTAGGAATTCTAATAGAAGACCTGGAAGTCTTCTTCTCATAGAAGACATGGAGGTCTTCTTATAGAGGACCTGGAGGTGTTCTGATAGAAGACCTGAAGGTGTTCTAATAGAAGACCTGAAGTTTTTCTCATAGAAGACCATGAGATCTTCTCATAGAAGAGCTAAATTTCTTCTTATAGAAGAGCAGAAGCCTGGAGGTCTTCTCATAGAAGACCTGGAGGTCTTCTTCTCTAGGAGGACCTGGAGGTTTTCTTCTATTAAAAGACCTGGAGGTCTTTTCATAGAAGACTTGGAGTTCTTCTCATAGAAGACTTGGAAGCCTTCTCATAGAAGACCTGGTACTCATAAAGCACGGTTGGCACCAAAAAAAATACCAAAGTGTCGATCACCCCAAGCAAGCGCTTCGCCGGGAATGGGCCAAAATACCGCAGAACAACATTTGGGCAGCGTGTGACGGTTTCATTTGCCGTTTGAAGGCCATAATTCGTTCCAAATAGAATACCTGGAGGTCTTCTTTTATTAAAAACTGGAGGCCTTCTTATAAAAGACCTGGAGGTCTTCTCATATAAGACCTGGAGGTCTTCATATAGAAGACCTGGATACTTTCTTGGCCATAATTCGTTCCAGATTCGTAAATCTAAACTTATTTTAAAATTTTATGCAAATTCCGACATTTTTTGCTTTCATTCAATAAAATTGAAAAAAAATTAAAAATTATCGCGTTTGACTTTGTTGCTTTTTTTATATCACGCTGTATTTAGGGGTTCAAATAAACCAAAAACAGATAAATTTTCCTTATCCCACAATTGAAGCCATTCGACACGCCTGAGATAAGGACAGGGAAGAATTCTAGCATTTTGGATGACCATTGGATTATATTTAGCTATAAAATGGACCACAACCATAACAGCAAGACGCCGTGCGTAAATATTGGGCAAATGTCCCTGATCAAAATACTAAGGGTAATATCTGGACAGTGTTCCTTGACATAATTTCAAAAGCGAAATCTTTCAAACTGGATTTGGACATAAGGGAGCTTCTAACATATTGTAGTGTTTTAGGGTATCACATGGTCAGCCCGCACAACTATAGCCTTTGCCTACTTGTTTTTTTTTTTTTTTTTTGGATCAGCGTAATATTCTAAGATGATCTCGCGATCTCCGTCTGTCTGTCCGTCTGTTGTTATCACGAACGAATTAAGATAAAAGGCTAAAATTTTGCATACATGCATAGCTTACCAGTAGGCAAGTAAAGTTCGTAAATTGGCTATGTCGGTTGACGTTTTCGTATAGCCCCCATACAACGGTACCTCCCTATATACGGTATTTTCATGAATTTAGCGACAGTATTAACCGGAATTATTTAACATTTCACATTTAAATTTCGTAGTGGATACCACAGCCGATGACAAACATTTTTGTATGCAGGTCCACGTTTTCGTATAGCCCCCATATAACTGTACCTCCCGATATTTGGTATTTTGATGATTCCAGCAACATTATTCATCGGAATCATTTCAAATTTCATACTGGAAGATCCTAATGGGTACTACAACCTAAGACAGAAAATTGTCTGTGAAGGTCCACGTCTTCGTATAGCCCCCATATAACGGTAACCCCAGATATCGGGTATTTTGATGATTTTAGCTACAGTTTTTACCGGAATTGTTTCAAATTTCGCATTTGAAGTTCGTAATGGATACTACAGCCTAAGACAGAAAATGAGCCATATAGGTTCACGTCTTCGTATAGCCCCCATATAACGGTAGCTCCCGATATTGGGTATTTTGATGATTTTATCTACAGTTTTTACCGGAATTGTTTCAAATTTCGCATTTGAAGTTCGTAATGGATACTACAGCCTATGGCAGAAAATTGTCTATGCAGGTCCACGTTTTGTGATCCCCATGGTACCTCCCTGAATTCGGTATTTTGATAATTTTAGCTACATTATAAACAGATTTTTTCAAGTTTCGCATTTGAATATTGCAATGACTTATGACAAAATGTCCATGTCGTCGTATAGACCCTAATATAACGGCTACATTCGGTATTTTTAAGATATTAACAGAATTTTTTAAGGATTTTATTTATTATTATTATTTTTTTTTTTTATTTATTTATTTATTTTTTTTTTTTTTTTGAGAATTGCAAAATTCGTTCCAAATGGTGGAGGGTATTCAAGTTTTTACTTGTTTCCTTTTATTTATTTAATTTTGTTTTGAATATTTCTATTCGAAAAAAAATTTCCAAACAATCCAGATGACATCTCCGAGACTCAGTTTAAATAATGTTTTCATTAAAATTTAATTAAAACCTGTCTCCAATTAAATTGCGCTGCAACAGATAATAGAAAGTTGTTTAAACTAACATTCGAATAGAGAAGATATCACAAATTTGTTTCATAACTGGAGCTTCAGCCAAGTTAGGGGACCAATTATTTATTTCGCTTTTTTTGCGGCTTAATCATCCAAATAATGGACATTCAGATGTGCTGCCAATTAATTTTTGAAGTTTAAACGACCTTTGAATGTAATTACAAAATAAATTGTTATTAACTTTTTTTGGGTGGGGATGGTATTTAAACAATTATCAACAAATGTGGACTGAAATTGACAAGTAAAGCCTTTATATACCAGAAAGCAAATTTTCAAATAGAAAATTTGGTTTCTTCCATTATTATTATTTTATATTTTTTTTAAATATTATTTAAGTATCAATTCTTCTCAATCTTCCATGTGTAATATGCAATAGGTTCCACTGTAATTCTCATACTGCTAAATTACGCATAAATTGTTGGACACTCATTACGTCGATGATTTGTTGAAGCTATGCTGTTGTTGGGTGTGTGTTTGTTTTTTTTTTTTTCAAATTTATTTTTCGGGTGAAAATTTTGTTGCCACTGATGGCGCTCGAAAGTAAATTTATTTAGACCCGCACACATATATTTGTGTTGGCTTCTGTTTATTTATTTATTTATTTATTTATTTATTTATTTTTTTTTTTTTTGGCGGAATATTTATTTTCAACATTGTTGGCATTTCATTAATCAACAAACGACTATATTTACCTATCAGGTAGCAGGGGGTAAAATGGGAAACCCCAAACAAAAATTTTTTTTTTCACTACCAACTTAAGCTATGGAGACGTCTTATTTGACAGCAGAGACAGAGAGAAGGTGATATGTTTCGCAGTAAAAAGTTTGGATTTCTGGTGTGTTATTTTGTATTGTGCATGGCATTTCTGGTACTGCAATATAAATAACAACAACAAATACAATAACTACAACTACAACAATGAGGAAACAACACATGCAATACAAACATAAATAAATCAAGTGCAGAGCACCTAAGAAACTACATTGGAAGGGGTCGAATTTTTAGATATTTTCAACTTCATACGGTTTTTTTTAAATAATTTTTTTCAAGCAACTCCAGAGCTATGGCCTTTAATTTTTGGAGAACAATTTTAAAGCAACACCAAAGACATAGGCTTCGATTTTTCAAAGAATATTTTTCCAAATATCATCAAAATTATAGAACAGGAAATTTAAGGAATATTTTGAATTCCATTTTATTTTGAATCTTGAATTTTAATAGAAAGTCAGCAGGAGCTAAAAAAAGACCAGAAGTTTTTCCCGCAGAGAAGCTCTTCGGATAGAGCAGAAGCTCTTCTCATAGAAGAGTCGAAGCTCTTCGTATAGAAGAGTCGAAGCTCTTCGTATAGAAGAGTCGAAGCTCTTCTCATCGAAGAGTCGCAGCTCTTCTCATAGAAGAGTCGAAGCTCTTCTCATCGAAGAGTCGCAGCTCTTCTCATAGAAGAGTCGCAGCTCTTCTCATAGAAGAGTCGCAGCTCTCCTCATAGAAGAGTCGCAGCTCTCCTCATAGAAGAGTCGCAGCTCCCCTCATAGAAAAGCAGAAGCTCTTCCTATAGAGGAGCAGAAGCTTTTCTTACAGAAGAGCACAGAAGCTCCTCTTCTTGTAGAAGAGCAGACGCTCCTCTTCGTATAGAAGAGTCGAAGCTCTTCTTCTTATAGAAGAGCAGAATCTCTTCTTCTTATAGAAGAGTCGAATCTCTTCCTCTTATAGAAGACCAGACGCTCCTCTTCTTATAGAAGAGCAGAAGCTCCTCTTCCTATAGAAGAGCAGAAGCTCCTCTTCCTATAGAAGAGCAGAAGCTCCTCTTCCTATAGAAGAGCAGAAGCTCCTCTTCCTATAGAAGAGCAGAAGCTCCTCTTCCTATAGAAGAGCAGAAGCTCCTCTTCTTATAGAAGAGCAGAAGCTCCTCTTCCTATAGAAGAGCAGAAGCTCCTCTTCCTATAGAAGAGCAGAAGCTCCTCTTCCTATAGAAGAGCAGAAGCTCCTCTTCCTATAGAAGAGCAGAAGCTCCTCTTCTTATAGAAGAGCAGAAGCTCCTCTTCTTATAGAAGAGCAGAAGCTCCTCTTCTTATAGAAGAGCCGAAGCTCCTCTTCTTATAGAAGAGCCGAAGCTCCTCTTCTTATAGAAGAGCCGAAGCTCCTCTTCTTATAGAAGAGCCGAAGCTCCTCTTCTTATAGAAGAGCCGAAGCTCCTCTTCTTATAGAAGAGCCGAAGCTCCTCTTCTTATAGAAGAGCCGAAGCTCCTCTTCTTATAGAAGAGCCGAAGCTCCTCTTCTTATAGAAGAGCCGAAGCTCCTCTTCTTATAGAAGAGCCGAAGCTCCTCTTCTTATAGAAGAGCCGAAGCTCCTCTTCTTATAGAAGAGCCGAAGCTCCTCTTCTTATAGAAGAGCCGAAGCTCCTCTTCTTATAGAAGAGCCGAAGCTCCTCTTCTTATAGAAGAGCCGAAGCTCCTCTTCTTATAGAAGAGCCGAAGCTCCTCTTCTTATAGAAGAGCCGAAGCTCCTCTTCTTATAGAAGAGCAGAAGCTCCTCTTCTTATAGAAGAGCAGAAGCTCCTCTTCTTATAGAAGAGCAGAAGCTCCTCTTCCTATAGAAGAGCAGAAGCTCCTCTTCCTATAGAAGAGCAGAAGCTCCTCTTCCTATAGAAGAGCAGAAGCTCCTCTTCCTATAGAAGAGCAGAAGCTCCTCTTCTTATAGAAGAGCAGAAGCTCCTCTTCTTATAGAAGAGCAGAAGCTCCTCTTCTTATAGAAGAGCCGAAGCTCCTCTTCTTATAGAAGAGCCGAAGCTCCTCTTCTTATAGAAGAGCCGAAGCTCCTCTTCTTATAGAAGAGCCGAAGCTCCTCTTCTTATAGAAGAGCCGAAGCTCCTCTTCTTATAGAAGAGCCGAAGCTCCTCTTCTTATAGAAGAGCCGAAGCTCCTCTTCTTATAGAAGAGCCGAAGCTCCTCTTCTTATAGAAGAGCCGAAGCTCCTCTTCTTATAGAAGAGCCGAAGCTCCTCTTCTTATAGAAGAGCCGAAGCTCCTCTTCTTATAGAAGAGCCGAAGCTCCTCTTCTTATAGAAGAGCCGAAGCTCCTCTTCTTATAGAAGAGCCGAAGCTCCTCTTCTTATAGAAGAGCCGAAGCTCCTCTTCTTATAGAAGAGCCGAAGCTCCTCTTCTTATAGAAGAGCCGAAGCTCCTCTTCTTATAGAAGAGCCGAAGCTCCTCTTCTTATAGAAGAGCCGAAGCTCCTCTTCTTATAAAAGAGCCGAAGCTCCTCTTCTTATAGAAGAGCCGAAGCTCCTCTTCTTATAGAAGAGCCGAAGCTCTTCTTATAGAAGAGGAGAAGCTCCTCTTCTTATAGAAGAGCAGAAGCTCCTCTTCTTATAGAAGAGCAGAAGCTCCTCTTAAGAAAAGGACAAAAGCTCTTCTTATAGAAGAGGACAGATGCTCTTCTTATAGAAGACCTGAAGGCCTTCTTCTCATATAAGACCTGGAGGTCTTCTTCTCATAGAAGACCTGGAGGTCTTCTTCTCATAGAAGACCTGTAGGTCTTCTTCTCATAGAAGACCTGGAGGTCTTCTTCTCATAGAAGACCTGGAGGTCTTCTCATAGAAGACCTAGAAGTCTTCTCATAGAAGACCTAGTAGTCTTCTCATAGAAGTCCGAGAAGTCTTCTCATAGAAGACCTGGAGTTCTTCTCACAGAAGACCTGGAGGTCTTCTCATAGAAGACCTGAATGTATTCTTCTCATAGAATACCTGAAGGTATTCTTCTGATAGAATACCTGAAGGTATTCTTCTCAAAGAAGACCTGGAGGTCTTTTCATAGAAGACCTAAAGGTCTTCGCATAGAAGACCTGGAGTTTTTCTCTCTTTTATCTACCACTCCAAAAAATATCGCCCTCCTCCTCTCCTTCTTCTTTTATAGTGCAATATCCCGCACTAAAAACATTTTCAAAGTCAAACTAAACCAACAAAAATTAGACGACATTAAACAAATCACAACATTGTTGGCTAAGAGTCGGGGGGAGATATTGGTTATCGGCCCTCATATTTATGTGCACATACACACAAACATACACACATTTGTTTGTATGTTTTGTTCGTGGTCGTTTACATTTTTAAACACGTTTAAGTGTGACATAAATAAATTAGCGGCAAAGAGAACCGGTGCTACAATTACCAGCATATGAAGACCCCCTTCTCCCCCTCGCTACACCTCATTCGATTTATATAATTTGACATTCGCACGAATCTTTACGAAATAATGCGATGCGAAGCAACAACAACAATAAGGCAAGCATAAAAACATATAGTCATAATTTACTCAAGCCCCAAAATGTTGTTGTTTTGTTAAAACAATGAGTAAATGTTTGAAGTGTTGTTGTTGTTGCCTTAAGACTCCAATATATCTGTCAGTATGTCTGCCTGTCTGTCAGCTAGTCAAACGCAAAGAATAGAAGCTATAGAAAAATTGAAACGGTCATTTGAAGTCAAAATTTAAGGTCGCCATAACAAAACGAAGCAGAAACACAATTGATCATGTCTCCAAGAGATGATGGTTCAAAATTTGATTTTGGTTTTTTTTTTTTTTGAATTGATATCTGATAATTTAAAAACAGAAGGCAATTGCCGTAAAACCCATTAACCAGCCACTTACGTGTTTTTGTGTTTTTATGGAGCCTTACAATTGTGGCCAATTATTGAAATGGAAACAGGTATCCAATGACACTTCTGAACAAGAATCTCAAAACGAAAACTCAAAATTGTTTGATTGGCAGTTAGAACACGCTATAACCTGATCGGTTATTTATCAATCGCGCAAATGAAATGTTCGATTGCAAAACCAAATAATGCAAATTACGACTATAAATCGTTGTTATTTGCATATTTTGTTGAGATTATTTATTGTTTATTGGAAAGACAACAAAAAAAATGGATTCTGCTAAGCTAATAAAAATCGATGACGTTAAGAAACAAATAATAAAAATAAAAATACCTTATAATAAATAATAATCCATTAGATTGGAATAAAAGTCCATTTCTATTGCCAGAGATGTTAATAAAGTAAATGCGGAAAAGGCAAAGAACACAGGTACTGTCTAAGTAAGGTAAGCAGGTAAGCAGACTTTGGTTATGGCGAATAACTTTGGAAGACTCTTTGATTGAAAATATTTCGGATTGTCCACAAAATTGAAAACCTCCAAGAACAAAATCATAAAAAATGGAATATATATCTCAAAAATGTTTCTAAAATTACAAAAGTATTTAAAAAATCTACTATGGGAATTCTAGAAAAAATCTGAAAAAAAAATTATTTCCCCAATACCCCTTGATTATCGATCGAAATTTGTTAAAAATTATTTTTTTTTAAAACAAGGAATGAAAAATTTTATTTAAAACCGATAATATTTGGCTCAATAAGCCTTAACAGTAATCTCTAAAATCCAAAATGTTATGAAGAAGTCTTTTTAAAAACACGCGATTATCATCAAAAAAAAACCAGTAAGGAAAGCTCAAAAGTCGGGCGGGGCCGACTATATGATACCCTACACCACTATGCATATTTAGTAGAGCTCTCGTAAAAAGGTTTATACAGGGCATTTCAGAGCTCTATGAGATATTTGGTACAAAATCAAAATCTATCTAATTCTATCGTGCATTGTACGAACTATAGCTATCTCCGAACCGGGTTTCTCCAACTTTTACGTATTAGCTTCTAGACTGAATTCGGTCTTATGTACGAAAATTCAGGTGATTTGGGCTGATATTGACAATTTAGTGCACATTTAACCCGAAATCGGATGAAGATATATATGGGAGCTATATCCAAATCTGAACCGATTTCGATAACATTTAAAACAGCTATTCCTGTGCCCCATCTAATACCTGGTACCAAATATAACGGTTGTGGAGTGAATATTACGAATGTATTGGACTAAAACACTAAATCGGATGAAACATATATATGGTTGCTATATCTATATCTGAACCGATTTTCACTAAATTTGATATACTTGCTTCTAGGCTGAATTTGGTCCGATGTACTAAAATTCAGTCCATTTGGACTTATATCGACCATTTGGTGCACAATTAACCCGAAATCGGATGAAGATATATATGGGAGCTATATCCAAATCTGAACCGATAAAATTACAAACAGCTATTTCTGGGCTGTATCTTATATCTGGTACCAAATATCATTCTTGTGGAGTGCATATTAAGAATGTGAGAGGCTTAAACACCAAATCGGATAAAACATATATATGGGAGCTATAGCTGTTTCTGAACCGATTTTCTCCAAATTTGTTGTATTTGCTTTAAGGCTAATCTCGGTCACATGTGCCAAAATTCGGGCCATTTGAGCTGATATTGGCCATTTGGTGGTCAATTAACCCGAAATCGGATGAAGATATATATGGGAGCTATATCCAAATCTGAACCGATTTCGATAAAATTTAAAACAGCTATTTCTGTGCTCCATCTAATACCTGGTGCCAAATATCACGGTTGTGGAGTGCATAGTAGGAATGTGAGGGACTTAAAGATCAAATCGGATGAAAGATATATATGGGAGCTATAGCTATATCTGAACCGATTTTCTCCAAATTTGATATACTTGCTTCTAGGTCGAACTCGGTTGGGTGTGCCAAAATTCAGGTAATTTGGACTGATAGTGGATATTTGGTGCACATTTAACCCGAAATCGGATAAAGATATATATGGGAGCTATATCTAAATTTGATCCGATTCTCACCAATTTCAATAGGGTTCGTCCTTGGGCCAAAAAATATTGTTTGGAAAGTTTCATCTCAATCGGATAATAAATGCGACCTGCATTTTGTTCACAAGAATACATGGACAGACGGACGGACGGACAGACGGACTGACATGCATAAATCGACTCAGAAAGTGATTCTATGAAGGTTCTCAAAAGTAACTATGGGTCTATCTCGTTTCCTTCTTCATGTTACAAACAAATGCACAAAGACATAATACCCTTACCACTATGTGGTGTAGGGTATAAAAACCAATATTTTAGCGGGTTAATTGATGATAA
This sequence comes from Musca domestica, assembly GCF_030504385.1. Lineage (NCBI taxonomy): Eukaryota > Metazoa > Arthropoda > Insecta > Diptera > Muscidae > Musca > Musca domestica. Next base: position 17,790,147 of record NW_026712409.1, on the reverse strand, counting down.
ATGAGACTAAAATCCCGTATTTTTATATAGACTTTGAACTGAAATTTTGGATTTTAAAGATAAATTTTAGGGGTAATTGAATCATATATTGTTTTTAAATAATATTTTCCCTGAACCATTAAATCGTGGATTTAAAAAAAATCCAAATTTCAAATAATTCTGTGGAAAATTGGCTACAATCATCAAAATACAGAATATCGGGAGAATGGGGGCTATAGAAAATAGGGTGAGTTAAAAAAAATCAGCAACAAAGTTAAACGCCATAATTTTTACATTTTTTTTAATTTTATGGAATGAAAGAAGAAAATGTCGGAAATAGCATCAAATTTTAGAATAAGTTTAGATTTGTTCGAATTGGTCACCTTTGGCACGAATTATGGCCTTCAAACGGCCAATGAAAACGTCACACGCTGCCCGAATTTTGCCCATTCCCGGCGAAGCGCTTGCTTGAGATGATCGACACTTTGGTATTTTTTTGGTGCCAACTCCAGACACAATATTCGAACGGTATCCGGAGATTTACAAGACATAAAAGTCCAACGGATTGGTATCCGGAGATTTTGGTGGCCATTGTGCGCTGGAAATGAAGCGAGGAACCTCATTTTGTAATTTCATTCTTTGGTGGCGCGTGCTGAGTGCGATGGTGCTTAGTCCTGTTGGAATGTCCAAGGTCTACGGCCAAAATGCGGTTTGCGTGCCCAAGGCTTTAATACACCCTCCAGAATATTTTCGCGATAATATTCGGCATTTATTCTGATTGATTATATTAATCGACCGTGGATTAATGCGAGCGTAGAGCGACTATCGGCTTTTATGGCAACCATCGGCACACCATCACCATTGCCGGCGCTTGAGTTCTGGTGGCCAACCGAAGGTGCACATTTTCAGCTGACCTTGCTGAACGAATGTTTTCTCATCGAAGAAAATTCAAATTCGCCAGTTCACCGCTTTTGGCCAAGCGAAGCAACTCTTTAGCTCTTTTGAGTCTATTTTCTTTCTGTTGCGGTGTAAGTTCTTGCACTTTTTGGAATTTCAATGGTTTGACCTCGAGCTCATTTTGCAATATTTGCCGAATGGCATATTTCAATATGTTCAGCTCACGAGCCATTTTTCGGCCACTGCGACGCGGACGCCCAAGGACGAACCCTATTGAAATTGGAGATAATCGGTTAAAATTTAAAATATAGCCTATTATTGTGCACCAAACGTGCAATATCAGCCCGAAAAGTGTGGAATTTTGCAAATACAACCAGATTAGGCCTGAAAATAAGTATGCCAAATTTGATATAGCTATAGCTCCCATATATATATTGTTCATCCGATTTGATATTTTCGTCCTTCGCAGCCGCAATAACAATATTTGGGGGAAATATATCAAATGCAGCTCAGAAGTATCTTTGCTAAATTTTATCGAGATCGGTTCAGATTTGAATATAGCTCCCATATATAACTTCGTCCGATTTACATTTTATTGTGCACCAAACGTCTAATATTTGTCCAAATGGGATGGAATTTGGCACATACGACCGAATTGAGTCTAGAAGCTAGTATGTCAAATTTGGTGAAGATCGGTTCAGATATAGCTATAGCCTTCATATATATTATTCATCCGATTTGTTATATTTGTTACCCACAACCGTAATATTCACTCCGTAACAACGATATTCAGGGAAATATATCAAATACAGCTCAGAAATATCTTTGCCAAATTTTATCAAGATTGGTTCAGATTTGGATATAGCTCACATATATATATTTATCCGATTTCAAATTAATTGTGGTCAATACAAGTCCGAATTTAAAAGATACAAATGCTTCGGCATGTTTAGTCCTTTGAACTTTAAATTATAATTATAATCATAGCGTGTATGATTGAATTCTCCCATAAAAACTTTTAATTGTTATGTGGAGCTCTACTAAATTAGCAAAGTGGTGTAGGGTATCATAAAGTCGGCCCCGCCCGACTTTAAGACTTTCTTTACTGGTTTAATTAGTGTTTTTTCCAGATATTGATGGTTCAAATTTTTTCTAGACACCATTGGACTAGGTTAAATTTTTACCAATTTTTTCTAGAGATTTTTTTCTTGTCAATAAACCTCCATATTTGGTTTTACTTTAAAGAAATTTACCAAAAGCCACCGGATCTTCCAACATTTAATAATTTTTCCGTTATGTCTAAAATTATTATTTCGATGAGCTACAAACGGAATAATGAACTTAATATAGCCTCCATTCTATGTATGGTGGAGGCTATAGAAATTACTTATGCAAGTCCACGTCTTCGTATGGCCCCCATATGAGGGTATTCATTTGAGTGGTATTTTTCGACGGTTTTTTTTTAATTTTTCAAGATCCTTCAAAATGAAGGAGAGTATTTAAAGTTCAGCCCGATCGAACTTAGCTGCTTTTTTATTTGTTTATTGTTCTTTTTGCTTGTAAAATTTGGTTATTAATCAGTTGGGCGCCACCCCACCTGCTCTGAAATGTTTTTTTCTTTTTTTTTTTTATTTTTTCTCTTTTTTCAAAAAATATTATTGTAAGTTTTTTTTTTTCGGTTCAGAATCACTTGTATTCGCTTTAATCTATATCCATACAATACAAGTTCTACTGGATTTCTAATTAGCATTCCCTGTAATTGCATTTTTCTCTCTAACTCATCTTTGAAATTTGGACCCTAACAACGAATAAATTCTCGATTCAAATCTGGATAATAATTTCCAGAACTTGATGTTGTGTTTTCATAATTGTTTCATTAACACATGCCAGTTTGAAATGGATAAATGCCACTGGCATCTCAAAACTTACCAGGTATCTTATGAAATGTAATGGATTCTGTAAAGAGAGGGGGAGAGAGAGAAGAGAAAATAATGATATTAATTAAAATGCAGTATTTCCAGTAGGAAAAGAATATTTAATAATAATTGCAGAATGTTAAATGGCTTAACTCTAAATGAGTAATGGATAATGAGGTCTGGAATGAATGGCGAGGGGTGGTGGTTGGGTGATGTAAAGGTGAATTTTGTTGGAATTTTGTAAAGAGCTGACAATTTTCTTTGAAAAATAAAATAAATATCAAATGGGATTGGAAAGAATGTAGGTTTCGACTTGTGTTCAATAGGGTTTTAGAAGGGTTCAATGACTAATTTTCTTATGAAATGGTATTAATTAACGCCACTAATTGGCAGTGTAAAATATGTAAGTCACATATTAAGATACGTCATATGACAGTTCATATCTTATGCAACCCCAATAACAAATAACTGGAATTTTCCGGAGTAACTAAATAACAATTAATATTTTAAAAAATATGTGTATCTAAATTATTAGCAGCATTCTGATTTTAAAATAAATATTTTTCGCCCCTGACTGTTTTGTTACACAAATGTCATTTCTAATTTAATAACAACTTTTAATTATTTTTTTCTAAAATTCTGTAAATACTGGTTGCACTTGGGCTAATTAATGCTAATATGGAAATAAATTTGCATGCGTTTTTTATTTTATTTTTTATTTGTTTTTTTTATTTTAATATTTTGAGACAAGTAAAGCGTTAACTAGACATTTTTATATCGTCAGGTTAGAGAGGGTATACAGGGTGAGATAAAAAAACTGCAACAAAATCAAAAGCCATAATTTTTACATTTTTTTTTTTTTTTGAATTTTATTGAATGAAAGCAAAAAATGTCGGAACTAGCATCAAATTTTAGAAATAATAAGCTCTTTCGAATTGGTCACCTTTGACACGAATTATGGCCTTCAAACGGCCAATGAAACCGTCACACGCTGCCCGAATGTTGCTCTGCGCTATTTTGGCCCATTCCCGGCGAAGCGCTTGCTTCAGGTGATCGACACTTTGGTATTTTTCAGTGCCAACCTTGCTTTCCAAAATACTCCAGACACAACAGTCCAACGGACGGATTGGTATCCGGAGATTTTGGTGGCCATTGTTGATGGTGCTGAGTCCTGTTGGAATGTACAAGGTCTGTGGCCAAATGTGGGTGTGCCCAATGCTTTAATACACCCTCCAGAATATCTTCGCGATAATATTCGGCATTTATTATGATGCCACGGTCGATTAATACGAGCGGAGAGCGGCTGTTATGGCGGCTCACACCAAACGGCCAAAAACCGCCTTATTGAAATAACGATTTTAGATCCTAGGTCTCTTTGGACCAAATCCGTTTCAGGACATTTGGAGTCGTTCTAGTGATGTCCGTCCGGCCATCTGTCCGTCTGTCTTGCTGGTGAGCACAATAACTCTCGAAGGGATTATCCGATTTGATATAAACTTGATACATCGTAATAATATTATCAAACTTAAACCGAGTTCGGAAATGGGCAATATCGGTCCACTCCTTCTGGTTCCTCCCCCACAAAAGGTCGAAATTTTCCAAAATAATATCTTACTGCACAGAAAGAGATAGGATGTCCCGATTTTGCTCCAACTTTGCATATCTTAGTATTTGCATCAGTGCTAGGTCAGGTGCCAAAATGGACAATATCGGCCCACTCCATAAAGTACCTCCCCCACAAAGAGTGAAAATTTTGAATATTTATAACTCTTATAAAATTTGATGTGAGAGTTCGGTTATCTTCAAATTACACATATCTCAATATTTTTATCAACCCAAGGTCTGGTGTAAAGATGAAGTACATCGGTCCACTGCTTCTGGTGCCTCCCCTACAAAAGTGTTCACATTTAGAATAATCATCAAGCTCCCATCCTCCCCACAATGGGTCGAAATTTAGAATAATCTTGAAGCTCATATGACGCAAAATTACCATCCGATTCCATTTAGACTCGGCACATCTCAATATTTCTATCAACGCCAGATCTGTAATAAAGATGATGGAGATCGCACCATATCTTCTGGTACCTCCCCCACAAAGGGTCAACATTTGGAATAACCAAAAACGATTATAAAATCCGAAATATGCCACCGGTTCTCTTCATATTTCACACATCCCATTATTTCTACTAATATAAGGTCTGCTGTGAAGATGGTAGAGATCGGGCCATTCTTAATGGTACCTCCCCACAAAGGGTCAAAATTTGGAATAACCAAAACGATCATAAAATCTGAAAAAGGCATCCGGTTCTCTTCAAATTTCACAAATCCCATTATTTCTACTAACACAAGATATGCTCTAAAGATAAGATATATCGGTCAACTCCTTCTGGTACCTCCCCCACAAGGGTCAAATTTTTGAATGAATATGAATCTCGTAAAACGTGAAATTAAGTTCAGATTCAATACAGACTTAGCACATCTCAATTGTTCCATGAACACAAGATCTGTTGTAATAATGGGAGCGGTCGGACCATTTCTTCTGGTACCTGCCCCACATAGGGTTCAAGATTTTGAAAAACAAAAAGGTCAAAGAAAGCGAATTAAGCATCCAACTCTCTTCAAAATTCACACACACACACAAACATTTTTGCTAACACAACATTTGTTGTGAAGATGATATATAGCTGCGAACTCCTTCTGGTAGCTCACCCACAAAGCGCCACAATTTTCAATATCCATGAAGCTCAGAAAACGCAAAAATAACTTCAGATTCCATTCAGACTTGCCACATCTCAATGTTTCCATCCGACAGAAAATCTGTCATAATGATGGTAGATATCGGAAAATTTCTTCCAGGGATCAAGTTTTGAAAAACAAAACGCTCAAAGAAAGCGAAATAAGCAGCTATTTCTCTTGAAATTGCACACATACAAACATTTTTGCTAACACAAGATCTGTTGTGGAGCTGATATATAGCTGCGAACCCTTTCCGGTACGTCACCAAAGACCACAAAGAGTCACAATTTCCAATACTTTTATCTGACATAACTTGCGAAACAAATCAGCGATTCTTTACAATTTCAATATCTCAACCAGAAACCTGGCATGGATATGGAATTTAAGATTCCGCATAAAATTGGATAACATTTTTCGATTTTCTTGTAATTTTGCCAATACCAATATTTTTATCTCTATTAGATGAAGTATGGAAATGGAATGGACTTCGGTCGACTATGTCTGGTACCTCTCGTACATTTTAACATTTTCTAAAAATTATCACATATCTCGTATAAAGTGAAAGGAAGTAGTCGATATAGTCCAAACCTGGCACGTCGTAATATTTATATCATATTTATGTAGATCCGATACGAAGTGGACTTTATTGACCCCTTTCTTCGGAACCTACTCCTAATAGGGTGAATAATTCGAAAAATCATAACAGAAGTCAAAGTATGTTTAAATAATCCAACATTGGCTGAGGGTACACAACTGTCGGCAAAACCGACTGATACTATTTCACCTGTTTTTATACCCTCCACCTTGGAAGGAGGGTATATTAACTTTGTCATTCCGTTTGTAACATCCTTAAATATTCGTCGTAGACCCCATAAAGTATATATATTCATAATCAGCATAAAATTCTAAGTCGATTTAACGATGTCCGTCTGTCTGTCTGTCCGTCTGTTGCAATCACGATACAGCCCACATTATTTGACTTAGAGCGCCAAAATTTAGCAGAACAATTTGTATTTTGTCTAGGATAGTTAGTATTGAAAATGAGATATATCGGTCCACGTTTTATAGTATAATCCCCATATAACGGTACCTCCCGATATTCGGTATCTTGATGGTTGTTGCCACATTTTTTCACTGATTTGTCTAAAAATTGATATTTGTAGATCATAATGGGTCCTAGTTCGTATGGAGAGACATTGCATGTATAGGTCCACGCTTTGGTATAGTCCTCATATAAAGGTACCTCCCAATATTCGGTATTTCGATTATTTTTACCACATTTTTTCGCTGATTTGTCTGAAAATTGGTATTTGTAGGTCATAATGGGTTCCAGCTCCGGTGGCGAAACATTGCATGTAAGGGTCCACGTTTTGGTATAGTACCCATATAACGGTACCTCTTGATATTCGGTAATTTAATAATTTTTGCCACATTTTTTCATGGATTTTTCTAGAAATTGGTATTTGTAGGTCATAATGGGTTCTAGCTCCTTTGGCGAAACATTGCATGTGTAAGTCCACGATTTGGTATAGCCCCCATATAACGGTACCTCCCGATATTCAGCATTTTAATGGTTTTTGACACATTTCTTCGCGGATTTGTGAAGAAATTGCTATTTGTTGGTCTTAATGGGTTCTAGCTCTTGTGGCGAAACACTGTATGTATAGGTCCACGTTTTTGTATAACCCCATATAGCCGTATTTCCCGATATTCGGTAATTTGATGGATTTTGGAACATTTTCCCATGAATATGTCTAAAAATTGGAATTGGAATTGGGTCTTAATGGGCTCTAATGTTTCCTTTACCCTAAGGTGGAGGGTAATAAAATTAATGTTTTTTACTTGTTTTTTTCTAAAATTCAATTTTTTTCTAAACACTAGTTGCCCTTGGGCTAATTAATGCTAATATGGAAATAAATTCGCTTTCGTTATTAAATACAAAAAAAAAAAACTACATCTGTGTTTATTTCAATATTTTATTTGAATATAATAAACTGAGACACATGAATTATAGACAAGACATATAATATTTTTATAATTCACTTGAATTTGAAAGTGAAATCAAAATTTTATAATTTTTTTTTTTTTATTCATTGTAATGAAAAATCCACTCGGTTCTAGTTATTAGACTTTCTTTACGCATTACCAGGCTTTTTATGAAATCCTAAAATTATTCTCCAAATTCTAAGTCATTTGCTAAAACATGTTTGCCTAATGGTTTTGACACAGAAACAAAACTCGAAACACAAATGCCCAAAAATTCTCACAGCCAAATTTTTCACACAACAGAAAAAAATATCATTTATCCACACATTTTTGTTAATGTTTTTATTTTTTTTTTTTTCACAACGCAAGTGTATTTAGTTCACAAACTATTGATGTTAATTATTCTAGACAAAGATAACAACAACAGCACCGGTGGTGGTCACTTTTCTTGGAACAGCCAATGCATATTTAACTCAACTCAAAGACTCAAAATGTTTATTTGGGAAATAATTCAAACACAATTAAATATTGTCAGGAACATAATTGAAATTGTAATTCGAATTTTAAAAATTTCAAAATTTCCCAGCACAGCAACTGCAGGCTAGGAAACACTTATAATTTACCATCGAAACGCTAATTACAAATTGAAATAGGCAAAACAAATTTAAATCTAAAACAACACAACAGCATTATTAAAAATTGGTATTTGTAGGTCATAAGGGGTCCTAGCTACGGTGGCGAATTGTAGATCCATGTTTTGGTATGGACCCATATAACGGTACCTGCAAATTTTCGATATTTTAATGATTCTCGCCACATTTTTCCACGGAGTTGTTTAAAAATTGATATTTGTAGTTCATAATGGGTTCTAGCCCAGTGGCAGAACATTGAATATTTAGCCCCACGTGTTCCAGTAGCGCAAATATAACCATACCCACCGATATTCGGTAAATTTGATCCCAAAAATATGCTATAAAAATCGGTATTTTGGGAATTGATAATCGTTAACCACAATCCATTGAAATATTCCGCATAAAGGACTGATAGGTTATTTCAAAATTTCCTTACGCTCCCCACATTTGGAAAATAAAAAATTCTAAGTAAAATGAAATTGTTTAGATTATCAATCTTCATCATCAAAATGATCCTTACTAGTCCTTAGTATAGCTATTAAAAATTGTCTGGGTTCAAGAATTAAAGGTCCTTAACTTAATCCAACTTCTCATTTATGGACTTTCTTAAAAAAGTACCCGATTAGAGAACTGATAGTCCTACAGAAGATATTCCTCAAATATCGAAGTTTGGACGACACAATTCTCCTAACAGTGCCATGTTTGCAGAACTCTTAATTATTAACACAATTTCTATAAAAAACAAGTTGAGATGTATTAGACGTTATTGCCATCAGATGTATACCTTCAGCCAATTTTCGATTATTTAAATATATTTTAACTTCTGTTACGATTTTTCAAATTGTTGACCCTCATGTCGTTTAGGACCTAACTAAATATGATACTACTTCCTCCAATTTACATGAGATATTTGATAATTTTTAGAAAATGTTAAAATGTGCATGAAACCCAGATTTAGTCGACCGAAGTATCCCATTTTTATGCATCATCTAATTTTGGTATTGGTAAAAATATAGGTATGGACAAAGTTATAAGAAAATCGAAAATACCATAATAAATAAGTGGTTCGCAGATATAAATCATCTTCACAACAGATCTTGTGTTAGCAAAAATGTTTGTTGCGTTGAATGCTTATTTTGCATCCTTTGAGCGTTTGGTTTTTTAAAATCTTGAAGCCTATGTGGAGGAGGCACCAGAAGAAATGGTCGGATCTCTACCATCTTCACAGCAGATCTCTGGTTAATAGAAACAATGGGATGTGTGAAATTTGAAGAGAACCAGATGCTTATTTCGGATTTTATATTCGTTTTGGCTATTCAAAATTTGACCCTTTGTGGGCAAGGTACCAGAATGAATGGTCCGATCTCTACCATCTTTCTAACAGACCTTGGTTTAAAAAAATATTGTGATGGGTTTAATTTGAAGACAATCGGATTCTTACATCACATTTTGTAAAAGTTATAATTATTCAAAATTTTGACCCTTTGTGGGGGAGGTAAGTTATGGATTAGACCGATATTGTCCATTTTCGCACCTGATCTGGCACTGATGCAAAGTTGGAGCAAAATCAGATTATCCTTCCTCTTTCTGTGCAGTAAAATATTTTTTTTTATTTTTTTATATTTTTGAAAATGTTGACCTTTTGTGTGGGAGGTACCAGAAGGACTGAACCGATATTGCCCACATCCGAACTCGATCTAAGTTTGATGATAATACTACGATGCACCAAGTTTGGACCAAATCAAATACCCCCTTCGAGACGGACGGACGGACATTGCTAGATTGGCCCCAAATGTGCTTAAACGGATTTTGTCCAAAGAGACCTAGGATCTAATATCCTTATTCTAGCCATATGCCAGGGGGTATAAAAAGGGAGCTTGTTATGAGAGATATAATTGCTGAAAATTGTGGATTTTAAAAACCGATAGTTGTGTCTAGAGTCTAAAAAAAACTGGAAAATATTAAAAAAAATCCTTTTTATTGGGTTTACAAATTCCAAAAAATTATCAAAACAAATCACCATTTGTTGAGGTTATTTAAAATGTACAGATATTAAATTCTTGAAGAAATATTCAGAAATAGTACAGGCTTGTGAAGATCTAAAAACAATTTTTAAAGAAGTCCATGAGTGTCTAAAAAATATTTTTTTTAGAAATCCTCTTTTAAATAGTTAGAGGTAAAGAGGTAACAAAAACTATTCTCACCTTGAGAGCTTTCTTGAGGTTCTACTAATTGCTTAAAAATTCCACTTTAAAAGCTCCTAAGAGGAACTAAATTAAATTCTTAAAATATCCAAATTTATAGCTCCGATGAGGGATAATAAAATATTCTTAAGAAATTCAAAAGTCGTTGAGAAACATTTCTAAAAAATCCACGTTTAAAAACTTAAAAAAAATTAAAAGTCCTTGAAAAAATTTTTTTAAAAAAATCGTTGGAAAATTATTAAAAAGTCCATGTCTGGAGAACCGCTTTCCTTTTGCAAAAAAATTTAAAAGATGTTAAAAAATGCGTGTCTGAAAAAATCGAGCTTTGAAGGTCCTGTTGTCTTTATCAAAAAACTGAAGAAAAACCCCAAGCCTTGAATTCCAATGGTCTGTAGAAAAAAATTAAAAATATCCACGTCTGGAAAAAATTCTTAAAACGTTAATATCTTTATATTTTTTTCATAAACGTTATATAAAACCATTAAAGAAAGTCTTAAAGTCGGGCGGGGTCGACTTTATGATGCGATACACCACTTTGCTAATTTAGTAGAGCTCCACATAACAATTAAAAGTTTTTATGGGAGAATTCAATCATACACGCTATAATTCCAATTATAATTTAAAGTTCAAAAGACTAAATATGCTGAAGCATTTGTATTTTTTAAATTCGGACTTGTATTGCCCATTTGATATATATATGGGAGCTATATCCAAATCTGAATCGATCTTGATAAAATTTGGCAAAGATATTTATTTCTGAGCTGTATTTCATATATTTCTCTGAATATTGTTGTTACGGAGTGCATATTACGGCTGTGGGTAACAAATATAACAAATCGGATGAAAAATATATATGGGAGCTATAGCTATATCTGAACCGATCTTCACCAAATTTGACATACTACCTTCTAGACTCAATTCGGTCGTAAGTGCCAAATTTCATCCCATTTGGACAAATATTAGACGTTTGGTGCACAATAAAAGGTAAATCGGACGAAGTTATAAATGGGAGCTATATCCAAATCTGAACCGATCTCGATAAAATTTAGCAAAGGTATTTCTGAGCCGTATTTGATATGTTTCCCCAAATATTGTTGTTGCAGAGTGTATATTAAGGCTGCGGAGGACTAAAATAACAAATCGGATGAACAATATATATGGGAGCTATAGCTATATCTGAACCGATTTCGATCAAATTTGGCATACATATTTTAAGGCCTAATTTGGTTGTATGTGCAAAATTCCATACTATTCGGGCCGATATTACACGTTTGGTGCACAATAAAAGGCAAATCGGACGAAGATATATATGGGAGCTATATCTAAATTTTTGCCGATTATCTCCAATTTCAATAGGGTTCGTCCTTGGGCCAAACAAATGATTTGTGCAAAATTTCATCTGGATCGGGGAATAAATTCGAACTGTACTTTATTCACAAAAATACATAGACAGACGGACGTCGACGGACAGACATGCATAAATCGACTCAGAATGTGATTCTATGCAGATCATCAAAAGGAACTATGGGTCTATCTCGTTTCCTTTTGCCTGTTACAAACAAATGCGCAATGACATAATACCCTGACCACTTTGTGGTGTAGGGTATAAAAATGTTCGTGGAGGTCCTTTAATCTTTGAAATAAAATTCTTAAAAAATCCATGTAAAGAGATCAATTGGTCTTTGCAAAAATATTCTGAAAAAAATACACTTTTAAAAGCCATATGGTCCTTAAAAAAATATTTAAAAATCCATGTCCGGAGGTCCCATGGGGGTTCTAGAAAAATCCATATCTGGAGCCCCATTAGTCATTGGGGAAAACATATTTAAAATACATATCTGCAAACGCAATCTTCCAGATCCAATGGAGCCTTTTTATACCCTCCACCACTTGGAAGAAATTTGACACAATTCAAAAAAAAATCGTCAAAAAATACCGCTCAAATGAAAACCATTGTATGGGGGCTATACGAAGACGTGGTCCTGCGTAAGTAATTTGTGTCATAGGCTGTAGTAACGGTTCCGAACTTTATATACGAAATTTGAAACAATTCCGGTGAATGATGTCGCAAAAATCATAAAAATACCGAATATCTGGAGGTACCGTTATATGAGTGCTATATTAAAACGTGGACCCATTTAGATAATTCTCTTCTAAGAGGTAAAGTACTCAGAAAGATCCCCTTGTGTGGATTTTAAGACAATTCCATTGAAAAATTTGACTGAAATCATCAAAATACCGAATATCGGGGGGTTCCCTTGTATTGGGGGCTATACGATATCGTGGTCCTATAAAGATAATTCTCTTCCAGGCGATAAAGTACTCGCGAGGAACATCTTGTGTGGATTTTCAGAAAATTCCATTGAAAAATGTGGCTAAACTCATAAAAATACCGAGTATCGGAAGATGCCATTATATAGGGGGATATACGATATCGTGGACCTATATAGACAATCTTCTTTCAGGGGATAAAGTACTCACAAGGTACTCCTTGTGTGGAATTTCAGACAATTCAATTGAAAAATGTGGCTAAAATCATTATCGAAATTATTATTTCGATGGCAAACGGAATGACGAACTTAATATAACCCCCATGGTGGAAGGTATACAAATTAAAAAATCCACATCTGTAAAAAAATCTATGTTGAACCTTCCTTGAAAATAAATTTACACATGGAGACTTGATGGTCTTTAAAAATATCTACATAAACAAGTTAAAAAGTATCAGTCGATATTGCCGCCAGATATATACCCTCAGCCTATGTTCGATTATTTAAATATATTTTGACAAGTGTTAAGATTATTCAAACGTTTGACCCTCTATGGAGCAGGTCCTGAAGGAATGAGCCAATATTGCCAATTTCCTATCGGACCGAAAAATATGATATAAATATTTCGACAGATGTGCCAAGTCTAAATGGAATCGGATGTTAATTTGGCGTTGTATGAGCTTCATGGATACTCAAAATTTCAATATTTTGTGGGGGAGGTACCAGAAGGAGTGGATCGATGTATTCCCCTTCACACCAGACCATGGGTTAATACAAATATTAGGATGTGTGAAATTTGAAGACAATCGGACTTTTACATCACATTTAATGAGATTGTAATTATTCAAAATTTTGACCATTTGTGGGGGAGGTACTTGATTGAGTGGACTGATATTGTCCATTTTTTCACTTGACCTAGCACTGATGCAAATATTTGGATTTGCAAAGTTGGAGCAAAATCGGATTATCGTTTCTCTTTCTGTGCAAAAAATATATTTTTTGAACATTTTGACCTTTTGTGGGGGAGGTACCAGAAGGAGTGGACCGATATTGCTCATCTTAACACCAGACCTTGGGTTAATATAAATATTGGGATGTGTGAAATTTGAAGACAATCGGACTCTTACATCACATTTTATGAGAGTTGTAATTATTCAAAATGTTGACCATTTGTGGGGGAGGTACTTGATGGAGTGGACCGATATTGTCCATTTTCACACCTGAACTAGCACTGACGCAAATATTAGGATTTGCAAAGTTGTAGCAGAATCGGATTATCCTTTCTCTTTCTGTGCAAAAAATATATTTTTTGAAAATTTCGAGCTTTTGTGGGGGAGGTACCAAAAGGAGTGGGCCTATATTGCCCATCTCCGAACTCGATCTAAGTTTGACAAAAACATTACGATGTAGCCAATTTGGACCAAATCGGATACTTCCTTAGAGAGTTATCGTGCGCATCAGCCAGCCAGACAGACAGACGGACGGACGGACATCGCTAGATCGACTCCAAATATTCTGAAACGGATTTGGTAAAAAGAGACCTAGGGTCTAAAACCGTTATTTCGACTAGGCACGTTTTGGCCGTATCAAATGATAAACCCTCTGTAGCCATATGGCTGAGGGTATAAAAAGGTCATAAGTTCTTCGAACTAAATCCTAACTGTCAGATGGCCTATCTAAAAAAAATGGACTCCTAAAGACCCGATCTTTATTAAACGAATCCATGTTTGGAGACCCAATGGGGGTTTAAAACAAATCCTAGAACAATCCATACCTTAGTCTTCCAGAAAAAACTTTTTAAAAATCCAAGTTTGTAGGACCAATAAATTTAAAAACAAACTCTGAATCCATATGTGGCGATCCAATGTTTGAAACCAAAGTCTTGAAATATCAGGTAGAGGTTTAAAATGGAGGTATTTAATAAATTCGCCGATAAATTGGCGATCTCATGGCATCGCCAAAAATTATCCAAGTTTGGTGATCTGAAGGTTGTGGGAACAATATTACTTAAAAATCCACTTGCAGAAGGTATTGATTCTGAAAAAAAAATTAAAAATTCTTAAACCCCACGTTTGAAGGTTCGATGGTCTTCTAGAAGTTGTTTGATGTTTATCTAATTGGAATATTTAAAAAAAAAATTTAAATATTTTTTTTAACCGTTTATCGGTTACAGCAATAATTTTGATTTGAAACTCATGCTTCTAGCAATTTCCCATTTTGTTTTTGTTTTTTTCTCTTTCCATTTGATGTCACAACAACAACAACAACACAAAATGTCTTCGACGTCTCAGTGACGAATAACCAAATTACTTGGTATGACAACAAGTTGCCCCCCAATTAGCCAAGTGTGGTGTTCGGTTAGTTGTTGTTATTTTTTTTGGTTTCATTGCTATTAGTTATGACATTAAAGATGACCTTGATCGTAAAGCGACAGAGCCTAGGCCACAATTGAGCGATACACATGGCTGACATTTGTGGCTGGGGGGAGGCCAAATTTTCAAAAAAAAAAAAAAAAAAAAAAAAAAAAACTATAAAATATTGGGACAACCAAATGAGTTTGAGGGCTGAGTGATTGAAATCTGGTGTCGACATGGGAGGTCATATTCTAAAAATACCACATTTAAAGATGTTTTATTTTAACAAAATATGAACTTTACCTACCGGCAATCATGTTGATAATATCTGCTAATAATTTTATTATCTTCTCAAAGGTTAATTTCATAAAACAAAAAAAATATATAACTTTATGTAAAAAAATAAAGCGATTTAATGGTGATTTAGCCCCTTTTACGTAGGAAAATCACTTAAATTCCCCTGCAACAATTTAATGTAAATATTAATAAATTATTATTTTTTGTTTTTGTTTTTCTATCTTTCAACACCACATCCAATCCCGTCCATCCATCCATAGATAGCCGGGGTTCTCAGTTGAAAACATTTAACTTTGGTTACGCAATCACACAGTAGCCACTTTTAATTTTTTGTTTTTCCATTTCGACTTGGTTGCCACCAGCAGCAGTAGTGGAGGTTGTTGTAGTTATTGTTTGTAAATTGTGCATTTTTTTCGAAATAATTATTTAAAATGTGTGTTTTTTTTTTCTTAGTTCATTTCATTATTTTGTTGTTGTAGTTTTTTTTTATTATTTTTTATTATCAATTAAAGACAAAAGTCAAAAGGGCAAAAGTACAAAACGAAAACGATCAAAACATTGAGCGACGACAAGAAAACAAAAAAAAAAAAGAAAAAAACGCTTGTCTCGAAAATTGTTGTGGCGTGCCACCAGCTGTCCGACAGCGAGAAAAACTGTTCTCTACCGAAATCGAAAAGGGCTGCAGCTTTTTGTTTTGTTTGCTTTTTTTTCTTTCTTCCTCCCATTGACAGTGTTTTGTTTATTTTGTAATTTTTGATTTTGTATTTTTTTTTTCGAAACTTTTTTTTGAGACAACGAAACTGCAAACAAATGACGAGATCATCAACGATATTGCGCTGCAAATAATTAGATTACAAAATAAAAAAGAAATTGTTGAGAGGGAAAATGGCAAAATATTAGAAGAAGAAAATAATCAGACTGGGGAGGTGGTAATCAGTATTTTTTTTTTTTTTTTTTTTTTTCTAAAAAAACGAACGAGAAATTTTTGTGCGAATATTTTCCTAGACAAATTGTGATCATTTAAATTTTTAGTAAAAAGAGACCATCCCCGCAAAAAATCAATATAGGCCCACTTTTTGGCATTTTCAATCGATTTAAACCTTATTTGACATCTTGAAGTCTAAGGGAGTAAAAAACCTCTTCGCAGAAAATAGTTAATATGGGTCAATGTTTCGGAGTAGTGTCCATATAGAGATACCTCCTGATTTTACCTATTCCGAGGGTCTTGAAAACATTTTCCAGTCGATTTGGCTAAAAAATTGTGTTAAGGCTATTTTGGGGGGGGGGGGGGGGGGTAGAAAACCTTCGTACAGTATATTTTGGTATAGACCCCCACCTAGGGACTTTACCTTTGTTGTAATTTTTCTATACGATGGCTATCTCTCTCGAGCCTAAATAAAGGTTTTTATCCAAATCGATTAGAAAATTTGGCCAAAATCCTCGAGATAGGTAAAATGGGCACTACTCCAAAACATAGACCTATATTAACAATTTTCGGCGAAGAGAGTTTCTACCGCCTCAGATATCAAAATGCCGAA
This sequence comes from Musca domestica, assembly GCF_030504385.1. NCBI lineage: Eukaryota > Metazoa > Arthropoda > Insecta > Diptera > Muscidae > Musca > Musca domestica. Next base: position 17,773,338 of record NW_026712409.1, on the reverse strand, counting down.
TAAGGGTCTAATCCCTTGGAAAATGTGGCCAAGAACCAGGAAATCGCGTAACCAGGGGGTACCTTCATGTGAGGGTTATATCAAAACTTGGGTCTATGTTGATCAAAATTTTGCCGAAATTAGTATGAAAATACTGTAAAATTAAAAAAAAAAAAAACAAGTAAAAAAGCTGTAAGTTCGGTCGGGTCAAACTTTGAAAACCCTCCACCAATTGGACAAATTTTGCAACTTTTGTCGTAAGCGTGCACAGACAATTTTCTGTCATAGGCTGTAGTATTCATTACGAACCTCAAATACCAAATTTTAAACAATTTCGGTGGATACTGTCGCTAAAATCTTTAAAATAACATATATCTGGAGGTACCGTTATATGGGCGCAATATAAAGACGTGGACCTACATAGCTCATTATACCCTACACCACATAGTGGTAAGGGTATTATGTCTTTGTGCATTTGTTTGTAACATGGAGAAGGAAACGAGATAGACCCATAGTTACTTTTGATAACCTTCATAGAATCACTTTCTGAGTCGATTTATGCATGTCAGTCCGTCTGTCCGTCCGTCCGTCCGTCCGTCCGTCCGTCTGTCCATGTATTCTTGTGAACAAAATGCAGGTCGCATTTATTATCCGATTGAGATGAAATTTTCCAAACAATATTTTGTTGGCCCAAGGACGAACCCTATTGAAATTGGTGAGAATCGGATCAAATTTAGATATAGCTCCCATATATATCTTCATCCGATTTCGGGTTAAATGTGCACGAAATATCCACTATCAGTCCAAATTACCTGAATTTTGGCACACCCAACCGAGTTCGGCCTAGAAGCAAGTATATCAAATTTGGAGAAAATCGGTTCAGATATAGCTATAGCTCCCATATATATCTTTCATCCGATTTGGTGTTTAAGCCTCTCACATTCGTAATATGCACTCCACAAGAATGATATTTGGTACCAGATATAAGATACAGCCCAGAAATAGCTGTTTGTAATTTTATCGAAATCGGTTCAGATTTGGATATAGCTCCCATATATATCTTCATCCGATTTCGGGTTAATTGTGCACCAAATGGCCGATATAAGTCCAAATGGACTGAATTTTAGTACATCGGACCAAATTCAGCCTAGAAGCAAGTATATCAAATTTAGTGAAAATCGGTTCAGATATAGATATAGCAACCATATACATGTTTCATCCGATTTAGAGTTTTAGTCCCACACATTCGTAATATTCACTCCACAACCGTGATATTTGGTACCAGGTATTAGATGGAGCACAGGAATAGCTGTTTTAAATTTTATCGAAATCGGTTCAGATTTGGATATAGCTCTCATATATATCTTCATCCGATTTCGGGTTAAATGTGCACTAAATGGTCAATATCAGCCCAAATCACCAGTCTAGAAGCTAATACGTAAAATTTGGAGAAACCCGGTTCAGAGATAGCTATAGTTCGTAAAATGCACGATAGAATTAGATAGATTTTGATTTTGTACCAAATATCTCATAGAGCTCTGAAATGCCCTGTATAAACCTTTTTACGAGAGCTCTACTAAATATGCATAGTGGTGTAGGGTATCATATAGTCGGCCCCGCCCGACTTTTGAGCTTTCCTTACTGGTTTTCTGTCTTAGGCTGTGGTATCCATTGCAAACTTCAAATACCAAATTTGAAACAATTCCGGTAAATAATGTCGCTAAAATCATCAAAATACCGAATATCGGGGGGTACAATTAAGTGGGGGCTATACGAAGACGTGGATCTATATGACCCATTTTCAATACCAAAAGTCCCGCAGGCATAATACACATTTGAATAAATTTTTATCAACTTACTTCATTTCGTTCGGAAGCTAGAGTAATTTCCACAGACGGACGGACATTGATAAATCGACATAGAATTTTATGCTGATCAAGAATATATATACTTTGTGGGGTCTAAAATGTTTATTTCGAGGTGTTACAAACGGAATCCATACTATGGTGGTGGGTATAAAAAGAAATTGTTGAGAGGGAAAATGGCAAAATATAAGAAGAAGAAAATCAGATCAGGGACGGATGTAATCAGTACTTTTTCTCAAAAACGGAGATTTTTTCTTGAAGATTACTTTAATGAGGACTGTCAAGGTCATAAACTTAATTTTTTTAGGAGGACCCATGTCTTTTAGTTTTTTTTCAAGAGATCTTCGAAGCTTGGATTTTTTTTTTTCAAATATTTTTCTGGATTTTTCAGAAATATTTTTCGAGCATTATCGAAGCCATAAAAGAGAATTTTTAATATTTTTTAAGATAACTTTAGGACCCATAGACGTAGATTTTTAAAGAAAATTATCCTGAAGAAAATTGCCACAATAAACATTAATTAAAAAAAAATCTTTGTGGCACCTTCAGGCCCTCAAGTCAGGGAAAAGATTTTTTGAGCATATTTCTGTTGAGAACATCAAAGGTAAAAACTTCGATTTATTTATTTATTTTTTTTTTTAAGATTCTCTTTTTTGTGGAAATTTAGTGCTATTTCCGTTTATTTTTCAAGTTTTTTCGAACATTCTTGGAGGAGTTTTTTTCGGAGGATATTGGGAGCCATAAAACAGCATTTTTTTTCAAAACTTTTCAAAGGTCTAGGAAAGGGCAAGACCCTTGCAATAGCAAAAATCAATGGTTATCATTATATAACTGCTGTGCTAAAAGGTCTACCTACAGGGTGACATGAAAAAACTACAACCAACTTCAGACTGCTGTCGTTTCTAAGCCACTAGTCTGACAGCTGTTAAAATTATTCCCATGACAGCTCAGTATATTGTCTACAAGCGAATTTGGTGAGAATTTTAGGATAGTGTGATTTCTTTAAATTTGGCTATCGTTAGGGCACTTCAGCATTTAAATCTGAATAAAACTTTTATGTCCCGTACCATTGCTCGTTACCTGGTAGATGATACTGGTAGCGTAGGCCGACGTCAAGGAAGTGGACGGAAGACGAACAGCAACATCAGCAGAAATGGTTCGAAAAGTAAAGAAGCGACTTGATCGACACCCGCATCGCAGTGAGCTGAACATATCGCTCGTGAGCTGAACATATCGCAATATTCCATTCGGCAAATATTGAAAAATGAGCTAGGGATAAAGTTCAAAAAGTGCAAGAACTTACACCGCAACAGAAAAAAATAGACTCCAAAGAGCTAAAGAGTTGCTTCGCTTGGCCGAAAGTGGTGAACTGCCGAATTTGGTCTTCTCCGCCCGAAATGGGCCAAAATCCCGCATAGCAACATTGAAGACCACAATTCGTGCCAAAGGTGACCAATTCGAACAAATCTAAACTTATTCTAAAATTTGATGCTATTTCCGACATTTTTTGCGTTCATTCAATGAAATTTTAAAAAATGTAAAAATTATAGCGTTTGACCTTGCTGCAGTTTTTTAATCTCACCCTACATATAGGTTTCATCCCATTTTATATTTATGTCATCAACATTCGTAATATTCACTTTTATTCAAAATTATATTCAGTACAAAATATCAGATACAGCCGGGAAATACCCTTGACAATTTTTAATAAAATCGGTTCATACTTAGCTTCCAAATATATCTTCGTTCGATTTCAAGTATATTGTTAGCCAAATGTGTAATATCAGACCAAATGGGATGAATTTTAGCAGAGACTACCAAATTTTAGCCTAGAATCAAGTATATCGGCTCCATCCCGACTTTTGTTTTCCCTTACTTGTTTAAAACCAGAAATCGTTTGTTTTTTTAAATAATTATTTCAAATATAAGGCTACCAATAATCGTAGATTTTTTAACACTATTTTCCAAAAATTGATAATCGTGGATTTTTTAAAAAATATATATTTCAAAAACTAAATATATGTGTATTTTGAACAATTTTTAAAGTTTATACGATTTTTTATTAAAATAGTAATAATAATATTTCAAGCAATTAGTTCTATCTACCACCAAATTGAATTATTGACACCCCTATGCGATCGCCCAAATATCTTCATTATCATTTCAAATCTCTTTGAATAAATAATAATAATGCTAACATCTTCAATGATGCTGCAAATATTTACATTTTGCATTTTTTTTATTTTATTTAAATATTTTTTATTTAACCCAAAAAAGTATGCCATGACCAATTGCCATCGATTTGCCATCTCTGAACTTGCCGTGGATGCGAGAGACATTAGTTGGCTGAGTAAGCGTTAGATACTCGTAGATGCTGCATTAGCCAATAGAAAAAAGCAAAAACAAAAATGTAAATTTTTGTTGTCACTCTTTCTTGCCAAACTTAATGGCCCAGAGTATGAGAAGGCGCTTTTTCCACTTTGTCTCATCGGAATGCTTGAGTAAATTGGTTTTGAATTTTTCTACATTTTTTTTTATTTTGATTTTGCTTAATATATTTGTATTTGCATGCCACCTTGACCGGGGTCAAGTGTATAGTTTGTGTTTGATTTTTTTTATTTATTTTATTATTTGCTAACACTTTGGCAGTATTTTTTATTTTTACTTATGAAAGAGATATCTCTCTTAGACTTCATCTCATAATCTCTCGGAGCATAAAGAGACGATCTCTTAGCTTTGGATTGGTAATGACATTTTTAGGGTAACATGAGTAAAAAAAATATCGATGTATTTTCATTGGAAATTTTTCGATACATCGATTAATTTCCATATTTTCCGATACATCGATAAATTTCCATAATAAATTTTTCGATACTTCGAATAATTTCCATTGGAAATTTTTTGATACTTCGATTAATTTCCATTAAAAATTTTTCGATATATCGATTAATTTCCATAGGAAATTTTTCGATACATCGATTAATTTCCATAGGAAATTTTTCGATACATCGATTAATTTCCATAGGAAATTTTTCGATACATCGATTAATTTCCATAGGAAATTTTTCGATACATCGATTAATTTCCATAGGAAATTTTTCGATACATCGATTAATTTCCATAGGAAATTTTTCGATACATCGATTAATTTCCATAGGAAATTTTTCGATACATCGATTAATTTCCATAGGAAATTTTTCGATACATCGATTAATTTCCATAGGAAATTTTTCGATACATCGATTAATTTCCATAGGAAATTTTTCGATACATCGATTAATTTCCATTGGAAATTTTTCCATATTTCCATTTTTTATAGAAAATCATTCGATATGGATCGGTTTTCATAGAAAATCTTTCGATTTCGATCGGTGCTCGTAGAAAATCTTTCGATATCGAATTGATTTTCATAGAAAATCTTTCGATATCGAATTGATTTTCATAGAAAATCTTTTCGATATCGAATTGATTTCCATAGAAAATCTTTTCGATTTCGAATTGATTTTCATAGAAAATCTTTTCCATATCGAATTGATTTTCATAGAAAATCTTTTCCATATCGAATTGATTTTCATAGAAAATCTTTTCCATATCGAATTGATTTTCATAGAAAATCTTTTCGATATCGAATTGATTTTCATAGAAAATCTTTTCGATATCGAATTGATTTTCATAGAAAATCTTTTCGATATCGAATTGATTTTCATAGAAAATCTTTTCCATATCGAATTGATTTTCATAGAAAATCTTTTCGATATCGAATTGATTTTCATAGAAAATCTTTTCGATATCGAATTGATTTCCATAGAAAATCTTTTCGATATCGAATTGATTTTCATAGAAAATCTTTTCGATATCGAATTGATTTTCATAGAAAATCTTTTCGATATCGAATTGATTTTCATAGAAAATCTTTTCGATATCGAATTGATTTTCATAGAAAATCTTTTCGATATCGAATTGATTTTCATAGAAAATCTTTTCGATATCGAATTGATTTTCATAGAAAATCTTTTCGATATCGAATTGATTTTCATAGAAAATCTTTTCGATATCGAATTGATTTTCATAGAAATTTTTGAAAATTTTTAAATATTCGCTAAAACTCTAACTAAATCTTTGGCCCATCATTCCCATCAATATTTCTACCTCTGCTGACTAATTACCTTGTTTTCATAGTGGTTGTGAATAATTCAATTGTTTTCTTTTGGCCTTTTTTTGTTGTACTCAAAATATTTTCGCTAAGCTTCTTAAACATTCAAATCACGTTGTCTCAAGTGATATGATCGCTTACAAGTACCATCGAGAGAAAAAAAATAAAATGCAATAATTTTTGTGTTTTTTTTTTTTTTTTTGGGTTTTTAATGTGACACTTAAGTTTACATTTTAATTTCCAGTTTTTTTATGGTTTTAAAATTTCATGTTAACTACAAAGTGTGGTGGAGAAAAAAACCACCTGGCAACTTAAATTTGAGCTTTTTTTCACAGCCTCGCTAAAGAACGTTTCCGAGCAAGATCGCAAAGTTGGTGTGTAAATCAAAAAACATAATTTTATTGCCAATTAAGATATGAAAATAAAAAATATTCTTAATTTTAATTTTACTATTTTATTATAAAAATCTAAACTATTTTATCAATATTTTTTTTTATTTCCCATAAATAAAAATTTTTATATTTTTATTTACTGGCCCCCGTTACATTTCCACACCGAAATTCCAAGGTGAGCCACTTCAACTTTTTTAAAAATGAAATAAAAATACTACAACTTTTAGAAAACCTCTGATTGCGGCGACTTGATAACCCCACCAGAAAATAAAAAAAAAATTAATTCAAATTCAAAACATGGCCCACAAAATAAATATTCGCTATGAATGCCTGTATGCAAAAAAAAATTAAAACAAAAACAGCCATGGCATGGCTTCAAACACTTTGGTATGTGAACTTACCAATTTTAGCTGCAAATGAAAAGAAAACAAAGAAAAAAAAACGAAATTAATTTCATGTTTGAAAAAATATTTAAATAAAATGATTTTAATATATAACACGGAATAAAACAAAAAAAATATTATAGGGAAAATCCAGTAGATTATGGAAGTAGACCGAAAAACAAAAGACATTTTAAAAGCTTGTACCCAAGTTCCCCCCACTCAATAATTTCGGACATTTTCGGCCTAGGATTCCTTGAAATCCAGTAGAGCCTCGTCAGTAAAAATACAGATGAAAATACGAGATTATTTTATCGATTATATTTTAACCTCAGGGAAGTCACTTAAGGGGTCTCTTTGGTCCTTCTTTCAAAATATAGTTAGCAGCTCCCATTAACAACAATTACAACAAGTCAAAATACTAAAAAATTTTATTTGTCACAAAATTCTACTATGGGTCCTAGAAGACGTCAAGAGACCAAATCTTACCTATGTAATAAAAGCAGATTATTAGGGTTAAAGACGTACTTTATGCGAGTTAATGCAAAATTCTCCTGAATATCGCCATTTCAGAAGGATGACGTCAAAGACAAAAATATTTTTCATCAAATTTCAATATAAGTCACCGAAGAAAAAAGATCTCTATATCCATTATATATCAAGAAAATATTTTCATTAAGTTTGCCACAAAAATTTTCGAAAATATTACCAAATTTTTTATTATTTTTTTTTTTTTGAGTCTATGCATGAATGTAGTATAAAATTTCTAGTTAGGCAAAAAGTGTTAAAGAAAGAAAGATTCTACACAAAATTTCACTATAAATCTCAAACTAAATCATATATCTAGGTTTTATAGTTTCTTAGAAAATTATATTCGAATTCTGTAGACTACAAGTGAAAATTATGTGTTCACGTTGTTCACTGGTAGGTTAACAGGTTTCCATTCTGAGTCAAAATCGCCCTTATTATTTCACTTTTTGTGTAACATGTTAAAGGAAATAATATTTAGCACAAAATTTCACTATAGATCTCAGAATAAACTATATATCTAGCTCCAATAGTTTTTAAGGAAATTACATTCGAAATTTATAAACTACAAGTGAATATTATGTGTAGCAAATTCTCAATTGCTAGATTGACACGTTTCCATAACAGGTCAATATCTCCCTTAATAATTGGATTTTTGGGAAACATTTCAAAGGAAGAAATATTCTATATCAAATTTCAGCTTAAGTCGCCAAAGAATATATATCTCTATTTTCTTTATATACCAAGATATTGTCTACATCAATGTTGCCACAAAATCTAGAAAATTGTTTTCTAATTTTTTGAATCAATATTTCCTCGGCCTTTTTTCCAATTGTTGCATAAAAGTAACATAAAATTTTATTTTAGTCAAAAAGTGTCAAAGGAAGAAATATTATACACAAAATTTCACTATAAATCTCAGAATAAGCTACACATCTAGGTCTAATAGTTCTTGAAGAAATTACATTCGAATTTTGCAGACCACAAGTGTAAAATATGTTTTTACGTTTTTCACTGCTAGCTTAACAGGTTTCCATTCTGAGTCAAAATCTCCCCTAATATTTCACTTTTTGTGTAACATGTTAAAGAAAAGAATATTCAGCACAAAATTTCACTACAGATCTCAGAATAAACCATATATCTAGCTCCAATAGTTTTTAAGGAAATTACATTCGACTTTATAAACTACAAGTGAATATTATGTGCAAATTCTCAATTGCTAGGTTGACACGCTTCCATAACAGGTCAATATCTCCCTTTATACTTGATTTTTTGGGAAACATTTCAGAAGAAGAAATATTCTAAATCAAATTTCAGTATAAGTCACTAAAGAATATATATCTCTATTTTCATTATATACCAAGATATTGTCTACATAAATGTTGCCACAAAATCTAGAAAATTGTTTCCTAATTTTTGGATCAATTTCCGACACGGCCTTTTTTCCAGTTGATGCATGAAAGTAACATAAAATGTTATTTTAGTCAGAAAATGTCAAAAGAAGAAATATTCTAAACAAAATTTCACTATAACTCTCAGAATAAACCACATACCTAGGTCTAATAGTTTTTAAGGAAATTATATTCGAACTTTGTAGACTACAAGTGAAAATTATGTGTAGCAAATTCTTAGTTGCTAATTTGACACATTTCCATAACAGGTCAATATCTCAATTCATACTTGATTTTTTGGGAAACATTTCAAAAGAAGAAATATTCTAAATCAAATTTCAGCATAAGTCACCAAAGAATGTATATCTCTATTTTCATTATATACCAAGATATTGTCTACATCAATGTTGCCACAAAATCGAGAAATTTGTTTTCTAATTTTTTAATCAATTTGTCCACGGCCTTTTTTCCAGTTGATGCATAAAAGTAACATAAAATGTTGTTTTAGTCAGAAAGTGTCAAAGGAAGAAATATTCTACACAAAATTCCACTACAGATCTCAGAATAAACCACATATCTCGCTCCAATAGTTTTTAAGGAAATTACATTCGAATTTTGTAGACTATAAGTGAAAATTATGTGCAGCAAGTTCTTAGTTGCTAAATTGACACGTTTCCATAACAATACTTTAGTTTATGGGAAAGATTTCAAAGGAAGAAATACTCTAGATCAAATTTCAGCATAAGTCACCAAAGAATGTATATCTCTATTTTCATTATATACCAAGAAAATATTTGCATCAATGTTGCCACAAAATCGTGAAAATTGTTGGATTTTATCAATGTGTCCTCGTCTTTTTTAAGTGGACGCATGAAAAAGACGCATGATTTACCAAGTTGGAACTGATTCGGATACTGCCTTCGAGAGTTGTCGTGCGCTCCAGCCAGCCAGAGAGACGGACGGATATCACAAGATCGACCTAGGATCTAAAACCCTTATTTCTATGAGGCAAAATCATCAATCAAATGATATATACCCTCTCTAGCCATATGGTTGGCGGTATAACTAACAATATGGCTGAGGATATAAAAAGTGGAAGAGGGGAGAATTTTCCCGCCCTATTTAGGTTTGTTTGCCATAAAAACATTCAAAACGCCGATACAGGTGAATTTTTTTTGGCTCCACTTTCATAATCTTGTAATTATTAAAAAAAAATCAATTTTGTTGCACAGTGTAATTTAAAAGTGTAAGATAGTAGATTTTTGTATTGGTAATGAAAAAATGATCACTGCAGAACTTAATTTTTCAATTTTATGTATTTTATTCTTACAAGTAAAAAATGGAGCTAAGTTCCGCCGAGCTGAATGTTTCATACTTCCCATTTTAGTGAAATCAGTTTAACTACTCTACGAGATCATCTCATAGAGATTATCTTTTGTAGAAGACCCATAGCCTGCTTATGAAACCCCAAATAAGTCTTCTAATGCAGGACCAATAAGTATTCTTATGAAAAATCCATCTATCCTTCACTGTGAACCATTAAATCGTCTCATAACAGAATTCCTCCTTTTTCTCCTATTTTCCAAATTAGCCAAAATAGAGACAATATCGCCTTAAGTCTATAAATTATGTCACACGAAGTGTCACATAACAATAACCAAAAAGAAAAACCAAAAATGAAAGATAGAAGAAAACCTCCTAAAAACTTCCGAGCCATATCAAACTCAATTCCGCTGTTGATGTGTGATCTCAAAATGCTTTCACCTGCTTTAGGTTGGTAATTAAATAACTGATGCTGGCTGGCGCGAAAGATAGATAACTAAATGAGTGAATGAATGGTCAGTCATTCATGGCAGCTGTTTAAAATTTTAATTTGCCATGCCATTCTTTTTTCGTTGGCATTTCTTCTTCCTCTTTTGGGAAGGTATTGGCAAATCTGTGCCATGACATGGAAAATTGGCCAATCGACCAAAAAAAAACGAAAAAAAAAATCTTCTCTTCATTTAAATACCTTCAAATGTGTGACAGCTTGCCACAAGACTGGCAAAGAAGATGGTTTATCATTGCCGGCAGTTTCTCACCAAAAAAAAAAAAAGAGACAAGGCATTAGTTAACTAGGCAAGCCAAGCCAAGCTAAGCTGAGCTGATTGCCAAATTACAACCGGATGCAAAAACATGCAATGAGCGAACGAATGGTTAGTCACAGCCAAAATTGCTGCTGGAAATGATAGTTGGATGGGACGTTATAAGGCAACTCCAACCAACCAACCAACCAAGCAAACAACAACAACAGCAACCACGCCACTTAACAACGATCGATGACCATTCAGCCAAGAGTGGGCAAGAAAGCAAGCAACAAATAAAAATAATAATGGCCAAATAGCCAATAAAAAAGAATTCCGAAAAAATAAGGAAAACAACAAAGAAATCAACCATAAAAATTGTTTAATTCACAAAAATAAAATAGAGAAATAGAAAAACCCATCAAAATAATCAGCAATCATTTCCTCGAGTGTAGCTGTTTTTTTTTGTGAGCGTGCGATAATTATGTCGAAATAAATTAAAACGCATTTCATAAATTGTGGTTAAGTTTTATTTTGTCTAGGTTTTTTTTTTTTGTTGATTATGTTATACAAATGTCAGTTGTTGTTGCTATCTTCTGCTTTTCTTTCATCTTCTCCCGGCTGAGTTACCTGCTGGGAATTACAAAAAAGCTTAACAAATAGCCTCAATTACAAATAAACCGCATCGTATGAGTTGAGTACAAAAACAAAAAAAAAAAAACAAAAATACCTTAAATACTTTTTACAAATATTTGCCGTTATTATACCCTCCACGTCTTCATATAGCCCACATATAACGGTAGCCCCCGATATTCGGCATTTTGATAATTTTAGCGACATTATTTAACGGAATCGTTCCAAATTTGGTATTTGAAGTTCGTAATAGCATAAAACAGAAAATGAGCCATATAGGTCGACGTCTTCATATAGCCCCCATATACCGTACCCCCTGATATTCGGTATTTTTATGATTTTAGCGACATTATTTACCGGAATTGTTTCAAATTTCGCATGTGAAGTTCGTAATGGATACTTCATCCCATGCCAGAAAATTTTCTGTGCAGGTCCACGTCTTCGTATAGCCCCCATATAACGATACCCCCTATATTCGGTATTTTGATGATTTTAGCTACATTATAAACAGATTTTTCTTCAAGTTTCGCATTTAAATGTTGTAATAACTTATGACAAAAGCTGCCTATGCAGGTCCACGTCGTCGTATAGGCATTCGGTATTTTTAAGATTTTTTTTTCTTTTTGGAAATTGTGGAATAGACATTGTCGAAGAGACATTATTTCTTCAAACGTCGAGGTCATCCTTCGATTGACCAATAAATCGACTTTTAGTATTAACAAGCAAAAAAGCAGTAAGTTCGGCCGGGCCGATCTTTGAATATCCTCCACAATTTGGGACAAATTAGAAAATTTTGAAAAAAAAAATAAAATCCATTAAGAATTCTGTTAAAATCTTAAAAATACTGAATAGCGGAAGGTGCCGAAATATGGGGCATATACGATATTGTGGACATATATAGACAATTCCTTTTCAGGGGGTAAAGTACTCACAAAGAACTCCTAGTGTACAATTCCATTGAAAAATGTAACTAAAATCATCAAAATACCGAATATAGGGCAGAAGGTACCGTTATATGGAGGCTATATGATATGGTTGACCATCTTCGAACTTGACCTGCCTGCAGACAAAAGACAGATCTGTGCAAAACATTAGCTTCCTATTTGAATTCGTTTTGATTATAGAGTGATTACAACAGACGAACGGATGGTCAGAGCTCCATACTATGTATGGTAGAGAGTATAAAAAGTCTAAAAATCGATATCGACTTTTTCCCGTGATAAAAATCAGAAACTCGATTTTTCTTCATCGACCCCACAATATTAAGGGCCCGTAATCTAATGTTTGTTATCCTTCCGCGTAACAAATATGGAAAAATTACGAATGTGTGCGAAAATTGGGTACAGATTTGGGAAGAAGAGAAGCACAGAGCTCCGTCGTATGTAAACAAGCAAAATTGTTGCATTTGGAGCTACAGATGGTATAGATCGTTTAATAAGGCCAAAACGTGCCTCATCGAAATAACGGTTTTAGACCCTAGGTCTCTTTGGACATAATCCGTTTCAGGACATTTGGAGTCTATCTAGAGGTGTCCGTCCGTCTGTCTAATTGATATGCACGATAACTCTTAAAGGGAGTAGCCGATTTGATCCAAATTTGGTATTTTGAAATATTATTTAGATCGAGTTCGGAGATAGGCAATACCGGTTCACTGCTTCTGGTAACATAACAACCCCCCCCCCCTCCCGAAAATAATTTAACCAATAGATCAAGAAAGGATAATCCGATTTTGCTCCAACTTTGCAAATCCTAATGTCTGCATCCGTGCTAGGTCAGGTGTGAAAATTGAAAATACTCCATCAAGTACCTCCCCCACAAAGGATCAAAATTTGAGAGTCCGATTGTCTTCAAATTACACACACCACAACATTTTTATTAACCCAAGGTCTGGTGTGAAGACAGAATATATCGGCCCACTCCCTCTGGTACCTCCCCCATAAAGGGTTAAACTGTGAATATCTATGAAATTAACACCGATTCCATTCAGACTTGCTACACCTCAATATATCCGTCTACACAAGATCTGTTACAAAGATGGTAGGGATTGGACCAGTTCAAAACTATTATAAAATCCGAAATAAGCATCCGGATCTCTTCGTAATTTATACATCCCAATATTTCTACTAACACCAGATCTGTTGTGAAGATGGAATATATGGGTCCACTCCTTCTGGCACCTCCTCCCATAAAGGGTCAACATTTTGAATATCCATGAAGCTCATAAAACGCGAAATTGCCATCCGATTCCATTCAGACTTGGTGCATCTTAATATTTAGTGTAATTTGAATTTTGTTCGATTTTCACCTGATAGCCATTGAGGGTGGCTATAAGCCTTTTTTCATTAGAACTCTGAAGAAACATCAGATGCAGTACACCGAGATTGACCATCTTCATGTCGATTCTACGATGAGCAATCATATACAATGTACGAGTTTTAGCCGAATTGGCTGTATTTTTTTATTTCGGGACCTCAGAGGATAGAAACTTCCTTTACAATATTTTTAATGTAGATCTACTTCTTTCTATAGTCCCTATAAGAAGTTATCTTTAGCTTTCTTTAATGTGAGGATAACGGCCCAGATTTTATGGTGTTCTGAACCCCTGGTTACATTTTCCACTAAATATATTAAATGTTCCTCATTCCGAAGGGTCATAAAAAGTTCTGGCGAATTTATCACAATTTCTTAATATATCTAAAAATATAAATCTCCTGGCGCATTGACAATTTAAAAAAAAAAAAAAGAAATAAAACATTTATTTCCTCTTCACTTGAAAGCATCCGACGATGGCATTAACCTCGACATGCTTGAACTAAAGTCAGTATACGACGGACATGTGTGATAAAAAAAGCTGCCGGCAGATCGTCTTTTTGCATTTTTATCATAAATCATAGTAACACTTGTCGGTATATATATATATGTATGTAAACACATATTAAAAAAATAAATACCAGTAGACCACTTTATATCATATAGACGTCACACAAGTTTGAGGTTTGAAATGAATCTATCTGTTTTGCCAATGACTTTGAATGTTTGACCAACATTCAAGAAAAACAAAACGAGACAACTTTAAATTCAAGATCAAAGTTTAAAATTAATACAAAATATTGTCGAAGAAGAAAAAAAGACCAACAAAAAAGTGTTAATTATACAGTTCAATAACAAATGGTGTTGTTAACCATTATTAATAAATGAAAGAAGAGAGACGGAGAGCAGCAGAAACTATGCCAAGGAATTCGAAGCAAGAAACGATTTTGAATTATTAATTGTTTGGCTTTTGTTTCCGAGTTAGGATGGCCCTTAAGCTATGTTTTAGTTTTTTTTTTGTCCAAAAAAAAATGTGCAGACAGATTGTTAAGGGGATTTCTTTTCAAAGAAGGTCTTTGGTGGTCGTCTAAAATTCTGTTTTCCATGTGAAAGAATCATTAGGAAAATCTTAAAAAAATTAAACATTTAAAAGGTCTTCTCTTAATTTAATGATCAAGGTTATAAAAAAGCTTTAAAAAGTTTTACCTAAGAACCCAAAACTCAGTTGAGATTTTTATTTACAAACTGAGTACTCTCAAATCCACTTGGAAATTTTCACAACCCACACTGGCTACTGGACTGGGAAGTTATAAGAAAATTTGCAGCAAATTCGGAAATATTGCAAAATTTGTTAAAAATACAAAAATTAGAACCTAACATTGATGATATATTTTTTATGGATATATTAAATATACAAGATTCTCTTGTTCAGAGACTAACAATGAAATTTGATCTAGAATATTTCCTCCATTGACACTTTCCCTCAAAAGTGAAGCATTAGGGGAGATTTTGACTTAGAATGGAAATCCGTCAAACTGGCAGTAAAAAACGTAAACACATAATTTATCTCGTAATAAACAAATTTAAAATGTAATTTTATTAAAAACTATTAAACCAAGACGTATGGTTTCTTCTGAGTTTTGCAGTGAAATTTTGTGTAGAATAATTCTTTCTTTGATACTTTCCCCAAAAAATTATGTTTTAATGGAGATTTTGACTTCGAATAGAAATGTCTTAAATTTGCAGTTAAATGCATCAACACATAATTTTTACTTGTAATATATGAATTTTGGAATGTATTGTTCTTAATAACTATTGAACCTAGATATATATTTTATTCTAAGATTTATGATGAAATTTCGTGTAGAATAATTCTTTCTTTGACACTTTCCCCAAAAAAATAATGTATTCATGGAGATTTGGACTCAGAATGAAATCGTTTTGAAACAGCAGTAAAAATGTAAACTCTTAATTTTTGCTTGTAGTCTACGAATTTTTCAACATCATTTTCATAAAAACTATTGAATCTACATACAGGGTCTATTCTGAGATTTATACTGACATTTTGTGTAGAATATATTTGTCTTTGACACCTTCCCCAAAAAATTATGTTTTAGAGGAGATTTTGACGTAGAATGGAAACGTGTTAAATTAGCAGCTAAAAACGTCAACACATCATTTTTATTTGTAATATGCAAATTTCGAATGCAATTTTCTCAATAACTATTAAACTTAGACATATGGTTAATCATGAAATTTATTATGAAATTTTGTGTAGAATATTTGTTCCTTTGACATTTCCTCCAAAAAAATAATGTATTCGTGTAGATTTGGACTCAGAATAAAATCATGTTAAAATAGCAGTAAAAATGTAAACTCATAATTTTTCCTGTAGTCTACAAATTTCGAACATAATTTTCATAAAAAATCTTAAATCTACATACATGATCTATTCTGAGATTTATAGTGAAATTTTGTGTAGATTTTTTTTTTCCTTTGATACTTTCCCCAAAAAATGATATATTAGAGGAGATTTAGACTTAGAATGAAAACTTGTTAAATTAGCACAAAAAAACGCAAACTCAACTTTTTCACTTTTAATATATAAATTTCGAATGTAGTTTTCTTAAAAACTATTGAATCTAGATATATAGTATATTCTAAGATTTATAGTGAAATTTTGTGTAGAATATTTTTGCCTTTGACATTTTCCCCAAAAATATACGTCTTAGATAAGATTTTGACTAAGAATTGAATCGCGTTGAAATGGCAGTAAAAATGTAGACGCATAATTTTGACTTGTGGTCTACAAAATTTCGAATATAATTTTCTTAAAAACTATTAAATCTACATACATGATCTATTCTGAGATTTATAGTGAAATTTTGTGTAGATTTTTTTTTTTTTTTCCTTTGATACTTTCCCCAAAAAATGATATATTAGAGGAGATTTAGACTTAGAATGAAAACTTGTTAAATTAGCACAAAAAAACGCAAACTCAACTTTTTCACTTTTAATATATAAATTTCGAATGTAGTTTTCTTAAAAACTATTGAATCTAGATATATAGTATATTCTAAGATTTATAGTGAAATTTTGTGTAGAATATTTTTGCCTTTGACATTTTCCCCAAAAATATACGTCTTAGATAAGATTTTGACTAAGAATTGAATCGCGTTGAAATGGCAGTAAAAATGTAGACGCATAATTTTGACTTGTGGTCTACAAAATTTCGAATATAATTTTCTTAAAAACTATTAAATCTACATACAGGGTTTATTCTAAAATTTATAGTGAAATATTGTGCAGAATATTTCTTCTTTTGAGACTTTCCCCAAAAAATGATGTATTAGAGAAGATTTGGACTCAGAATGAAAACTTGTTAAATTAGCAGGAAAAAACGCAAATCAACTTTTTCACTTGTAGTATATAAATTTCGATTGTAATTTCCCTAAAAACTATTAAATTTAGATATATGTTTCCTTTTGAGACTTATAGTGCAATTTCGTGTAGAATATTTCTTCTTTTGACACTTTCTATCTAAAGTGACATTTTATGTTACTTCCGAAAATGGACGAGCAATAATTGCTTAAAAACTCGGCAATATTTTCTCGCTTTCTTGACTACATTAAACTAAATATTTTTCTGATATAAAATGGAAATACAGATTTCTTTGCTTTGGTGACTTATAGTGAAATTTGCCGAAGTATAATTTTGTCTTTAGCGTCATCCTTCTAAAATTATGCTTTTGTGGAGTACTTTGTCAAAACTCACCTAAGGTACGACTTTAACCCTAAAATGTGTTTTTTCTGGTGTTCAGGTTACATATAGACTTAAGATGTCTTCTGGTACCCATAGTAGAATTTTACGACAAATAAATTTGTGGAATATTTTGAGAGGCTATGATTCCGTTTAAAGGCAGTTTTTAGTTATATTATGGAAAATGGACCCAAAAAGACCCCTTTGCTGACCCCCTTAAGGGTTAAAATTGTTGAGAAAAATAATTCTTGTATTGTTATCAGCAATATGGTCGAAGACACTATATACCCAAAATGTAGGAATTCCAAGGAATCTTAAACTGAAAATTTCAAAAAATGATAAAGAATGGGTAAAAATTTCCCTTCTATTTACTAACTTGGAGATGTAAACTATCAAAATACCGATATAAGTGTCCTTAATTTTTAGGTTTACTTTTAAAATCTATTGGCGTTTTCCAGCTTTGTTTTTTGTCTGGATTTTTTTTTTTTTTTTTTTTTTGCACAGTGTAATTTATCAAACATAAAATAATCGCGGGCTTATATTGGGCTGTTAAAATAAAACCAAAAAAAAAAAACAAAAAAAAGTAATAAAGCTGTAAATTCGGCCGGGCCGAACTTTGAATACCCTCCACCATTTGGAACGAATTTGGCAATTCTCAAAAACAATAAAATCCGTTAAAAATTCTGTTAAAATCTTGAAAATATCGAATGTAGCTGTTATATTAGTATCTATACGACGACATGGACCTGCAAAGGTTACTTTTGTCATAAGCCATTGCAATATTCAAATGCGAAACTTAAAAAAATTCGGTGAATAATGTAGCTAAAATCACCAAAGTACCGAATATCGGGAGGTACCGTCATATGGGATCTATACGAAGACGTGGACCCGCAAAGTCAATTTTCTGTCATAGACTGTAGTATCCATTTCGAACTTCAATATCAAATTTGAAAACAATTCCGGTGAATAATGTCGCCACAATCTTCAAAATACCGAATATCGGGAGGTATTATCATATGGGCGAAATACGAAGACGTGGACCTGCACAGACAATGATCTGTATTAGGCTGTAACATCTATTTTGAACTTCAAATACCAAATTTGAAACAATTCCGATGAATATTGTCGAAAAAAATCATCAAAATACCGAATATAGGGAGGTACCGTTATATGGGAGCTATACGAAGACGTGGACCTACACAGACAATTTTCTGTCATAGGCTGTAACATCTATTTCGAACTTCAAATACCAAATTTTAAACAATTCCCATGAATATTGTCGCAAAAATCATCAAAATACAGAATATCGGCAGGTACAGTTATATGTGGGCTATACCAAAACGTGGGCCTGCACATACAATTTTCTGTCATAGGCTGTAGTACCCATTACGAACTTCAAATACCAAATTTGAAACCATTCCGGTGAATAAATTCGGTAAAATCATCAAAATACCGAATATCGGAAGGTACCGTCATATGGGGGCTATACGAAGACCTGGACCTGCACAGACAATTTTCCGTCTTAGGCTGTAACATCTATTTCGAATCTCATATACCAAATTTGAAACAATTCCGATGAATATTGTCGCAAAAATCATCAAAATACCGAATATCGGGAGGTACCATCATATGGGCGCTATACGAAGACATGGACCTGCACAGACAATTTTCTGGCATAGGCTGTAGTACTCATTTCAAACTTCAAATACAATTTTTGAAAGAATTCCGGTAAATAATGTCGCTAAAATCAACATAGAACCGAATATCGTGAGGTACCGTTATATGGGGGCTATTCAAAAATGTTGGCCTGCACAGACAATTTTCTGCCCTAGACTGTAGTTCCATTACGAACTTCAAATACCAAATTTTAAAACAATTCCGATGAATATTGTCGCTAAAATCATCAAAATACCGAATATAGGGAGGTACCGTTATATGGGTGCTATACGAAGACGTGGACCTACACAGACAATTTTCTGTCATAGGCTGTAACATCTATTTCGAACTTCAAATACCAAATTTTAAACAATTCCCATGAATATTGTCGCAAAAATCATCAAAATACAGAATATCGGGAGGTACAGTTATATGTGGGCTATACCAAAACGTGGACCTACATGGCCCATTTTCAATACCAAAAGTTCGGCAGACATAATATATATTTGAGTAAAATTTGATTAATCTATTTCAATTCGTTCGGAAGCTAGAGTGATTTCCACAGACGGGCGGATATCGCAAAATCGACATAGAATTTTATGCTGATCAAGATTATATATACTTTGTGGGGTCTAAAATGTATGTTTCGAGATGTTACAAACGGAATGACAAACTTAATATGCCATCCATACTATGGTGGAGGGTATAATAAACAAACAGAAATATGCAAACATCCATTCATATATCCATTGACATTTTATTGCAGATAAATTGAAATGTGTGAATGATCTTGAAGAAGTGTTTTTTTTTTTTATTTTTTTATAAAAAAGCGATGTTATGGTTTGCATTTAACAATGAATGGCTTGCCTTTGATGGCCGCCTTTTTATTTTTAACCCCAGCAAATTTCAACATAATTCGCTATCAATTATAACAATTATGTTCTTTTACACAAGTTGACACAGAGCAACACATGCACACACACACATGTGGTTGTGTGTGCGCATATTTAAATATTTTTTAGTTTCAAAAGTTTTATCTGTTCCTTTGAAATCACAAAAAGGGTCAATGTCTCAGCGTTGAGCGTCTTTGACACCAAGTTTTCGATTTCATCAAAAAAAAAATAAAAACAAAAAAAAAACACAAGTGTCACACAACGCCGCAAACGTCAAATGGGCAAGTGCGTCATGGGCTTTTGTGCGCGTGCGCATAACTCCACATAAATTCCATAAAACCATTTCAAACATGAATGATGTCGGTTTGTCTGTCTATCTGACAGTCCGTCATTCAATTTTGAATCCGAGCTATTTACAAGGTCTATTGCGTTCGCAGTTTTCTTCTGTTTTAGGGAAGGCATACAAAACTCAAAGGTTAACTGAAATTATTTGAATTCACAACAACAACTATGGCTAATTGCTCTATGACTTATATAAATATTGCAATATGAACTTGAGCTTTTGTTTGTCAAAAAGTCCAAATAAAAAAAAACGAAAAACAAAGCAAATACCTAACTTTGCTGTCGAATGGCCAGACAACGTGATCGTGATTTTTTTTCCCCATGATTTAAAATGAATAAAATAAAAAAATATATTTTGAAAAATTAATTTTAATTATATTAATTAAAAATGTTTTGGAAATGATTTCAATGAAAATGTGTGCAGATCATAATTACTTCCTGATTTTCGTGGGAATTTTTTTTAAAGCTAATCTAAAGTTTACCTTCCAAAGGTCTTTAGCAGATGGTGTACCTATGAAAATTATTTCATAAATATAAGACATTCTAGAGTGTTCGGACCTTCAAAGAAGCCTTAATTTCGTCTTCTATAGACAAAATACTTTCTTAAAAATTTCCATAGGTTGAAGACCTTCGGGGGTCATCTATAAAAATGAAATTTCTTAGGCCTTCTAAAGGCATACCTTTATAGACTGAAAACTTTATAATTTTTAAGAAGCCTGGCCAATCTTTACATATGTTATAGACATTTTAGGACATAAGGCAGCTCTTCTTTAAGTCCTCTGACTTTTTCTAATAACAACAAATACGTAAAGCTTCGAATTACAATAATTCAGATTTTAAGTCATTTTCAAAAAATTTCCGAAAATTTATACCAAAGAGTACTAGCACTACCTAACCACAAACAATTCTTCTACATCGGTTTTGACAAACGTACATTTGTGGTACTAAACAGGGCACCCACAATTCAAAAAGGATTTGAAAGTTAGCTTTCAGTAAGCAGGGTAGAATTATTAAGTTGAATTTGGGATCTAGAACTTGGAAGTGTGGACTTCTTTGGGGTACGAACACGTACCGATATTTTGCTTTTTTGGTCATGTCTTCTTCTAGGTTGTATTAAATATTGTACCAGCGATATCTTGATGCAAGATGATTGCACATTTTTTCATAAGTACAGGGAAAATCCAACAGATTATGAAAGTATGACTAAAAAACAGAAGATACCCATATCAGCATATTCTAAAAGTCCAACACAAAATAACGGAAATACGGTGCGAAATTTTCCCCTCTTTTGCATTTTTGAAAATAATGGATTGAGATTTTTTGGAATCCCGAAATTTGAGGTACTAAGTGTCTTCGGCAATATTACAGAGAATAATAAGTTTATTTTGTTCAGCAAAGTTGACCATCAAGCGAGTCAAAAAAAGGGTCTTTTTGGTCCTTTCTTTAAAATATGTTAAAAAAAGTTGCCGGTAAACGCGAGCGTAACATCCTACAATCAAAATATCCTACATTTTTTTATCATGAAATTCTACCATAGGTCCCAGAAGATATTTAAAGTCCAGATCTTACCTAAATGCCAATAATTCAAAAAAAAGCTAAGAACACATTTTAGATTTAAAGCAGTACCTTAGGTGAGTTTTGGCAAAGTACTCCAACAAAGCATCATTTTAGAAGGATGACGTAAAAGACAAAATTATTCCTCATCAAATTTCACTATAAGTCACCTAAGAAAGGAAATCTCTATTTCCACTATATATCAATGAAATGTCTACATCAATGTTGGCAAATAAAATGCGAAAATATTTCCTAATTTTTTGATCAATTATTCATTGGTCTTTTGTCGAGTTGAGGCATGAAAGTAACATAAAATTTTGCTCAAGGCAAAAACCGTCAAAGGAAGAAATATTCTACACTAAATTTCACTATAAATCTCAAAATAAACCAAATATGTAGGTTAAATATTTTTTAAGAAAATTACATTCGAAATATATATGTTATAAGTGAAAATTATGGGTTTACGGTTTTTAGAGCCAATTTAACACGTTTTCATTCCAAGTCAAAATCTCCCTTAATATTTCATTTTTGTGAAAAACTACCAAAGAAAGAAATATTCTACACAACATTTTACTAAAAATCTCCGAAGGAATTATATATCAGAAGTCAATAGTTTTCACAGAAATTACATTCGAAATTTGTTCATAACAAGCGTACACTTAAAATATCTCTTGTACTGTTAGGAAAACACGTTTCCATTCTAAGTCAAAACCACCTGTAAAAAATGATTTTTTGGGAAAAGTTTCAAAGGAAGAAATATTCTGCACCATATTTCAATACACATCTCAGAATAAACCGTACTTCTAAGTTAAATAATTTTTAAGAAAATTACATTCGAAATTTGTGTGCCACAAGTGAAATGTATGTGTTTAAGAGTTTTACTGCTAATTCGACATGATTCCATTCTTAGACAAAATCTTATCTAAGACAAATTTTTTTGGGGAAAGTGTCAAAGAAAGAAATATTCTACACAAAATTTTACTACAAATCTCAGAATAAATTATACATGTAGGTTTAATGGTTTTTTAAAAAAAATTACATTTGAATTTTGTGTATCACAACTGAATATTTTGTGTTTACATTCTTAACTGCTTAAGTTAACACGTTTCCATTCTGAGTCCAAATCTCCACGAATACATCATTTTTTGGGGAAAATGTCAAAGGAACAAATATTCTACACAATATTTCATAATAAATTTCAGAATAAACCATTTATCTAAGTTCAATAGTTTTCAAGGAAAAAACATTCGAAATTTGTGCACCACAAGTGAAAATTAAGTGTTGACGTTTTTAACTGCTGATTTAACACGTTTCCATTCGAATTCAAAATCTCCTCTAAAACATAACTTTTTGGGGAAAGTGTCAAAGAAAAAATTGTTTTACACAAAATTTCACTATAAATCTCAGAATAAATCATACATCTAGGTTTAATGGTATTTAAGAAAATTACATTCGAAATTTGTGTACCACAAGTGTTGATGTTTTTAACTGCTAGATTAACTCGTTTCCATTCTGAGTACAAATCTCCACGAATATATCATTTTTTGGGGAAAATTCCAAAGGAACAAATATTCTACACCAAATTTCATAATAATTTTTAGAATATATCATAAACATAATTTTAGTAGTTTATAAGAAAATCACATTCCAACTTTGCATATTACAAGTGAGAATTATGTGTTGACGTTATTGACTGCAAATTAAACACGTTTACATTCTGAGTCCGAATTTTCACGAATAAATCATATTTTGGGAAAACTATCAAAGTAAGAAATATTCTACACAACATTTCACTATAAAACACAGAATAAACTATACATCTAGGTTTAATTGTTTATAATAAAATTTCATTCGAAATGTGTGTACCAAAAGTGAAAAATTATGTGTTTAAGTTTTCAGCTGCTAAATTAACACATTTCCATTCTAAGTCAAAATCCCCTTTAAGACATCATTTTTTGGAGAAAGTATCAAAGGAAAAAATATTCTACACAAAATTTCACTACAAAACTCAGAATAAATCATACATCTAGGTATAATAGTTTTTAATAAAATTTCATTCAAAATTTGCGTATTTCAAGTGAAAATATGGATTTACTTTTTTTTACTGCCAGGTTAACAGATTTCCATTCTAAGTCAAAATCTCCCTTATTGCTTCACTTTTGGGGGAAATTGTCAAAGAAAGAAATATTCTTCATCAAATTTCAATGTAAGTTTCTAAAGGAAAGAAATCTGTATATTTAATATCTGCCATTAAAAAATATCATCAATCAAATAGAAAAAAAAAAACCTTTTTTAATGTCGACAACTTAAATACTTTTTCCGAATTCACTGCAAATTTCATTTCACTATCCAATAACCTGAGCTGTGAAAACTTCCAAGTTAATTTGAATATATATAGCCGATTTATTAATCAAAATCCCCAGAGTTTCGGGATCTCAGGTCAAACATTTTGAGGCCTGTAGTAGCCGATTAATAAATCACAATCCCCAGGGTTTCGGGATCTCAGGTCAAACATTTTGAGGCGCGTAGATAATCCATAACCATTTTAAAAAGGGACTTCAATATTTTGAAATATACTTCGAAACGTTAAGTATAAAGTTTTGAAAATTTATAGAGAGCTTTGGATTACTTTGAAAATCATGCCAGTTTCCTTTTTGGTGAAGTGTTGCCAGATAAGAGCAAACCCCGATTTGTACTATTTTTTACGTTTCAGTTAAATTTTATCGTTTAATTTTCGCCAAGTTTTGGTTTTTGAAGTTCTTATTTTGTAAAAAATAAAAATTATTAATTTTTTCATTAAAAATAAAAACAAAAATTATTCACAAATTGACGAAGTCGAGAGAATCCAGGCCCAGGGGGTCCCACTTTCCTATAAGTAAGTGGGTAACCAAGGCTTGAACTTAATCTCATTTACGTTCCTTATTCCTCTCATATTCTCCCATGAAGATTCACATGGGAAAGACGGAAGTAGCGTTGATTTCAACACCAACACCTCCTTTCGCCTTCTTAACAACACCCAACAAAGTGATTCATTATTTAAATAAACAACTTTATTTCCCCTTTCAAAACTGCATTTCTAATCTCTTCCCCTCGTCAACACACCTGTTTAGCTCTTAAATTCATGTAAATGCCGAAATAAAAAATTACCCAAAAAGCACCACACACCGAAAATTATGAACACACTCTGGCTATTATTTAACAATCATCAATGATGAGCAGCAGTTGCGACCTTCTCTAATTCATAATTACACCCAAGGAAAAAAATTAGATCATTCACACCTCAGCTCAGCGAAGTTTTGAGGAGTTTTTTCCCCCAGCTTGGCCCCAATTTTAAAGCGCTTACAAACTTTTAACTCGTTTTTGTTATAAAGTTGTTGCTGTTGTTGTTGTTTATTGTTAAATCATTTTCGTGTTGTGATACCGTGTCTTACAACCAAAAAAAAAATAAGAAACTCCTCATCCAAAAAAAAAACACAACACAAAAAAACCGAAAAAAAGAAATGTTTAACACACCTCTTTCTTCACTTTACAACTGCAAAAAACAACAACAAAACACGGAGTTTTTATTGTTGTTGGCTTTGTGAGAGCATTTCTTTCACGCGTTTTGTATTTTTTGTTTTCATTTTTCTACCTTTATTTTTTGCTACTTTTCTTTCCATCTCCACCAGCCAGCAGAGTTGTTTGTTTTGTTGCTGTTGTTGTTGTTAATAACAACAAAATACCTGGTGAAGAAAGCGTTTTTTTCAGTTTGTTTTCTAGCTGTTGCCTGGTAAGTATTTAAACATGATAATCATGCGCAATGAAGTTGGTGTTTAAATAAAAAAATAACAACAACAGCAGCGGCAGCGGCAAGAAATTCCCTTGTGCTTTCAACAAATAAATGCCTGTAATTGTAAAGAGAGAGAGAGAGTGAGGGAATGTGAGAGAGAAATTGAGAAACCCCCTCAAACGAGTGCCCACAAAAGAAAAGAAAAAGTCTTCGGCGTCGTTGACGTTGTCGTTTGTCATCACAAAAATGAATGAATCAATTCCAGAGGAAAAAGTGACAATGGATGATGGAATCGCTCGAGTTAGTCTACCTACATTGGCGAGCCTGTTCCAAAAAGAAGAGATGCCACTGAAAACGAATAAAAACGGCCTTCAATGTTCTGCGAAGCCCCTGAACTCATGAGACCCAAAATAAAGTCACTTATTTTCAAAAACCTTAAAGAAAGGACATCTTCAGGGGATGTGAAGGTAATTTATGCTAAAAAAAAATCTCTAGAAAGTTTCTTGTGCTCAAAGGTCTTTAGGGACTTAAAATTAAATTTTTGAAGCCACAAGAAGAGTGTATTTTTTCGAATAATTTTCTAAATGAAAAAGAATATGGACTTAAATACCAACAATGTGGATTTTTTTTGAAATCTACAAATACGAATTTTTTACCCTCGGCCGTCATACCACCAACACGTGCCTCATCGTTTTTAAACCCTAGGACTCTTTGGACCATTTCAGGACATTCGGAGTTGATGTAGGTGTGTCCGTCTGTTTATCTGGCTGATGTGCCCGAAAACTCTCGAAGGGAGTATTCTATTACGTCCAAACTTGCAACATCATAATACTGTTATCAAACTTAGATCGAGTTCGGAGTTGGGCAATATCGGTCCACTCCTTCTGATACATTCTCCACAAAAGGTTTAAATTTTCAAAAAAAAATATATATATATTACTGCACAGAAAGAGAAAGGATAATCCGATTTTGCTCCAACTTTGCAAATTCTAATATTTGCAGCATTGCGATATCGAACCATTTCATCAAGTTCCTCCCCCAGAAAGGGTCAAAATTTTGAATAATGGCAACTTTTATAAAATATGAAATAAGAGTCCTATTTTCTTCAAAATTTTGTACATCAAAAATTTTTTATTGCCGGACAACTCTTTGTGGGTGATCGGGTCATAATTTTAAATAACCATGAAACTCATACGATACGAAATGAGCATCCGATTCCTTTCAAATTCAGCACATTCCAGTATTTCTATCAGCACAAGATCTGAAGAGAAGATGGAACATATTGGATCACTACTTCTGGTACCTACCCCACAACTGATTAAAATTTTGAATAACTATATCTCACATATGTATATAAAGGAGTAGCGAAATAACTGACGGACAATTAAAGCCCAGACGAAAAAAAAAACATATGAATTCTGAAATTTTTCACTAGGGTCAATATTGGTGCTTGGGGGTGTGATAAGACTGTACTTATACTTTTCGTACTAAAAACGTACGAAAAGTATTAAAATGTACCAAAAATTGAGAATTTTAAAAATTTGGAATGAGAATTACTGATAGGGTGCAGGATAGATGTGCCAAAGGGCTTTTTGGAAATTCGGGCCTTAAAGTTACGAAAGGTTCTAAAATGGTACCATTTGGTATTATATGAACGGGTAAAACGGATAAAAAACTGAAAATTTGGTATGAAAATCATGGTTGAAAAGTAAGTTTGATACATGAAGGTGGTTTAGGAAATGTGTACGAAATTCGCGAATTTTACCAAATGGTACTAAATTTGGAACAGTTTTATTTAGGTTGGACGAATGAAGCTGGAATTTTGAACATTTTTATTGGTGCTAGGTTTGTGATAAAGAGGTGTTTTTGGATATATGTACTACATGTGCACGAAAAGTACTAAATGGTACTATATTAGGTACAATTTGGTACTGGGTGATAAGATGATGCTTGAAATCTAAAATTTGATATTAAGGTCGCTGTTCATGTGTAGCCTGGACATATTGAGGTCGTTTCGGAAATGTGTACTATAATTGTACGAAAAGTACTGAATGGTACCAAATTTGGTGTTAGATGATGGGATAGAAATAAAATGTTGAAATTTGATATTTAAATTACTAGTGGCATTAGTGTTTGATACATGGCGGGGTTTTTTGGAAATTCTTCCTAAATTTGTACGAAAAGTACTAATTGGTACTAGATTTGTTATTGGGTGAAGTGATAGAGCTGGAATCCTCAAATTCGATAGTGAGGCCTCTGTTGGTAACTGAACTTGAGATATGGATGTGTTTTGGAAATGTGTACTATAATTGTACAAAAAGTACTGAATGGTACCAAATTTGTTATTGGATGAAGGGATATGTCTGAAATCTTTAAATTTGATATTAAGGTTTATGTTGGTATCTGGAATTGACATATGGTTGTGGTTTTGAAAATATTTACTATAATTGTACGAAATGTACTAAATAGTACTGAATTTTGTATTTGGTGATCATATAGAGCTAAAATCCTGAAATTTTATATTAAGGTCGCTGTTGGTATCTGAGGTTGAGATTTAGAAATGCGTAGTATAATTGTACAAAAAGTTCTGAATGGTACTAAATTTGGTATTGGGTAAAGGGATAGGATTGGAATCCTCAAATTTGATAGTTAGGGGTCTGTTGGAATATGGAATTGAAATATGGAGATTTTTTTGAAAATATTTCCTATAATTGTACGGAAAGTACTAAGTGGTACTAAATTGGGTATTGGGCGAAATAATAGGACTGGAACTCTCAAATTTGATATTGTTCAGAGAAGGAGCTGGTTATGGATATGCGTCCTATATACAATACCAATGCGTACCAATATACAATCAAATCCTGAAATTTGATTTGATAAATTCAGTATTGGGTGAAGGGATGTAGTTTAAATTCTGAAATTTGATGTTGATGTTATCTGTGTTTGAGATATTGCGGTGGTTTGGAATGTCCCCCATATTTTTACGAAAAGTACTAAATGGTACTAAAACTGGTATTAGGTGAAATGATAGGTCTGGAATCCTGAAATTTGATATTGAGATCTCCGTTGGTATCTGGAATTGAGATTTGGATGTGGTTTCAGAAATGTGTACCATAATTGTACAAAACTTGCATCATAGTACGAAATTTTGAATTGCATGAAGGAATAGAGGTGGAACCCTGAAAATTGATATGCATGACACTGTTGGAGTCCGTGGTTGAGAGGAGGAGCTGGTTTTGGATATGGGTACTATAATTGTACTAAGTGGTACATAAATTGATTATAGGGAAATTACAGACCTAAAATCCTGATATTTGATGTTAAGTCAAATTATACCCGGACCTTATAATTTGAAAGCTAGCCTAACCTAGAACTAACCTACGTAACAAGTGGACATATGATGGGGGTTGTTTAAGACGGTTCCGGAGTTGTATTTAAATTTTTGACATTTTTGGGACCAGATTAAAAAAAAATGCCCCAAAGGTCGAAAAAGGTCCCATTTTGGGTGTCCACAACATTTATGCCAAATTATAGTTGACACTATAACCTTTCTAAAATGGTCAAATATCATCATTGTCATTGGCCTTGGAGGCTTTAGTATTATGATATGAAATTAATAAATAAATATCCGGATATCCAGGTCAGTCCCCCAAGAAAAATAACTTTCCCGGGATCAGGTGCAAGTACCTACCTCTGGAAAAAAAACTTCAAAAAAAGACTCTTGAGTTTTGAGTTGTTCCTTTTCGAAGTTTTCGGAAAGTGCAGAAAATTACGACTTTCCTAAGACTTCTAAAAAATCGATTTTTTTAAAAAGTACCCCAAAAATCGAAAAAGGCCCCATTTTGGATGTCCACAACTTTATGCCAAATTAAAGTTAACACTATAACCTTTCTAAAATGGTCAAATATCCGGATATCCAAGTCCGTCCGCCAAGAAAAAAATACTTTCCCGAGATCAGGTGCAAGTACCTACCTCTGGAAAATACTTCAAAATCTCGAGAGTTTTGAGTTGTTCCTTTTCGAAGTTTTCAGAAAATGCAGAAAATTACGACTTTCCTAAGACTTCTAAAAAATCGATTTTTTTAAAAAGTTCCCCAAAAGTCGAAACAGGTCCCATTTTGGGTGTCCACAACATTTATGCCAAATTATAGTTGACACAATAATCTTTCTAAAATGGTCAAATATCCGGATATCCAGGTCAGTCCCCCAAGAAAAAAAATACTTTCCGGGGATCAGGGTGCAAATACCTACCTCTCGAAAAAAACTTCAAAATCTCGAGAGTTTTGAGTTGTTCCTTTTCGAAGTTTTCAGAAAATGACGACTTTCCAAAGACTTCTAAAAAATCGATTTTTTTTAAAAGTTCCCCAAAAGTCGAAAAAGGCCAAATTTTGGGCGTCCACAACATTTATGCGAAAATGGTCAAATATGTGGATATCCAGGTCCTTCCGCCAAGAAAAAAATACTTTCCCGGAATCAGGGTGCAAGTACCTACCTCTGGAAAAAAAAATTTAAAAAAAAAACTCTCGAGTTTTGAGTTGTTCCTTTTCGAAGTTTTCAGAAAATGCAAAAAATTACGACTTTCCTAAGACTTCTGAAAATCGATTTTTTTTTAAAAAGTACCCCAAAAGTCGAAAAAGTCCCCATTTTGGGTGCCCACATCATTTATGCCAAATTAATGTTGACACTATAACCTTTCTAAAATGGTCAAATATCCGGATATCCAAGTCCGTCCCCAAAGAAAAAATACTTTCCCGGAATCAGGGTGCAAGCACCTACCTCTGGAAAAAACTTAAAAAAACTCGAGAGTTTTGAGTTGTTCCTTTTCGAAGTTTTCAGAAAATCCAGAAAATTACGACTTTCCTAAGACTTCTAAAAAATCGATTTTTTTTAAAAGTTCCCCAAAAATCGAAAAAGGCCCCATTTTGGGTGTCCACATATAACCTTTCTAAAATTGTCAAATATCCGGATATCCAAGTCCGTCCCCAAAGAAAAAAATACTTTCCCGGAATCAGGGTGCAAGCACCTACCTCTGAAAAAAAAAACTTCAAAAAACTCGAGAGTTTTGAATTGTTCCTTTTCGAAATCTTCAGAAAATGCAGAAAATTACGACTTTTCTAAGACTTCTAAAAAATCGGCTTTATTTCGAGGATTTCTTAAAGACCCTTTATGTGCAGAAAATGTCCGAAAGGTCTTTTCTGTTCAGGAAATCTCAAAAAAGTTGTCTTTACATGGAGATCTTTAGAAGGCCCATCAGTTATGGAAAATACCATCTATTTATAGATGGCTTCTTAGAAATCTTCTTTGGGTAGAAGACCGTCCGCAAGTTCTCTGTATAAAAACAAAAACTCCTTTCGAACTCCAATGTATGGAATATGGCTAAATTCTCTTTATCAGATTTTTCTGAGCTAAAAAGGTTCTCTGTCGTCCTTCTCTAAAAAAAGCATATTCTGTTCCTACTTTTCCTCCTCTTGATAAATACTCAAATATTGATCTCACCTCTACCCACATGGGTGTAGGGTACAACAACAAAGCGGAGTAAAGCCCCATTAAAACAACAACAAAAACCACCAATTACAATGTGGTAAATGAATGGTAAAACTATTTTTACACTTCCACTTTAATTTCCAATTCATTGTTGTCTTTTTTATACCCTCCACCATACTATGGAGGGTATATTAACTTTGTCATTCCGTTTGTAACTCCTCGAAATACTCATGTCAGACCCAACAAAGTATATATATTCTTGATCAGCGTAAAATTCTAAGTCGATTTAGCGATGTCCGTCTGTCTGTCTGTCTGTCCGTCTGTCTGTCTGTCTGTCCGTCTGTCTGTTGTAATCACGCTATCTTTCGAATAAATTGAGATAGATGGCTAAAATTTTGCACACATGTTTATTTTTCCAGTAGGCAGGTTAAGTTCGTAAATGGGCCATGTAGGTCCACGTTTTCATATAGCTCCCATATAACGGTACCTCCGGATTTTCGGTATTTTGATGATTTTAGCGACGTTATTCACCGGAATTGATTCAAATTTGGTATTTTAAGTTCCAAATGGATACTACACCCTAAGATAGAAAATTATCTGTGCAAGTCTATGTCTTCGTATAGCCCCCATATAACGGTACCTCCCGATATTCGGTATTTTGATGATTTTAGCGACATTATTCACGGGAATTGTTTCAAATCTGGTATTTGAAGTTCCAAATGGATACTACACCCTAAGACAGAAAATTGTCTTTGCAGGTCCACGTCTTCGTATAGCCCCAATATAACGGTACCTCCCGATATTCGGTATTTCGGTGATTTTAGCGACATTATTCACTGGAATTGTTTCAAATCTGGTATTTGAAGTTCCAAATGGATACTACACCCTAAGACAGAAAATTGTCTTTGCAGGTCCACGTCCTCGTATAGCCCCAATATAACAGTACCTCCCTATATTCGGTATTTTGATGATTTTAGCGACATTATTCACTGGAATTGTTTCAAATTTGGTATTTTAAGTTCCAAATGGATTCTACACCCTAAGACTGAAAATTGTCTGTGCAGGTCCACGTCTTCGTATAGCCCCCATATAACGGCACCTCGCTATGTTCGGTATTTTGATGATTTTAGCGACATTATTAACCGGAATTGTTTAAAATTTGATAATTGAAGTTCGTTATGGGAACTACAGTCTGTGACAGAAAATTGTCGGTGCGGGTCCAGTTTCGAATTTGAATATGGCTTATGACAAACAATGCATATGTATGTCCACGTCGTATAGACCCCAACATAACGGCTATATTCGGTATTTTTAAAATTTTAACAGAATTTTTTAAGGATTTTATTTTTTGAAAATTTCCAAGTTCGTTGTAAATGGTGGAGGGTATTAAAAGTTCGGCCCGGCCGAACTTACTGCTTTTTAACTTGTTTCTCTCTCCGCCTTTTCACAGAGGCACATGAAGACGAATAAGCTCAGCTGTTTGGTTTTTTATTTTTAGTCTGTCTTTCATGGAGTCTCTTAGTTTTTAACATCAATGAAGCAAAACTATAGACAGCCCCTTTCCCCAAACTTCAAATATGTGATTGTAAAAAATACGTGTGTCTGTGTGTGAGTGTTTTTTTTTTTTCTAAACAATTCGAATAACAATTTTTCTTTCAAAAAATAACAAACTTTATTCAATTGAAAATATTTTTGCTGTTATTGTTGTTTTTGTTTTTGCCATGCATGACAGTAAACAAAAGAAAAACTTGGGCAAAACCGAGAGGCAACTGGTTGATAAGTCTTCAATTGGAAAAGGAAAACATAAACGGATAGCAAGTCACTTTGTACTCTCACCGCTCTCAAATTACAGCATACCAAAATGGAGAGAGAGAGAGAGAGCAAGAGTGGGAGACGTTCCAGAGATACAAATTACAGGGAGTAAATCAAAGACGAAAAAAAAACCTGGGCAATTGGCCAAACCAGTCAGTATTGGGTTAGGCCTAATTCAAGCCATACCTGGGCCATTGCAACATGCATGCATGATCTGCATGTGTTATATGGTATGAGAGTGTATATGTATGATACATATTTATGTTGATCTGTCCATATACATATCTATACACTGGCATCAACATGTTTCAAGTCTATGAATGGTTCGGGATTTTTATGTTCGAATCGTATTATTCGCTTGAATACCTGTAGCATAAAGCCGTCTATGCCACAACAAAAACAACAAAACACTTTGGCTGATATGCATGAAGCAAATCCCAAATAAAATATATCTATTAAACTAAGCTCAAACTAATGGATATGCATGTTGTATTCAGAAGAGGGGCAGTATGATAAGGGAGGAAAAATGAAAATTGTTTAAATAATCTTGGGGTACGAAAAGTACGAAAGTGGTGCAGAGTTTCTGCTTTCTTTTTTTTCTCATTTTGTGTGTATGTGTGGGGGAGGGGGTGAATGAGATACGGCAGTATTTTCGTACTTAAGGGTACGAAATGGTACAAAATTGCGAAACATGCCTGTTTTTCGAAAATTTGTACTTTTATTATACCAAAGTACTAAACGGTACAATATGGCACAACATTTATATGGAACTACCAGTATAAGTTCAATTTCTTTTTTTTAAATTTCGAAAATTCTGGTAAAAAAATTTTGAGATATGCCGGAATTTTTAAAAATGTGTACTTTGAAAGTGAAAAGGTACTAAAAGGTACAATGTGATACAACTTTCATAAATAGCTACCGGTAAAAACGGGAATTTTTAAATTTAGCATGGCAATCACCATTTGTGTGGAAGGATGATCTACGACAGGATTTTCTGAATTTCGTACATTCGACACGAAAAGCACTAAATGATACAATATTGTTATTGTACCACTCATGGTCCATGAGAGTCTCTTACGGTCTGTGACGGTTATTCCAGGCACAGAAGATGGAAATATGACGGGTTCTTCTAAAATGTACACTTTGAATGTACCAAAGTACTAAAAGGTACAATGTGGTACAATAGTCATATAGAGCTACCTGTAGCAGCTGAAATTTTCTAATTTTCAATTACAATCATTGGCTTTGGTGGACGTCGAGATCCCGCTGGACTTTCGGGAGTTACGTACTTTGGGTACGAAACGTACTAAATGATACAACATTGTTATTTAACACTAAGTCATTGTCAGTTACTCCTGGCACACAAGAATGATATTTTCGTTTTTTTTAATATTTGTACTTTTAATGTACCAAAGTACTAAATGGTACAACCTGGTACAACATTGCTATTAAGATGCCAGCAAAAGCTGAAAATTTTAAATTTTGCATAGCATGATTGGAAGGATTAAGTACGACAGTTGTTCCTGAAATGCGTACTTTATGTACCCTGCAGGTACTAAAAGTCCAAAAATGGTACAACATTGTGATTGAGCAATCGATGACAAGCAATCACTATTTGTCTTTTGGGCGAAAAAACCGAGACTTTTGAAGTTTCGTATTTTAAGGGTACTAGAAGGTACCAAATTCGTACGAAAAGTACTAAAATGTACTAAACATTTGATATTTTGTATTGGAAAAATGGAATCAGCTAGAATTCTGAAACTTAGAATGAGAGTCACTAATAGAGTCCAGGATAGATGTACCAAAGAGTTTTCGGAAATTCGAACTTTAGGTACCATTTGGTGTTGTTGGTGTTGTGTGAACGAATTGAGCAAAAAACTTGAAATTTGGTATGAGAATCAAGGTTGGAAAGTAAGTTTGGGTTTCGTATTTGAATAGTACTAAACATACTAAAAGGTACTAAAATGTACGAAAAGACTAAAATGTACTAAAAATTTAATATTTTTTATTGGACAAATGGAATAAACTAGAATTCTGAAATTTGTAATGAGTGTCACTGATGGAGTGCAGGATAGATGTACCAAATGGTTTTTAGAAATTCGAATTTTTAGGTTATGAAAAGTTCGAAAATGGTACTAAACATCTAAAAAAGAGCCATTTGGTATTATGTAAACGGATAGAGCGAAAAACTTGTAATTTGGTATGAGAAACAAGGTTGGAAAGTAGGGTGGAGTTTCGTACTTTAAGGGTACTAAATTTACCAGACGGTACTTAAATGCACGAAAAGACTAAAATGTACTAAAAATGGAATATTTCGTATTGGACAAATGGAATGATCTAGAATTCTGATATTTGGAATGAGAGACACTGATGGAATGCAGGATAAACAAAGGTATTTAGAAATTCGAACTTTAAGATTTATAGTTCTGAAATGGTACTAAACTTCGAAAATGATATAATGAAATACTTTTTATTGGACAACTGAATCGAACTAGAATTCTAAAATTTGGAATGAGAGTCAATGATGGAGTGCAGGATAGATGTACAAAAGCATTTTTGAAAATTCGAATTTTAGGGTTACGAAGTATTCTAAATTTGTACTAAACTTCTAAAATGGCACCATATGGTATTATAGGAACGGATATATCGAAAAACTGGGAATTTGATATGAGAATCAAGGTTGGCAAGTAAGTTTGATATATGAAGGTGGTTTTGGAAATGTGTACTAAAAGTGCGATTTGTACTAAGTGGTACTAAATTTGGTAAAGTTTGGTTTAAAGGATAGGATGACATTTTGTATTGGGGTCCCTGTTGATGATAGGTTTGTGATAAAAACGTGGTTTTGGAAATGTTTACTACAAGTGCACGAAAAGTACTAAATAGTACTACATTTAGTACACTTTGGTATTTAATGAGCATATAGTACTTGAAATCTGAAATTTGGTATAAGTGGCCACTGTTTATGTGTAGACTCGGTCGGTATATAGAGGTGGTTTCGGAACTGTGTACTACAATTGTACAAAAAGTACTAAATGGTACTATATTTTGTGTTGCGTAAAGGAATAGAGATAAACTTCTGAAATTTGATATTTAGACTACTGATGGTATCTGTGTTTGATATTTAGCTTATTTCGAATTTTACAATCATTTTCGTTATTCAAAACTTTGACCCTTTGTGGGGGAGGTGCCAGAAGAAATGGTCAAATTTCTAAATTTAAAACAGATGTTGTGTTCATAGAAATATAGAGATTTGTAAAGCCTGAATAGAATCGGATGTTAATTCCGCATTTTATGAGTTCCACGGATATTTAAAATTTTGAACCTTTGTCAGGGAGGTACCTGAAGGATCGGACCGATACATACCATCTGTACACCAGATCTTGTTTCGGAAAAAATATTTGGAAGGGTGAAATTTAAAAGGATAGGATGCACACTTTGCATTTTATGATAGTTATAATTATTCAAAATTTTTGACCCGTTGTTGGAGAGGTACCAGATGGAGTGGGCCAACATCTATTATCTTTACACCAAATCTTGTTTTGGAAGAAATATTGAGATATGTCGATTTTGAAAAGATTTGAATGCTCATTTGACATTTTTTGAGCATCAGGGCTATGTATTGCCTTTGTGAGGGAGATACCAGAGGGAGTGGACCGATATATCCCATCTTCCCATTAATTCTTGTGTTACTAAAAACATTAGGATGTGTGAAATTTGAAGACACTTGGATTTTTATTTCACATGTTATAAGAGTTGTAATTATTCCAAATTTGGACCCTTTGTGGGTCGCACCTGACATAGCACTAATTAAAACATTCGGGCTTGCAAAGTTTGTACAAAATTGGATGATCATTTCATGTTCTATTCTGTGAAAATGTTGACTTTTTCTGTGGTACCAAAAGGAGTGGACCGATATCGCCCATCTCTGGACTCGATCTAAGTTTGGTAATAATATTATGATGTATCAAATTTCGATAAAATCGGATAATACCTTCGAGAGTTATCGTGTGCACCAACCAGCCAGACGGACGGGCGGACTCTAGATCGACTCCAATTGTCCTGAAACGGATTTGGTACAAAGAGACCTAGGGCCTAAAACCGCCATTTCAAATTTCTGAGGGATTTCTTCCTTGATTTTGAGAACTTAATGAATATCTCTTTCCGATTTGGAATATGGCCAAAATCCCAGCTTGAAATGGGCTTAGAGACATCCATAATCATAGCCCAAATTTTTGTATGAAATTTCAAAACATCTATCCGAAAAAAAAATATTTTTGTTCTAGATCCCCCTGTAGACCCCAATGATCCTAGCTTGAAATTGGCTGACAAATATTCTAAATTTTATTCTAAAATATCAAAATTTCCTCCCGGAAAAAAATACATTTTTGTTCTAGACCGGCCCAACAGACCCCAATGATCCTCCTGTTCCACCTCATAACCTCACTTTAACAACTCCCAATCTAAAATCCAAATTTAAATTGACATCATTAAGCCAAAGAAAAATCATGCAGTGTTAACTCAAGGACCGGGGCCCGGTGACAACGAATGCAAAGAGAGGAGTTTCCTGTGTGAGTGTGTGTGTAAATATGCCTCCATGTGTCTCTGTGTGTGTGTGAGGCATTATTTCCAAGTCTTTTGCAAGATCTAAACAATTTTGCACGATTACATGATGGAAATGGAGAAAAATTCAGTGGTTGTTGTTGTGTTTTTTGTTATTACAACTTCTTGGTTGTTGGCGGTGTTGTTGTTGTTGCTACTTTTTGGAGTCTTGTTTTGGAGCTTAAGAGCGAGTGAGCAATAATTATTATCAAAGATTGATACAACAAAAGATACAACAGCAAAAAAAAAAAACCAAGAGCTGGCTGAATGGCTAGATGGATGGATGGATGGCTGACTGGCTGATGGATATGCAGACTAAACCTGGTGATCTGATGATGATGACGATTGGAATGGCAGAGATGATGACGATGACGATGGTTGTGATGCAGACAAGATGCAATGCTGAAAACAAAGTTGCTGATGCTTGTTAGCTTGGTTAGTATCGGTTGGGAGGGTATCATTACTTTTTCAATTCCACGAGAAGAAGAAGAAGAAGCTGTCGTTGAAGCGTGGCACCAGATATCTGCTACTCCGTCGCCAAATGGAATGGAAATTTTTCAGACTCAGCTTTGCACAAAACTAGGGTTTCAAGTGGCCGCACAGTTTCTGTGCCGGACTGTCACCGTTGAGTGTCTTTGGTATTGAAATTCCGTTCGATACGCTGCCACCCCACACTTGGGTTCAAAACACCCAACAGACAGACAGGCAGACAAACGATTGGTTTGGACACCAACTCCAAACCCGTACTCACTTCGTTCACTTCACTGGGGTCTAGTTTTTGTTTTTTCTTCTTTTTTTTTCAATTTTTCTTTGCCTTTTTTTGTTTTCTATTTCGTTATGACTTTTCTTTTTTTGTTTTTTTTTTTTTTGGTTTTTCTTAATTCCAACAAAAACACGTTTCCAATATTTCTCTTGTGGGGTTTCCTCGAGAAATCGCGATTCGATTCGAAATTACAAGAAAAAAATGACTCGAAACACAAAATCTCTAAAAGCCAACACTTGTTCGAT
This sequence comes from Musca domestica, assembly GCF_030504385.1. Lineage (NCBI taxonomy): Eukaryota > Metazoa > Arthropoda > Insecta > Diptera > Muscidae > Musca > Musca domestica. The sequence goes on along the minus strand of NW_026712409.1, from coordinate 17,734,769 downwards.
TTCTTTTTTATTTTTAAATTTCTCTCTCTCTTCTTTTTTTGGTGGATATGTATTTTTCTTACGAAAAAAAATATTTCGTTTAATTTTTTCTCTTTCTTTTGAAGAATTTATTTTTAATATTTTTATTTTAATTAATTTATTTATTTTTTTAAGCTAAGCTTAAATAGCCGTATTTACGCTATGAACGTCTATGAAAAACTGAAGACAAGAAATTCGTATTTTCAGAGCCAAGTATTGAGACGGCAATGTTTTCAGTTTCTAAAAAATCTTAATGTTGTTATTGCCGTCGTAGTTGTTGTTGCTGTTGTTGTTTTTTGTTTGGCCGTAAGCCCAACAGCAAACACCTCTATGTGAGTGCCGGTGTGTGTGTGTCGTAAAAGGGGGCTTTTGTATGAGTGCAAGTGTATTAGTGTGTGTTTGTGTCGACGTACAATAAAGCTTGGCTCAAACCTACTAAACAGGTAATGCGAGCCAAGCCAAAACACCGAGAGAAAAAAGAGGCTAGTTTTTCAAACCATCTATAAAGATGGGCATTTTAATCTAATCATAATTTTAATTTTTTTTTTTCACCATTGTGGCTGAAATACAAATTACCTTTTATAATTTTTTTACAAACGTGGAAAAACCACCGCTGCTGAAAAATATCCTCCACCGAGGATATATTGTCCACCACTGTGGATATATTGTCCACCACTGTGGATATATTATCCACCACTGTGGATATACTATCCACTTTAGTGGATATATTATCCACCACAGTGGATATATTATCCACCACTGTGGATATATTTTCCACCACAGTGGATATATTATCCACCACAGTGGATATATTATTCACCACAGTGGATATATTATCCACCACTGTGGATATATTATCCACCACTGTGGATATATTTTCCACCACAGTGGAATAATTATCAACCACTGTGGATATATTTTCCACCACAGTGGATATATTATCCACCAGAGTGGAATAATTATGGATATATTATCCACCACTGTGGATATATTATCCACCAGAGTGGATACATTATCCACCACAGTGAATATATTATCCACCACTGTGGATATATTTTCCAAAACAGTGGACATATTTTCCACCACAGTGGATATATTATCCACCACAGTGGATATATTATCCACCAGAGTGGATACATTATCCACCACAGTGGATATTTTATCCACCACTGTGGATATTTTATCCACCAGAGTGGATACATTATCCACCACAGTGGAAATTTTATCCACCACTGTGGATATATTATCCACCACTGTGGATATATTTTCCACCACAGTGGATATATTATCCACCACAGTGGATATATTATCCACCAGAGTGGATACATTATCCACCTCAGTGGATATATTATCCACCACTGTGGATATATTATCCACCACTGTGTATATATATCCACCACAGTGATATATATCCACCACAGTGTATATATTATCCACCACAGTGGATATATTATCCACCACAGAGGATACATTATCCACCACTGTGGATATATTTTCCACCACATTATCCATTATCCACCAGAGTGGATACATTATCCACCTCTGTGGATATATTTTCCACCACAGTGGATATATTTTCCACCACAGTGGATATATTATCCACCACAGTGGATATATTATCCACCACTGTGGATACATTAACCACCACTGTGTATATATATCCACCACAGTGATATATATCCACCACAGTGGATATGTTATCCACCACAGTGGATATGTTATCCATCACAGTGGATATATTATCCACCACAGTGGATGTATTATCCACCACAGTGGATATATTTTCCACCACAGTGGACATATTTTCCACCACAGTGGATATATTATCCACCACAGTGGATATTTTATCCACCACTGTGGATATATTATCCACCACAGTGGATATATTATCCACCACAGTGGATATATTATCCACCACAGTGGATATATTATCCACCACTGTGGATATATTTTCCACCACAGTGGATATATTATCCACCACAGTGGATATATTATCCACCAATGTGGATATATTATCCACCACTGTGGATATATTTTCCACCACAGTGGATATATTATCCACCACAGTGGGTATATTATCCACCACTGTGGATATATTTTCCACCACAGTGGATATATTATCCACCACAGTGGATATATTATCCACCACTGTGGATATATTATCCACCACTGTGGATATATTTTCCACCACAGTGGATATATAATCCACCACAGTGGATATATTTTCCACCACAGTGGATATATTATCCACCACAGTGGATATATTATCCGCCAGAGTGGATATATTTTCCACCACAGTGGATATATTATCCACCACAGTGGATATATTATCCACCAATGTGGATATATTATCCACCACTGTGGATATATTTTCCACCACAGTGGATATATTATCCACCACAGTGGATATATTATCCACCACAGTGGATATATTATCCGCCAGAGTGGATATATTTTCCACCACAGTGGATATATTATCCACCACAGTGGATATATTATCCACCACAGTGGATATATTATCCACCACAGTGGATATATTATCCGCCAGAGTGGATATATTATCCACCACAGTGGATATATTATCCACCGCAGTGGATATATTATCCACCACTGTGGGTATATTATCCACCACTGTGGGTATATTATCCACCACAGTGGATATATATATCCACCACTGTGGATATATTTTCCACCACAGTACATATATTGCCCACCACTGCTGATTAAATATGCAACAGCTGATTAATTATCCACCACAGCGGATATATTATCCACCACAGCGGATATATTATCCTTCATAGTGGATATACTATCCACCACTGTGGATATATTTTCCACCACAGTAGATATATTGTCCACCACTGCTGATAAATTATGCAACAGTGGATATAATATCCACCACAGTGGATATAATATCCACCACAGTGGATATATTATCCTCCACTGTGGATATATTATCCACCACAGTGGATATATTATCCACCACAGTGGATATATTATCCACCACTGTGGATATATTTTCCACCACATTGGATATATTATCCACCACAGTGGATATATTATCCACCACAGTGGATGTATTATCTACCACAGTGGATATATTATCCACCACTGTGGTTATGCTATCCACCACTGTTGTTATACTATCCACCACTGTGGTTATCCACCACTGTGGATATATTATCCATCAGTTTGGATATATTATCTACCTTAGTGGATATATTATCCACGGAATATGATATATTATCCACCATAGTGGATATATAATCCACCACAGTGGATATAAAATCCACCACAGTGGATATGTAATCCACCACAGTGGATATATTATCAACCACAGTGGATACTTTTTATATTATCCACCACAGTGGAAATTTTATCCACCACTGTGGATAAATTATCCACCACAGAGGATCTACCAATAACTGTTAAAAAAATTTATCCACCAACAATGGATAAATTTACCCCTTTAGATGTATTATACAATAACTGGTATAAAATATTCACCACTTTGGAGAAAACGATTTTCAAATTATTCACCAATATGGTTAGATATTCACCACTCGGAATATCTTTGAGTAAATGTTTAGCAAACTTCAATAATTTATCTTCCAATGTGATAATTTGAAATATCTTCTCAGTGTGGAGCCAAGAAACACACACGCACACACACCTATCCATACCTGCAAACAAATCACAACGAATAGTAATAGACGAATGAACAAACGAACGACCACCAACAACACAGCAACAAATCTCCCAGCCGACGAAACGCACAATCAAACAAAAGCTACGGCCCCACCACTCTACGACCTCACAACGTCGTTCGAATGTCGTCTACGAAATGCCGATGATCGGTGATCATCATCGGCTCGGCACAAACTGTTGACAACACTCCGAAATAGCACCAGCAGCAACAACAACACCAGTAGCTTATATCCAATAGCCAACAAACCGATTGAACGGGACCAATAAAGCTTTGGAACAAGTTGAGGTTTAAACCTTTTGGATACACTCAAAGATAAATCTCCATTGAAGTCAACGCAGATTTTAAATGCTGCTGAGAAGAAGAGAATGTGCGAAAGCAGAGGAAAATATTTAAAAAAAAAACCGGCAGCATGGAAGTTATCCTTGAACTCGTTTCACTTAAGCGACAGCAGCAGCAACAACAACAGCCCCAACAACGGAGGTAAAGGAAAGAAGAATGCAAACATGTAGCAAAAACCCACCGAAATAAAAATTATAACAAAATCAAAGGCAGCAACAACAACAAGACTGAAATAAATGCAAAATAATTTTGAAATTGATGCGGGTTTATTGATCAGCGGCCGGATGGGTCTACCCGCAAAAAAAAAACACCAACAAAACAAAAATAATGATGATTTAGTTTCTGGTTCCGTTTGTTTGTTTCAAAAACATATTTTGCACTTAATCTCAATCGCGGGGGGTGGAGGAGGGGTGGTGGGAGATATGACAGACAAAATTAAGCGAGTGGAGGTTAATATCCAGATTAGGTCAATAAAAACACATTAAAAAAGGTAACAGGTTATTTTTTAGATCTCATTGGTGGACGAAGGAGAAGAGGGAGAATATTTAAAAGGAATTTTTCCATGAACTTTTTGTTTTTATTTTTCAATGATTTTGCCTTCAAATATTCCTTTAGAAGATGTGCAAAAGAGATTCTCTCCTCAGCAGTTCTTGAGAATTTTTTTTATAGCCTGTAGAAGACCTCACAGTTGGAGGTTTTATATTGTCTCTGGAAGACCAGGAGACTTTCTACTGGCTCTAGAATACCTGGGTGTTTCCTACTGTTTATAAAAGACTTAGAGGTCCTCCCCTGACTCTAATAGGGCTGGAAGGATTCTACTATCTAAATGACCTGGTGGTTTTCTATAGCCCATAGAAGAGCTGGAGGTCTTCTATTGTCCAAGGAGAGCTGGAGGTCTTCTATTGTCCATAGAAGAGCTGGAGGTCTTCTATTTGCCCATAGAAAAGCTGGAGGTCTTATATTTGCCCATAGAAGAGCTGGTGGTCTTCTATTGCCCATAGAAGAGCTGGAGGTCTTCTATTTGCCCATAGAAGAGCTGGAGGTCTTCTATTTGCCCATAGAAGAGCTGGAGGTCTTCTATTTGCCCATAGAAGAGCTGGAGGTCTTCTATTTGCTCATAGAAGAGCTGGAGGTCTTCTATTTGCCCATAGAAGAGCTGGAGGTATTCTATTTGCCCATAGAAGAGCTGGAGGTCTTCTATTTGCCCATAGAAGAGCTGGAGGTCTTCTATTTGCCCATAGAAGAGCTGGAGGTCTTCTATTTGCCCATAGAAGAGCTGGAGGTCTTCTATTTGTCCATAGAAGAGCTGGAGATCTTCTATTTGTCCATAGAAGAGCTGGAGCTCTTCTATTTGTCCATAGAAGAGCTGGAGGTCTTCTATTTGTCCATAGAAGAGCTGGAGGTCTTCTATTTGGCCATAGAAGAGCTGGAGGTCTTCTATTTGGCCATAGAAGAGCTGGAGGTCTTCTATTTGGCCATAGAAGAGCTGGAGGTCTTCTATTTGGCCATAGAAGAGCTGGAGGTCTTCTATTTGGCCATAGAAGAGCTGGAGGTCTTCTATTGCCCATCGAAGAGCTGGAGGTCTTCTATTGCCCATAGATGAGCTGGAGGTCTTCTATTGCCCATTGAAGATGTCTTCTATTTTCTATAGATGACTTAGAGGTCTTCTATTGTCCATAGAAGACTAGAAGGTCCACTATTGTCTGTAGAAGGCCTAGAGGTCTTCAGAAATATTCTGCTGTCTCTATAAGACGTAGAAGTATTCTACTCTCCCTAGAAGACCTGGAGGTCTTCTACTCTCCCTAGAAGACCTGGTGGTCTTCTACTCTCCCTAGAAGACCTGGTGGTCTTCTACTCTGCCTAGAAGACCTGGAGGCCTTCTATTCTCCCTAGAAGACCTGAAGGTCTTCTACTCTCCCTAGAAGACCTGGAGGTCTTCTATTGTCCATAGAAGACTTGGAGATCTTCTACTCAGCCTAGAAGACCTGCACCTCTTCTACTCCCTCTAGAAGACCTGGAGGTCTTATGCTCTCCTTAGAAGACCTGGTGGTCTCCGAGATCTAAAAATATGTGTGGACAATAGAAGATTAAAAGGTCCGCTACTGTCTGTAGAAGACCTAGAGGTTTTCAGAAGTATTCTGCTGTCCCTAAAAGACCTAGAGGTCTTCTACTCTCCCTAGAAGACCTGGAGGCCTTTTACTCTCCCTAGAAGACCTGGAGGTCTTCTACTCTCTCTAGAAGACCTGGAGGTCTTCTACTCTCCCTAGAAGACCAGGAGGTCTTTTACTCTCCCTAGAAAGCCTGGAGGTCTTCTACTCTCCCTAGAATACGTGGAGGTTTTTTACTCTCCCTAGAAGACCTGGAGGTCTTCTACTCTCCCTAGAATACGTGGAGGTTTTCTACTCTCCCTAGAAGACCTGGAAGTCTTCTACTCTCCCTAGGAGACCTGGAGGTCTTCTGCTCCCCCATAGAAGACCTGGTGGTCTCCGAAATCTAAAATCTCCTCTTGCATAATGAATATAACTTAATTAGTCTCTTATCAATCAATGAACTGAATCCGATTAAAAAACATAGATATTAATCGTGGATGACCTCCTCCTCTCTCTTTCGGTTTTCTGTGGTAGCAGCATAAAATATTGACTCTTGTTGTTTTTGGTTTTCTTTTCTGTGTCACCTCTGAACTCGATACATATCCAAAACGAGATCAATAACATCGGCACTACCACAGAGGCACACCGTTGTAGATTAAGACAAATAAAACATCGATGCCAAATTGAATTTCATTGATAAACCACGGCGAATAAACAAAAAAGTTCCGATCATTTCTCAACATAAAAGCTCAAAAGCTCATTTCAAAGCATCGCACTCCAACACTCTCGCACAGTCGTCAAATCACTCAATCTAATTGAGATTCTCTTTGACAGGGAAAGCTTATTTGATGAATACACAGTGGGGACTTTATATCAGAGTCGACCAAGAGGATGATGGATGAATATGTTTGCGTGTGAAACAAAGGATAAATCTGAACAGAAGACTCTTTTTATGTCTTTTATAAACAGATGACCCTCTTCACGTCTTATATAGAAAGAAGACCCTTGTACAAAAAAAAACGAATGGTACTGCAGGGTATAAAAGAAGGGACTTTTCAGGTCTTCTCTAGTCAGAAAACCCTCTTCTGATCTTCAATATAAACCAGTAAGGAAAGCTCAAAAGTCGGGCGGGGCCGACTATATGATACCCTACACCACTATGCATATTTATTAGAGCTCTCGTAAAAAGGTTTATACAGGGCATTTCAGAGCTCTATGAGATATTTGGTACAAAATCAAAATCTATCTAATTCTATCGTGCATTTTACGAACTATAACTATCTGTGAACCGGGTTTCTTCAAATTTGACGTATTAGCTTCTAGACTGAATTCGGTCTTATGTACGAAAATTCAGGTGATTTGGGCTGATATTCACCATTTAGTGCACATTTAACCCGAAATCGGATGAAGATATATATGGGAGCTATGTCCAAATCTGAACCGATTTCTATAAAATTTAAAACAGCTATTCATGTGCTCCATCTAATACCTGGTACCAAATATCACGGTTGTGGAGTGAATATTACGAATGTAAAGGTCTAAAACACTAAATCAGATGAAACATATATATGGTTGCTATATCTAAATCTGAACCGATTTTCACTAAATTTGATATACTTGCTTCTAGGCTGAATTTGGTCCGATGTACTAAAATTCAGTCCATTTGGACTTATATCGGCCATTTGGTGCACAATTAACCCGAAATCGGATGAAGATATATATGGGAGCTATATCCAAATCTGAACCGATTTCGATATAATTACAAACAGCTATTTCTGGGCTGTATCTTATATCTGGTACCAAATATCATTCTTGTGGAGTGCATATTACGAATGTGAGAGGCTTAAACACCAAATCGGATAAAACATATATATGGGAGCTATAGCTGTCTCTGAACCGATTTTCTCCAAATTTGTTGTATTTGCTTTAAGGCTAATCTCGGTCACATATGCCAAAATTCGGGCCATTTGGGCTGATATTGGCCATTTGGTGGTCAATTAACCCGAAATCGGATGAAGATATATATGGGAGCTATATCCAAATCTGAACCGATTTCGATAAAATTTAAAACAGCTATTTCTATGCTCCATCTAATACCTGGTACCAAATATCACGGTTGTGGAGTGCATAGTAGGAATGTGAGGGACTTCAAGATCAAATCGGATGAAAGATATATATGGGAGCTATAGCTATATCTGAACCGATTTTCTCCAAATTTGATATACTTGCTTCTAGGCCGAACTCGGTTGGGTGTGCCAAAATTCAGGTAATTTGGACTGATAGTGGACATTTGGTGCACATTTAACCCGAAATCGGATGAAGATATATATGGGAGCTATATCTAAATTTGATCCGATTCTCACCAAATTCAATAGGGTTCGTCCTTGGGCCAAAAAAATATTGTTTGGAAAATTTCATCTCAATCGGATAATAAATGCGACCTGCATTTTGTTCACAAGAATACATGGACAGACTGACGGACGGACAGACGGACTGACATGCATAAATCGACCCAGAAAGTGATTCTATGAAGGTTCTCAAAAGTAACTATGGGTCTATCTCGTTTCCTTCTCCATGTTACAAACAAATGCACAAAGACATAATACCCTTACCACTATGTGGTGTAGGGTATAAAAAGACCAGCCATGTAGGAATAAGATGCCAACAGGCATTCTCTTTCAGATTCTTTCTAATAAAGATTCTTCTTCCGATCTTGTGGAACAGAGATGGGTATTCTATCTTTACAAGGCATGTATAAGGTATTCGATCTTTTTTTTTTTTTTTTTTTTTGTTTTGAAAATCATTCCTCTTCTATCTGCAGAAGATTATTTAAATTATTTAACAATCCAATTAAATAATTGTGCCTCTCTTCTATCACCCTCTCCCGGTCAAGTGTGTCCAACATTTTCTGTTGATAGCGAACTTCATACGTGCCTTAAATGGAATTCTTTCGATATTGATTGAAAAAATCAAAACAAAACAAACAAACATTCTTTGTCTGATAATTCTGAAATCATTGTTTTTGGACAAAAAAAAAAAAATATGGAAATCTCGTAGCTAGTATCGCCAGTTTTTTTTTTTTTTTGGTTTTTGTTTTGCAACACATCAGAGATTGTTGTAATGTTCGTTGACTTTTGTTTTCAAGCTAAGCTGGTTTGATTCGTTGCTCTCTGAATCACCGATGCTTTGCAAAAAGACGCATGGCAACAACAATAACAACAAGACGAATTTCGTAAACTTGATAAGGTGGGGGGTTACCATGACAAGTTCAGCTGATCTTAATAAAAGGGGAGGGGGCGGGGAGGTTCTAGAACCAAAATCTTGAAAATATATCTGGGATGACTTTTGGCAAAATAAGTAAAAAAAGTAGCTAAGTTCGTCTGGAACTTTGAATACCCTCCACAATTTGGAACGAATTTGGAAATTTTCAAAAAAAAAAAAAAACGTTCAAAAATTCTTTTAAAATCTTAAAAATACCGAATATACCCGTTATATTGGGGTCTATACGAAGACGTGGCGTTGCATAGCAAACTTTCGTCATAAGCCATTACAATATTCCAATACGAAACTTGAAAATCCGGTGAATAATAAGCTAAAATCATAAAAGTACCGAATATAGGGAAAGGTACCGAATATAGGGAGGTACTGTTACATCAGGGCTATATGAAGACCAGGACCTGTATAGACAATTTTCAAGCTGTAGTACCAATTAGGAACTTCAAATACGAAATTTGAAACAATTCCGGTGAATAATGTCGCTAAAATCATCAAAGTGCCGAATATAGGTAGGTACTGACATATGGGGCCTTTACGAAGACCTCGACCCACATAGACAATTTTCTGTAGTTCCCAATACGAACTCTAAATACGAAATTTCAAAAAAATCCTATGAAAAATGTCGCCAAAATTATCAAAATACCGAATATTGGGAGGTACCGTTATATGGAGGCTATGCTAAGACGTGGATCGGCACAGACAATTTTCTGCCATAGGCTGTAATATCCATTACGAACTCTAAATACGAAATTTGAAACAACTGCGATGAAAAAATGTCCCTAAAATCATCAAAATACCGAATATCGGGAGGTGCCGTTATATGGGGGCTATACGAAGATGTCGACCGACACAGACAATTTTCTGTCATAGGCTGTAGTTTTCATTACGAACTTCAAATACCAAATTTAAAACAATTCCGGTGAATAATGTGGCCAAAATCATCAAAATACCGAATATCGGGAGGTACCGTTATATGGGGGCCATGCGCAGACGTGGACCGACACCGACAATTTTCTGTCTTAGGCTGTAATATCCATTACGAACTTCAAATACGAAATTTGAAACAACTCCGACGAAAAATGTGGCTAAAATAATTAAAATACCGAATATAGGAGGGTATCGTTACATGGGGGCTATACGATATCCTTGACCTATATAAACAATTTTCTTTCAGGTGGTAAAGTAGTTACCACGAACTCCTTGTGTAGAATTTCAGACAATTCCATTAAAAAATATGGCTAAAATTATCAAAATATCGAATATAGGGAGCTACAGTTATATGGGGGACATACGATATCGTGGACCTATATAGACAATTCTCATACAGGGGGTATAGTAATCAAAAAGACCTCTTTTTTACATTTTTTAAATTTTATTAAATGAAAGCCAAAAATATCGGAAATAGCATCAAATTCTAGAGAAAGTTTAGTTTTGTTCAAATTGGTCACCTTCGGCACGAATTATGGCCTTCAAACGACCAATGAAACCGTCACACGCTACCCGAATGTTGTTCTCCGGTATTTTGGCCCATTCCCGGCGAAGCGCTTGCTTGAGGTGAGAGACACTTTGGTATTTTTTAGTGCTAACCTTGCTTTCCAATATACTCCAGACACAATAGTCCAACGGATTGGTATCCGGAGCATTTGGTGGCCATTGTGCTCTGAAAATGAAGCGAGGAACCACATTTTGTAACCATTCTTGGGTGGTGCATGCTAAGTGCGATGGTGCTGAGTCCTGTTGGAATGTCTGCGGTCAAAATGTTACAACATCCAGAATATTTTCGCAATAATATTCGGCATTTATACTGATGCCACGGTCGATTAATACGAGCGGAGACCGACCATCGGCGGCCCACGCCATCTTCATGGCCGGCGCTTGAGTTCTGGTGGCCCACCGAAGGTGCACATTTTCAGCTGACCTCTTTGGCAAGTAAACACGAGCGGATCATTTTGTTTGTTTACAAACTGCGGGACAACAAATGTTTTCTCATCGGAGATAAGCAAATTCGGCGGTTCACCACTTTCGGCCAAGCGAAGCAACTCTTTAGCTCTTTTGAGTCTATTTTCTTTCTGTTGCGGTGTAAGTTCCTGCACTTTTTGCAATTTCAATGGCTTTACCCTGAACTCATTTTTCAATATTTGCCGAATGGAATATTGCGATATGTTCAACTCACAAGCCATTTTTCGGCCACTGCGACGCGGGTTTCGATCGAGTCGCTTCTTTACTTTTCGAACCATTTTTGATGATGTTGCTGTTTTCTGCCGTCCACTTCCTTGACGTCGGGCTACGCTACCAGTATCATCTACCAGGTAACGAGCGATGGTACGAGACACAAAAGATTTATTCACATTTAAATGCTGGAGTACTCTAACGATAACCATTTGTAGTTCTCCAGCCAAATATAAAGAAATCACACTATCACGCTTGAATTCCGTCATGAATAACTTTTTTTTTGGAAAATTCTCACTTTTGTACGATTGTAAACAATGTAGTGAGCTGTCACTGGAATAATTTTAACATCTGTCGGACGAGTGGCTTAGAAATGACAGCAGTCTGAAGTTGGTTGCAGTTGTTTCACCTCACCCTGTATATACTTTGTTGGGTCTACAATAACTATTTCGATGAATTACAAAGGGAATGACGAACTTTATATACCCTCCATACTATGTATGGTGGAGGGTATATAAAAAGTCCTAGTCGGAGGTATGCAATAAAATCAACAAAAATTTACTTGTACAAATTGATATAACCATCCCACCCCCGGGCTCTAACCTCTTCTAGAAATTGTATTCTTTAAGACAAAAAATACCCTGCTTTGAGGCTATTGCAAAATATTTCCGCATTTCTTTTGTTCCTGGCTATTGTCTCTGGGTTTGACTCGAACTCAACCTTCACAGCTCAGCACGTTCGGTATGAAACATTCAACCTTTGTCTTTTGTCTTGAAAAGACATCTCAGATCTCCAGAAACTCAAACTCAATATGGAAACAAATAATAAAAAATGTACACCTTTTTTCTTCCATTTCAGATCTTTTGTTGCATTTTTATCCTCCACATTGTTGTTGCGACGAGTCATCGCAAAAATATTTATTTATTTTTCTCTCATTTAAGACTGCAAATGCATTTCGGATTCCAAACACACAATTTACAAATATTAATAAAATGCAAATGCATTTGAAGATCCGACCCTTCATAAATTTTCTATTCAATTTTTTTTTTATTTTTTCAAACAAATCTCCTGAATTGAAAAGTGGTTAGCTGCCGCTACTTCAATACCAAAAGATAAATATGAATTGTTTATTTATTCAAATACAGAGAATATCGACACTTGTAAAAGGCAAGCTAATGATGATATTGAAAAAAAAAACAAATATGGAAACATAAACAACAACAAATTCCATAAAATAATGTAAATCCGAAAATAATTACAACCTGCATGCTTCAGCTAATAGGTGGCGTTGTCGTCACAGTAGAGAAATGAAATAATGACTGCCAATATATGTATGTGTGTCTTCTATCTGTTACGAAAAGGAAATCCACTTTGATTTGAAGATTAACTCGATTTTGAGTGATATAACAACAACAACAACAAAAACAAGTAAATTACCGATACGCTGTCTAAATGGCAATGTTGAATATGTAACAATTTTAATGGATATCTTATGCACAATGGGATGGGAAAAAACACAGAAGCTCCTCTACGGACAATGGAAGAGCTCCCACTCTTTTATAAAAACTTAAGGACCTCAACGTCTTCTATGGAAAATTGAAAACCTCAAGGTTTCTATGGTGCCAAGAAGTGCTCCAGGTCTTCTAGGGCGCCTAGAAGAGCTTCAGGTCTCCTAGAGTGCCTAGAAGAGCTTCAGGTCTTCTAGAGTGCCTAGAAGAGCTTCAGGTCTCCTAGAGTGCCTGGAAGAGCTCCAGGTCTTCTAGGGCGCCTAGAAGAGCTTCAGGTCTCCTAGAGTGCCTAGAAGAGCTTCAGGTCTTCTAGAGTGCCTAGAAGAGCTTCAGGTCTCCTGGAGTACCTAGAAGAGCTTCAGGTCTTCTAGAGTACCTAGAAGAGCTTAAGGTCTCCTAGAGTGCCTAGAAGAGCTTCAGGTCTTCTAGAGTGCCTAGAAGAGCTTCAGGTCTTCTAGAGTGCCTAGAAGAGCTTCAGGTCTTCTAGAGTGCCTAGAAGAGCTTCAGGTCTTCTAGAGTGCCTAGAAGAGCTTCAGGTCTTCTAGAGTGCCTAGAAGAGCTTCAGGTCTTCTACGGTGCCTAGAAGAGCTTCAGGTCTTCTAGGGTGCCTAGAAGAGCTTCAGGTCATCTAGGGTGCCTAGAAGACCTTCAGGTCATCTAGAGTGCCTAGAAGACCTCCAGGTCATCTAGGGTGCCTAGAAGACCTCCAGGTCATCTAGGGTGCCTAGAAGTCCTCCAGGTCATCTAGAGTGCCTAGAAGTCCTCCAGGTCATCTAGGGTGCCTAGAAGTCCTCCAGGTCATCTAGGGTGCCTAGAAGACCTCCAGGTCATCTAGGGTGCCTAGAAGACCTCCAGGTCATCTAGGGTGCCTAGAAGACCTTCAGATCATCTAGGGTGCCTAGAAGACCTTCAGGTCATCTAGGGTGCCTAGAAGACCTTCAGGTCATCTAGAGTGCCTAGAAGACCTCCAGGTCATCTAGGGTGCCTAGAAGACTTCCAGGTCATCTAGGGTGCCCAGAATACTTCCAGGTCATCTAGGGTGCCTGGAAGACCTCCAGGTAATCTAGGGTGCCTGGAAGACCTCCAGGTAATCTAGGGTGCCTGGAAGACCTCCAGGTGATCTAGAGTGTCTGGAAGACCCCCAGGTGATCTAGGTTGCCTAGAGGTCCTCCAGGGTACCTAGAAGAACTCCAGCTTTTCTATGGTCTATAGAAAACTTCCAGCTCTTCTATGGTCTATAGAAGCCCTCCAGCTCTTCTATGGTCTATAGAAGCCCTCCAGCACTTATATGGCGAATGGAAACTCTTCTATGATCTATGGAACACTTTCAGCTCTTCTATGGCCAAAGGAAGACCTCCAGCTATTCTATGGTCTATAGAAGATCTCCAGGTCTTCTATGGTATTTAGAAGACCCCCAGATAATCTATGGTATATAGAAGAGCTCCAGGATCCTCTATGGTGAACAGATAAGCTATAGCTCCTCTATGGAGAATAAACGACTCCAATATTAGCTCAAATGTGTCCCATTGTGCAAAAAGACCCCTCTCTCTTCCTAGGCTCTCTCTAACCAAGCCACCTTGATTGATAGTTTGTGATTAGCAATGATCGATCTACATAACAGACAATTTTTACACGTGTGCACATGTAATTGCATGTGTGTCCCTGTATATGTGCATCAGTATCTATGACGATGGGCAGAACAATTAATACTTGTTTAATTACAATTACTGTTAATTTCTCAGCGATTAATTAAATCTTTACAAATCGCCGCGAAATAAATAAAAATGAAAAAACACCAATGAAATTCTTGAAGAATCATGTTTTATTGCGCCATTTCCAGCCGAGCATTCAATCGCTGTCCAGTTCCGTCTTGGAAAAAAATGCAAATCCAATGGCAAAAAATGACAAGGCATTAAATGATTATTCTGTTAAAAAAAAAAAAAACAAAGAAAGAAGAAAATTTAATCTTGGATTATGAAGAAGGGAAGAAATGGTTGATGGTAGTGGGATTGGAAAAAATTCGTGACAAAATACTTTGCTTCTTTAAAAAATGTTAATTTGAAAAAGAAAATAAGAAAGTAATTATTTGTAATCGATCTAGTAGTCCTGTTCTGAATGTTATTTTATTAAACTATTTTTATTCCTAAACAAATTTGATATAAAATTCAAAATCTATATGTGTTCCGCTGAAAAGGCAAATATATAAGAAAATATTTCTAAGAGGAACAAGTAAAAAAGCTGTAAGTTCGACCGAGCCGAACTTTGAACACCCTCCACAATTTGGTACAAATTTGGCAATTTCAAAAAATTAAAATCCGTTAAAAATTCTGTTAACATCTTAAAAATACCGAAAGTAGCCGTATATTTGAGTCTTTACGACGACATGGACCTGCATACGCAAATTTGTCATAAGCTATTAAAATGTTCAAACGCAAAACTTGAAAACCACGCCTATTGAAGCTTTTGAAAAATAATTTTTAAAAAATCCAAGCCTATTGAAGTTTTTGAAAAATAAGTTTTAAAAAATCTACGCCTATTTAAGTCTTTAAAAAATAATTTTTAAAGAATTCATGCGTGTTTAAGTCTTTGAAAAATAATTTTTAAAAAATACACGCCTATTGAAGTCTTTGAAAAATAATTTTTAAAAAATACACGCCTATTGAAGTCTTTGGAAAATATTTTTTAAAAAATTCGTGCGTATTTAAGTCTTTGAAAAATATTTTTTAAAAAATCGACGCCTATTGAAAAATAAAAATAATTTTTAAAAAATCCACGCCAATTGAAGTCTTTAAAAAATATTTTTTAAAAAATCTACGCCTATTGAAGTCTTTGAAAAATAATTTTAAAAAATCCACGCCTATTGAAATCTTTGAAAAATAATTTTTAAAAATCCACGCTTATTGAAGTCTTTGAAAAATATTTAAAAAAATGCACGCTTATTGAAGTCTTTGAAAAATATTTTTAAAAAATCCACGCTTATTGAAGTCTTTGAAAAATATTTTAAAAAAAATCCACGCTTTTTGAAGTCTTTGAAAAATATTTTTAAAAAATCCACGCTTATTGAAGTCTTTGAAAAATATTTTAAAAAAAATCCACGCTTTTTGAAGTCTTTGAAAAATATTTTTAAAAAATCCACGCTTATTGAAGTCTTTGAAAAATATTTTAAAAAAATCCACGCTTATTGAAGTCTTTGAAAAATATTTTTAAAAAAATCCATGCTTATTGAAGTCTTTGAAAAATATTTTTAAAAAATCCACGCTTATTGAAGTCTTTGAAAAATATTTTTAAAAAATTCACGCTTATTGAAGTCTTTATAAAATAATTTTTAAAAAATCCACGCCTATTGAAGTCTTTGAAAAATAATTTTTAAAAATCCACACCTATTGAAGTCTTTGAAAAATAATTTTTAAAAAATCCACGCCTATTGAAGTCTTTGAAAAATAATTTTTAAGAAATCCACGTCTATTGAAGTCTTTGAAAAATAATTTTTAAAAAATCCACGCCCATTGAAGTCTTTGAAAAATATTTTTTAAAAAATCTACGCCTATTTGAAGTCTTTAAAAAATATATTTAAAAAAATCCACGCCAGTTTAAGTCTTTGAAAAATATTTTTTAAAAAATTCAAGGCTATTTAAGTCATTGAAAAATATTTTTTAAAAAATCCACGCCTGTTTAAGTCTTTGAAAAATATTTTTTAAAAAATTCAAGGCTATTCAAGTCATTGAAAAATATTTTTTAAAAATATCAAGGCTATTCAAGTCATTGAAAAATAATTTTTAAAAAAATTCAAGGCTATTTAAGTCTTTGAAAAATAATTTTTAAAAAAATCCACGCCTATTGAAGTTTTTGAAAAATAATTTTTTAAAAATCCACGCCTATTGAAGTTTTTGAAAAATAATTTTTTAAAAATCCACGCCTGTTTAAGTCTTTGAAAAATATTTTTAAAAAATCCACGCCTGTTTAAGTCTTTGAAAAATATTTTAAAAAAAGTCCACGCCTAATGAAGTCTTTGAAAAATATTTTTAAAAAAAATCCACGCTTATTGAAACTCTTTGAAAAATATTTTTAAAAAATCCACGCTTATAGAAGTCTTTGAAAAATAATTTTTAAAAAATCCACGCCCATTGAAGTCTTTAAAAATAATTTTTAAAAAATCCACGCCTATTGAAGTATTTGAAAAATAATTTTTAAAAAATCCACGCCTATTGAAGTTCATAACAGATAATTTTTAAAAAATCCATGCCTATTGAAGTCCTTGAAAAATCATTTTTAAAAAATCCATGCCTATTGAAGTCCTTGAAAAATAATTTTTAACAAATCCACGCCCATTGAAGTCTTTGAAAAATAATTTTTAACAAAATCACGCCCATTGAAGCCTTTGAAAAATAATTTTTAAAAAATCCACGCCTATTTGATGTCTTTGAAAAATATTTTTTAAAAAATCTACGCCTATTTGAAGTCTTTGAAAATTAATTTTTAAAAAATCCATGCCTATTGAAGTCCTTGAAAAATAATTTTTAACAAATCCACGCCCATTGAAGTCTTTGAAAAATAATTTTTAACAAAATCACGCCCATTGAAGCCTTTGAAAAATAATTTTTAAAAAATCCACGCCTATTTGATGTCTTTGAAAAATATTTTTTAAAAAATCTACGCCTATTTGAAGTCTTTGAAAAATAATTTATAAAAAATCTACGCCTATTTGAAGTCTTTGAAAATTAATTTTTAAAAAAATCTACGCCTTTTTGAAGTCTTTGAAAAATAATTTTTAAAAAATCTACGCCTACTAGAAGTCTTTGGAAAATAATTTTTAAAAAATCTACGCCTATTTGAAGTCTTTGAAAAATAATTTTTAAAAAATCTACGCCTAATTGAAGTCTTTGAAAAATAATTTTTAAAAAATCTACGCCTATTTGAAGTCTTTGAAAAATAGTTTTGAAAAAATCTACGCCTATTTGAAGTCTTTGAAAAATAATTTTTAAAAAATCTAGGCCTATTTGAAGTCTTTGAAAAATAATTTTTAAAAAATCTAGGCCTATTTGAAGTCTTTTGAAAAATAATTTTTAAAAAATCTAGGCCTATTTGAAGTCTTTGAAAAATAATTTTTAAAAAATCTACGCCTATTTGAAGTCTTTGAAAAATAATTTTTAAAAAATCTACGCCTATTTGAAGTCTTTTGAAAAATAATATTTAAAAAATCTACGCCTATTTGAAGTCTTTGAAAAATAATTTTTAAAAAATTCTAGGCTATTTAAGTCATTGAAAAATATTTTTTTAAAAAATCCACGCCTAT
This sequence comes from Musca domestica, assembly GCF_030504385.1. Lineage (NCBI taxonomy): Eukaryota > Metazoa > Arthropoda > Insecta > Diptera > Muscidae > Musca > Musca domestica. The sequence goes on along the minus strand of NW_026712409.1, from coordinate 17,716,367 downwards.
TGAAGTCCTTGAAAAAAAATTTTTTTAAAAAATCCACGCCCATTGAAGTCCTTGAAAAATAATTTTTTAAAAAATCCACGCCTATTGAAGTCCTTGAAAAATATTTTTTTTATAAAATCCACGCCCATTGAAGTCTTTGAAAAATAATTTTTAAAAAAACGCACGCCAAATTAAGTCTTTGAAAAATAATTTTTAAAAAATCCACGACTATTGAAGTCTTTGAAAAATAATTTTTAAAAAATCCACGACTATTGAAGTCTTTGAAAAATAATTTTTAAAAAATCCACGACTATTCACGTCTTTGAAAAATAATTTTTAAGAAATCCACGTTTTATGAAACACCCGAAAAATATGTTTGTAAAAAACCAAACCCATTGTAAGACTTGAAAAATAATTTTTAAAAATCCACTCCTATTGAAGTTATATGAGGGCTATACATGGCCCATTTTCAATACCAAAAGTCCTGTTAAAGAGACACCAGGCAACGCTTTGTCATATACCTCCAAAAATGAAATCGATATTGACATTGTATTTCCCCTGCATTCTCAAATTCCGAATCATTATTCCCCGCCTTATGAATTCAAATATTTTTCAAATGTGTGTTCTGCCCTCTTATGACCTCCTCCAGCGACGCATGCTGTGCTGTTATCAATTCGAATAAAAATCTTTTTCGATTTTTATTTTCTTTTCCTTTTTTTAAATTAAAAACAAATGAAATTATTTTTATTTTAGAAATCTCCAACCAGAAACCAATTAAGAGGTGATAAGGTGACAACGATTGCAGCCGTAATGGGCCTGCATTCACGTACCTATGTACGTATGTGTACGCTCGTAGCGCAACGTAAGCTTCTAGGCATATGTTCGTTGGCGTTGGGTTTTGGCGAAGATATTTTTCGGTGATAACACGTCTAGACAAAATAACCTATTAATTCATTAAACACTCTATTTATTGCGTTCGCCTTGAACTCCCTTATTCACGCTCTCTTTCTCTATCGCTGTGTTGATGTCTAGCGACATCAATAAGGTTGGATGTCGCTTCTGTAGGTTTGCAACAGACGAGGTGTTGCAAATTGGATAGTTTTTTGTCAAGTGAGAGAGTACCCGTTTTTGTGACCAATGGACATTGTTATCCTTTGACTATGACCTCCAGGCCCTCTATGGTGAATAGGAGACCTCCAGGTGTTCTATGATGCATAGGAGACCTCCAGGTCTTCTATGATGAATAGAAGACCTCCAGGTCTTCTATGGTGAATAGGAGACCTTCAGACCTTCTATGGTGCATGGGAGACCTTCAGATCTTCTATGGAGCATAGGAGACCTCCAGGTCTTCTATGGTGCATGGGAGACCTCCAGGTGTTCTATGGTGCAAAGGAGACCTCCAAGTGTGGTCTATGGTGCATAGGAGACCTCCGGGTCTTCTATGGTACATAGGAGACCTCCGGGTCTTCTATGGTACATAGGAGACCTACAGGTCTTCTATGGTGCATAGGATACCTCCAGGTGTTCTATGATGCATAGGAGACCTCCAGGTGTTCTATGATGCATAGGAGACCACCAGGTGTTCTATGTTGCATAGGAGACCTCAAGGTCTTCTATGGTGCATAGGAGACCTCCGGGTCTTCTATGGTACATAGGAGAGCTACAGGTTTTATATGGTACATAGGAGACCTACAGGTCTTCTATGGTGCATAGGAGACACCCAGGTCTTCTATGGTGCATAGGAGACACTCAGGTCTTCTATGGTGCATAGGAGACACCCAGGTCTTCTATGGTATATATAAGACCTCCAGCTCTTCTATGGTATACAGAAGACCTCCAGCTCTTCTGTGGTGATTAGAAGACCTCCAGGTCCCCTATCAATCTTGATATTCTCAAAGTGGAGAAAATGCAGAAATTCATTCTATCCAATCCCGACACCATACATATGAGAGTCGCATGCTCTCTTATTTGTCCCTAGCCAATTTTGTATAAATTTTGAACTTTTGACCCACCTCTCAAGATAATTCCCATGAATAAGTGTGAGTGTGTTTTATTTTCCATTGCATTTCTTTTCGATTAGCCCGATCGATTTCGATAAGCCCGTGTGGTCACACCACCACCACAACCACACCTGGCAATAATTCGTGCTTTCTTTTCGTAAATTCTTTTAATAATAAATCGAAATTTAAATAAATTTGTCACCTCACGGTCCAATAATTATTATAAATTATAAACATTAAACTGTCTGCGATGATGGAAGCATTAACATTTAAATGACGGTAATTAGTTCGAAGAAATGCGATAATGAGTAGCTGCTGCTGGGGTATCTGTTACGGGATGTTGTGGCTGGTAATGAACCCCCCGGTATTTGCAATGGAAATTGCTCGTGTCTATCTATATATATCTGGAATCTGATTACTCTAGAAATATTAAAGGGAATAATTGGAAACTGAGAGATATTTTATATTTATTTTTAATTTTTTGTTTAGTTTTATTTGAAATAAATAATAGAGTGAGACAAAATTCTTGTTTTTCAAATATTTATTTTCAAACGCTTATTTAATGAATTGAAATTACTGTAAAACTTGAAAAATAATTTTAAAAAAATCCACGCTTATTGTAAAACTTGAAAAATAATTTTTAAAAAATCCACGCTTATTGTAAAACTTGAAAAATAATTTAAAAAAAATCCACGCTTATTGTAAAACTTGAAAAATAATTTTTATAAAATCCACGCTTATTTTAAAACTTGAAAAATAATTTTTATAAAATCCACGCTTATTGTAAGACTTGAAAAATAAATTTTAAAAATCCACACTTATTGTAAGACTTGAAAAATAATTTTTAAAAAATCCACGCTTATTGTAAGACTTGAAAAATAAATTTTAAAAAATCCACGCTTATTGTAAAGCTTGAAAAATAATTTTTAAAAAATTCACGCTAATTGAAGTCCATGAAAAATAACTTTTAAAAAATCCACACTTATTGTAAGACTTGAAAAATAACTTTTAAAAATCCACACTTATTGTAAGACTTGAAAAATAATTTTTAAAAAATCCACGTTTATTGTAAGACTTGAAAAATAATTTTTCAAAAATCCACGATTATTGTAAGACTTGAAAAATAATTTTTAAAAAATCCACGTTTTATGGAACACTTGAAAAATAATTTTTAAAAAATCCACGATTATTGTAAAACTTGAAAAATAATTTTTAAAAAATCCACGCTTATTGTAAGACTTGAAAAATAATTTTTAAAAAATCCACGCTTACTTAATGAATTGAAAAATAATTTTTAAAAAATCCACGCTTACTTAATGAATTGAAAAATAATTTTTCAAAAATCCACGATTATTGTAAGACTTGAAAAATAATTTTTAAAAAATCCACGTTTTATGGAACACTTGAAAAATAATTTTTAAAAAATCCACGCTTATTGTAAAACTTGAAAAATAATTTTTAAAAAATCCACGCTTATTGTAAAACTTGAAAAATAATTTTTAGAAAAACGCCGCCTTCAGAAAAAAAATTTTAAATAAATCCCGGAATCTGTCAGAAATAAGTTTTCGAAAAACTTCAGCTTTAAAATAAATTTGTTTGCATTGCAAAATTCCAGCATTCAATCAAGAACGGAAAACAAACCGGGAAAATAAAACCCATCAATCAAATGTTTTAATAACTGACAGATTGATAGCTTATGAGGGCTCTTTGCATTCCTACAAACAACCCTGTGCTTTTCAAGTTTTCTCTTATCAAACGTTACAGCAGATGTAGGTCATGCCTGAAATACCTTCCTTGTAAAAAATAAACTCTTGATTGATTGACTGGCTGATAGTCGAATATATTTGTGAGAACTTTTCCCTTTGTTTAAAAAATATTTTAACTAACAAAGCAATATGGAAATCTGGCTGTCCACTAATAGGCTAATGTTAATTGTGAGCAGTGTTCTGCTAAGTTTGTGAAGTAAAAATTCCCATTTTATTCTGAGCTCTGCAAAATGTTAGCAGAACTCTTTTATAGTTTTATATAATTGTGGTAACATACAAAAAACATATGTGGACTTTTACAAGACCTCTGCAAAAGTTTAACAGGGAACTATTAACTCTTAATATTCCTCTGTTAATTCTTAACAGAACTCTGTTAACTCAAAACAGAACTATGTTAACCTTAAATATATCTTCTACACGTTAAATAATTGTTAGCAAGGCTCTATTGAGGCTTAACAGCCTACCGTTAACTCTTAACATACATATGTTAACTCTTAACATAACTCTGTTAACTTCCATCATGCCTTTATTAACTTCCCGTAATAGATAGAAGTCCTCTAATAAGACTTCCATTCATTTTGAACTCTTAACATATCTCTGTTAACATTTAACAGAGTCCTGTTAACTCTTAACAGATGTAACTGTTAACTATTAACCTCCTATAACTGATTTAATACTTCTCTTAGCCATTTCAAACATGTGATTCTGACATTGTGTGACACTTGTCACTTTGTCAACTCTGTCGTCTGCTCCTGATAATGCATTGCGGCAATACCTTCAAAACATTTTGTTTATTTTTCATTTTCTTACTTTCCGCACAAACCGAAGAAAACAAGCAACACGTAGTTGTTGCGACTATCAATGATTTTCTTTCGATTTTTTTTTTCAGTTTGCTTTAATTTCACTTGTTTGTCGTTCGGTCTGAACTTCAGTTTGTTCTTCCGTTCCGTTCGTCTGTCCGCCGCCTATCTGTAGGTCCGTTCGAGCCGGCATTTTTTCCATTATGAGATATAAACAAACATTCATCCACTGGACATATGCATCCTCTTCGCCTCCTCAGCAAAAAATAAAAACAAAAAAAGTGATCAGAAATACATTTTAAGCTTGACTGATAAGCGTCAATATACGCGGGGTTCAAATGTCTGATAAGGCAATTCCGAAAAAAAGTACACCGTCAGGAAATCAAAAGAGGAAAAAATAATGAAAATATTTTTTAAGTTTCTATTTTTAAATCAGTACAAAATAATTTTTAAAAAATCTAGGCCTATTGTAAAACTTGAAAAATAATTTTTAAAAAATCTAGGCCTATTATAAGACATGAAAAATAATTTTTAAAAAATCCATGCCTATTGTAAAACATGGAAAATATTTTTTAAAAAATCAACGACTGTTTTAGGACTTGAAAAATAATTTTTAAAAAATCCACGTCTTTTGTAAGACCTGAAAAATAATTTTTAAAAAATCCACGCCTATTGTAAGACCTGAAAAATATTTTTTTAAAAAGTCCACGCCTATTTTAGGGCTTGAAAATAATTTTTAAAAAATCAACGACCGTGTTAGGGCTTGAAAAATAATTTTTAATAATTTTTAAAAAGTCCACGCCTATTTTAGGGCTTGAAAATAATTTTTAAAAAATCAACGACTGTTGATAATTTGAAAAATAATTTTTAATAATTTTTAAAAAGTCCACGCCTATTTTAGGGCTTGAAAATAATTTTTAAAAAATCAACGACTGTTGATAATTTGAAAAATAATTTTTAATAATTTTTAAAAAGTCCACGCCTATTTTAGGGCTTGAAAATAATTTTTAAAAAATCAACGACTGTTGATAATTTGAAAAATAATTTTTAATAATTTTTAAAAAGTCCACGCCTATTTTAGGGCTTGAAAATAATTTTTAAAAAATCAACGACTGCTGATAATTTGAAAAATAATTTTTACAAAAATCCACGCCTATTGTAAGACCTGAAAAATAATTTTTAAAAAATCTAGGCCTATTATAAGACATGAAAAATTAATTTTAAAAACATCCACGCCTATTGTAAAACATGGAAAATATTTTTTTAAAAAATCAACGACTGTTTTAGGGCTTGAAAAATAATTTTTGAAAAATCCACGTGTTTTGTAAGATCTGAAAAATAATTTTTAAAAAATCAACGACTGTTTTAGGGCTTAAAAAATAATTTTTAAAAAGTCTACGCCTATTTTAGGGCTTGAAAATTATTTTTAAAAGATCAACGACTGTGTTAGGGCTTGAAAAATAATTTTTAATAATTTTTAAAAAGTCCACGCCTATTTTAGGGCTTGAAAATAATTTTTAAAAAAATCAACGACTGTGCTAGGGCTTGAAAAATAATTTTTAAAAAAATCAACGCCTATTTTAGGGCTTGAAAATAAGTTAAAAAATACCAACGACTGTTTTAGGGCTTCAAAAATATTTTTTAAAAAACCAACGACTGTTTAGTGCTTGAAAAATAATTTTTAAAAAACCAAAGACTGTTTTAGGGCTTGAAAAATAATTTTTAAAAAATCAAAAATAATTTTTAAAAAGTCCACGCCTATTTTAGGCCTTGAAAATAATTTAAAAAAACCAACGACTGTCTTAGGGCTTGAAAAATAATTTTTAAAAAATCAACGACTGTTTTAGGGCTTGATAAATAATTTTTAAAAAATCAACGACTGTTTTAGGGCTTGAAAATAATTTGTATAAAATCAACGACTGTTTTAGGGCTTGAAAAATAATTTTTAAAAATCCACGCCTATTTTGTAAGACTTGAAAAATAATTTTTAATTTATACACGCATATTGTAAGACTTGAAAAATAATTTTTAAAAAATACACGCATATTGTAAGACTTGAAATATAATTTTTAAAAAATACACGCATATTGTAAGACTTGAAAAAATATTTTTTAAAAAATCCACGCCTATTTTGTAAGACTTGAAAAATAATTTTTAATTTATACACGCCTGTTTGTAAGACTTGAAAGATAACTTTTAAAAAATCCACGCCTATTGTAAGACTTAAAAAATTATTTTTAAAAAATCCAAGCCTATTGTAAGACTTGAAAAAGAATTTTTAAAAAATCCACGCCTATTGTAAGAACTGAAAAATAATTTTTAAAAAAATCCAAGCCTATTGTAAGACTTGAAAAAGAATTTTTAAAAAATCCACGCCTATTGTGAGACTTAAAAAATAATTTTTAAAAAATCCACGCTTATTGTAAGACCTGAAAAAAAATCCACGCCTATTGTAAGACTTGAAAAATAATTTTTAAAAAAGTCCACGCCTATGTAAGACTTGAAAAATAATTTTTAAAAAATCCACGCCTATTGTGAGTCTTGAAAAATAATTTAAAGAAAAATCCATGCCTATTGTAAGACTTGAAAAATAGTTTTGAAAAAATCCACGCCTATTGTAAGACTTGAAAAATAGTTTAAAACAAATCCACGCTCATTGTAAGACTTGAAAAATATTTTTTTTTAAAATCCACGTTTATTGAAGCCCATGAAAATATTTATTTATTGTGGACCTTTTGAAATAAAAAAAATCCATCTTGAACTTGAATAAATGTGTAGCCCATGAAAAAAGATTTAAAAAATCTAGGATATTTACAGTTTTTTTAAGTGTACCCCCGCTTCACCAAGTACCAGACATCAGATGATAAGAACTTGTATTTGCGCCGGCAAATACTGAGGAGATTTGTTTTTTTGAACAGATTTTTTTCGGAATTAAATCTCAACATGAATGATTTTCCAGGCTTAGTTGGGTTCGATGCGTCTTAAAAGAAATACGTCCACGGTTAATAGAGAAATTCGAGTCGGACTTAACGGACGCGTTTAAAATCGGCCAAGACTCAAAATCTATAAAACGTTACGGTGCAAATATTGGTGGTGATATTGGTCTTAAAACCAAAAAGGAGAACATTGTGAAAGAAAAAAAATTAAAAAAAAAGAAAAACTAAAAATTGGTGGAAAAAAAATAAAATATGAAAGGCAACAAGTGTTTCAAAACCAAACTAGTGTTACTGGGCATCTCGGGAGTTCTCTTCCTTAGCCTTACCATTCTCTCCCTCTGCGTCGACTATCAGTATGAATTGCTCAAGGAACACATACGGTTTCGTAAAGGTTTCGTCTCCCAATTAAATTGGGTCGATTCACCGTATGGCCGTCTAAAGATGTATCTCTTCAATGTGACAAATGCCGAAGCCTTTTTGGCTGGCAACGACAGCCGCATCCATGTCCAAGAAGTCGGGCCGATTGTCTACAGCATCATTGGTCACAATGAGATACTCAATCAGACCGAAGATACGATAACGTATCTCAAGAAACGCTATGAACACGTCGAATTCATGCCCGACGAAAGTTGTGCCCCCGATATTCTGAATCAAACCATAGTGCTGCCCAACATGGTGTTGTTGGGCGCAGCAGCCAAACTGCATGATTGGGTCTTTTTGGTGCGACATGCCTTCAATGCCATTACCATAAATGAATCGGTCTTTTTGACAAAGAGTGTCTACTATTTCCTGTGGGACTTTACGGTGCCGGCACTGAGTCTAATGTCTCAATATCTTCCAAATATTGTGTCGAATTGCGGGTTGCTGTACAATGTGAGTATGGAGCTGGGAAAGGGGAAAAATAAGTGGAAGTTGAGAGAATAAAGGCATCTGGTCAAAATTTTATATTATCAAGGGCTACAATAAGCGTGAATTTTGAGAGAATCATTTTCCCAGTCATGGGCTTAAAAAAAACTATGGTAGATTTTTAATACACTTTTTTCATGTCCTGCAATAGGGGTGGATTTTTAAGAGTTATGTTTCATGTCCTACAATATGCCTGGATGTTTTTATAGAAATTGTTTTTCACGAATAAGCGCGGATTTTTTAAAGACTATTTTCCAAGAAGTACAAAAGCGTGGATTTTTAAAAAAAATTTCAAGTCCAATATCTAGCGCGGATTTTTTTATAAATCTTAAAATAAGATTAGATTTTTTAAAAATTATTTCTCACCAACTACAATGAGCGCGGATGTTTTATAAATTAGTTTTCTAGTCCAATATTAAAAATTATTTTTCAATCCCTACAATAAGCGTGGATTTTTTAAAAATTATTTTTCTAGTCCGAAAATAAAATTAGATTTTTTAAAAATTATATATCACGAACTACAATAACCGTGGATTTTTTTTAAATTATTTTCACGAACTACAATCGGCGTGGGTTTTTTAACAATTATTTTTCAAGGGCTACTATAGGCGTGGATTTTTTAAAAATTATTTTTCAATCCCTACAATAAGCCTGGATTTTTTTAAACTCATTTTCATGCAAAAAGTCTGGATTTTTTAAAATGTATTTTTCAAGTCTTACAATAAGCGTGGAAATTTGAAAAATTGTTTTTCAAGCCCTGCAATAGGCGTGGATTTTTAAAAGTTATTTTTCAAGCCCTACCATTGCGTGGATTTTTTAAAAACTATTTTTCCTGTCCTACAATTGGCGTGGATTTTTTAAAAGTATTTTTATGCCCTGCAATAAGCCTGGATTTTTTAAAATGCATTTTTATGCCAAGCAATAGACGTGGATTTTTGAAAGAAAAATGTTCACGTCCTGCAATTGGGTTTGATTTTTAAAAATTATTTTTTATGCCAAGCAATAGACGTGGATTTTTGAAAAAAAATTTTCACGTCCTGCAATTGGGGTTGATTTTTAAAAATTATTTTTTATGCCAAGCAATAGACGTGGATTTTTGAAAAAAAATTTTCACGTCCTGCAATTGGGGTTGATTTTTAAAAATTATTTTTTATGCCAAGCAATAGACGTGGATTTTTGAAAAAAAATTTTCACGTCCTGCAATTGGGGTTGATTTTTAAAAATTATTTTTCATGTCCTACAATAGGCGTGGATTTTTTAAAAATTATTTTTCAAGGGCTACTATATGCGTGGATTTTTTAAAAATTATTTTTCAAGGGCTACTATAGGCGTGGATTTTTTAAAAATTATTATAAAATTATACTATAGGCGTGGATTTTTGAAAAATTATTTTTCAAGGGCTACTATAGGCGTGGATTTTTTAAAAATTATTTTTCAAGGGCTACTATAGGCGTGGATTTTTTAAAAATTATTTTTCAAGGGCTACTGTAGGCGTGGATTTTTTAAAAATTATTTTTCAAGGGCTACTATAGGCGTGGATTTTTTAAAAATTATTTTTCAAGGGCTACTATAGGCGTGGATTTTTTAAAAATTATTTTTCAAGGGCTACTATAGGCGTGGATTTTTAAAAATTATTTTTCAAGGGCTACTATAGGCGTGGATTTTTTAAAAATTATTTTTCAAGGGCTACTATAGGCGTGGATTTTTTAAAAATTATTTTTCAAGGGCTACTATAGGCGTGGATTTTTTAAAAATTATTTTTCAAGGGCTACTATAGGCGTGGATTTTTTAAAAATTATTTTTCAAGGGCTACTATAGGCGTGGATTTTTTAAAAATTATTTTTCAAGGGCTACTATAGGCGTGGATTTTTTAAAAATTATTTTTCAAGGGCTACTATAGGCGTGGATTTTTTAAAAATTATTTTTCAAGGGCTACTATAGGCGTGGATTTTTTAAAAATTATTTTTCAAGGGCTACTATAGGCGTGGATTTTTTAAAAATTATTTTTCAAGGGCTACTATAGGCGTGGATTTTTTAAAAATTATTTTTCAAGGGCTACTATAGGCGTGGATTTTTTAAAAATTATTTTTCAAGGGCTACTATAGGCGTGGATTTTTTAAAAATTATTTTTCAAGGGCTACTATAGGCGTGGATTTTTTAAAAATTATTTTTCAAGGGCTACTATAGGCGTGGATTTTTTAAAAATTATTTTTCAAGGGCTACTATAGGCGTGGATTTTTTAAAAATTATTTTTCAAGGGCTACTATAGGCGTGGATTTTTAAAAATTATTTTTCAAGGGCTACTATAGGCGTGGATTTTTTAAAAATTATTTTTCAAGGGCTACTATAGGCGTGGATTTTTTAAAAATTATTTTTCAAGGGCTACTATAGGCGTGGATTTTTTAAAAATTATTTTTCAAGGGCTACTATAGGCGTGGATTTTTTAAAAATTATTTTTCAAGGGCTACTATAGGCGTGGATTTTTTAAAAATTATTTTTCAAGGGCTACTATAGGCGTGGATTTTTTAAAAATTATTTTTCAAGGGCTACTATAGGCGTGGATTTTTTAAAAATTATTTTTCAAGGGCTACTATAGGCGTAGATTTTTTAAAAATTATTTTTCAAGGGCTACTATAGGCGTGGATTTTTTAAAAATTATTTTTCAAGGGCTACTATAGGCGTGGATTTTTTAAAAATTATTTTTCAAGGGCTACTATAGGCGTGGATTTTTTAAAAGTTATTTTTCAAGGGCTGCTATAGTCTTGGATTTTTTTTTAAATTATTTTTCAAGGGCTACTATAGTCTTGGATTTTTTTTTAAATTATTTTTCAAGGGCTACTATAGGCGTGGATTTTTTAAAAATTATTTTTCAAGGGCTACTATAGGCTTGGATTTTTTAAAAATTTTGGATTTTTGAAAAAAAATTTTCACGTCCTGCAATTGGGGTTGATTTTTAAAAATTATTTTTCATGTCCTACAATAGGCGTGGATTTTTTAAAAATTATTTTTCAAGGGCTATTATAGGCGTAGATTTTTTAAAAATTATTTTTCAAGGGCTACTATAGGCGTAGATTTTTTAAAAATTATTTTTCAAGGGCTACTGTAGGCGCGGATTTTTTAAAAATTATTTTTCAAGGGCTACTATAGGCGTGGATTTTTTAAAAGTTATTTTTCAAGGGCTGCTATAGTCTTGGATTTTTTTTTAAATTATTTTTCAAGGGCTACTATAGGCGTGGATTTTTTAAAAATTATTTTTCAAGGGCTACTATAGGCTTGCATTGTTTTAAATTATTTTTCAAGGGCTACTATAGGCTTGGATTTTTTTAAATTATTTTTCAAGGGCTACAATGAACGTGGATTTTTATACCCTCCACCATAGTACGGAGGGTATATTAAGTTTGTCATTCCGTTTATAACGCCTCGAAATATACATTTTAGACCCCACAAAGTATATTCTTGATTAGCATAAAGTTCTATGTCGATTTAACGATGTCCGTCTGTGTAAATCACTCTAGCTTCCGAACGAAATGAAGTAGAATAATAAACTTTTATTCAAATGTATATTATGTCTGCAGGACTTTTGGTATTGAAAATGGGTCATGTAGGTCCACGATTTGGTATAGCCCCCATATAACGGTACCTCCCGATATTCGGTATTTGGATGATTATTGCGGCATTATTCACTGGAATCGTTTCAAATTTCGTACTGGAAGATCGTAATGGGTACTACAACCTATGGCGAAAAATTTCGTATGCAGGTCCACGTCTTCGTATAGCCCCCATATAACGGTACCTCCCGATAGTCGGTATTTTTGCCGATTTCAGCAACATTATTCACCAAAATCGTTTCAAATTTGGTATTTGAAGTTCGTAATGGATACTGCAGCCCAAGGCAGAAAATTGTCTGTGCAGGCCCACATTTTGGTATAGCCCCCATAGCTACATTATTCACCGATTTTTTTTTCAAGTTTCGCATTTGAATATTGTAATGGCTTATGACAAAAGTTGCCTATGCAGGTCCACGTCGTCGTTTACACCCTAATATGACGGCTACATTTGGTATTTTTAAGATTTTATTTTATTTTTTGAAAATTGCCAAATTCGTTCCAAGTGGCGGAGGGTATTCAAAGTTCGGCCGGCCTTACTTACAGCTTTTTTACCTGTTTACAAATTATTTTTTATTTTAATCCCTACAATAAGCGTGGATTTTTTAAACATTTTTATTGTTAATATATTTTTTATCAATACAAGATCTGGTGTGAAGATTGGAGACATTGGCCCACTCTTCTGGTACCTTCCTCCACAAAGGTTCACAATTTTTAATACGTATACATCTCATAACTTTGATGTAACATTGACTGTTATTTAAGTAACTGACACTACAAACCACAAACAAAATCTATTGCATATCTTAAGGCTGTCGATATTAGCTGTTATTGAATTGATAAACAATGAAACACAAATATGTTATTTCTTGCAATTTTTATCTTGGAGAAAAACGCAATTCCGCATTTAATATCCGCATAACAATTTTATCGTAGTTTTTAAAACCTGGGCCGTTTTAAAGATTTCGATAAAATTTTTATATTCTTTGTAATCATTTAGAACTGAGGCTTTTCAACTAAAAAATGGAATATTTGATTTAAAAAAATCGAAGAGTGTGTAGAAAAATATCAGCTGATAATTGTCGTTACATTGTTGTTGCCATACAAAAATTACGTTTTAATCAATGCTTCTCATCTAAATGTTTCCCTTTAATTTTTTTTTTTTTGAAGTAAATACAAAATATTGCTGGTATTTTGAAAATATAAAAATACCAGTTTCGATAATGAAATATCAGTGCAATAGGGCATCTTTGATTGATAAACGGAAAAATAATCTAGAAAATGCAAAATTGTAACACGACAAACCCTTATCAGAAGGGCGGCTACAATCAAATCTATGTTTGTAAAATTACTTAGGTTATTCTAGCAGATGTCCAACCTCTGTTACGCACATTATTTCAATTAGAATTAATAAAATTAGTAATAAATTCAATTATTTTCTATGACGTCAAATGAACGTATGTTTTAATGCTCATATCAGCAGCAGCTCTTAAAGGAACAATAAACATCGAGATTCTAATCGGCGAAACATTTTTTTGGGGGGCAAATGAACTACGACTATTAAATCAGGCTGTTTAGTCTACTCGATCTTTTTTTTTTTGTGAATGAGGCTTATCAATAATTTGATAATTAATTTTTAATGTTTTGCAATTTATTTCTTTTTGGCAATAAACTATAAAAAATTGACAATAAACAAGTGCCAAATTTCGAAAAATAGAAACAATTACGGTATTAAAAACAAAAACAATATTTTTAAACTATTGTCCAATGGAAATATTTTATTCAGAAATGAATAAACAAAATTTGACGGGGCTTGAAAAATAATTTTTAAAAAATCAACGCCTATAGAAGGACTTGAAACATAATTTTTTAAGATCCACGCCAACAGAAGGACTTGAAAAATAATTTTTGAAAAATCCACGCCTATAGAAGGACTTAAAAAATATATTTTTTTAAAACTCCACGCCAATAGAAGGACTTGAAAAATATTTATTAAAAAATCCACGCCTATAGTAATTTGAAAATAATTTTTAAAAAATCTCCGCCTATAGTAATTTAGAAACAAAAAATTAAAAATCTCCGCCTATTGTAGCCCTTCAAAAATAATTTAAAAAAAATCCACGCCTATAGAAGGACTTGAAAAATAATTTTTAAGAAATCCACGCCTATAGAAGGACTTGAAAAATAATTTTTAAGAAATCCACGCCTATAGAAGGACTTAAAAAATAATTTTTAAGAAATCCACGCCTATTGTAGGGCTTGAAAAATAATTTAAAAAAAATCCACAGTGTCTATCTGGCTTTCCTTTTCACTGCAAATTTCAGATCATTAAGCTCGTCTCGAAAGAGAAAACAAACACTTAAATCATAAAACATATGATCTTCGCCTTAACAAGGCAAAACTCAAAATCCACGACTATTGTAGGGCTTGAAAAATAATTTTTAAGAAATCCACGCCTACAGAAGGACTTAAAAAATTTTTAAGAAATCCACGCCTATAGAAGGACTTAAAATTTTTTTAAGAAATCCACGCCTATTGTAGGGCTTGAAAAATAATTTAAAAAAAAATCCACGACTATTGTAGGGCTTGAAAAATCATTTTTAAGAAATCCACCCCTATTGTAATTTTTAAAAAATCCGCGCCTACTGTAGCCCTTAAAAAATAATTTTTAAAAAATCCGCGCCTATTGTAGCCCTTAAAAAATAATGTTTAAAAAATCCGCGCCTATTGTAGCCCTTAAAAAATAATTTTTAAAAAATCCGCGCCTACTGTAGCCCTTAAAAAATAATTTTTAAAAAATCCACGCCTACAGAAGGGCTTGAAAAATAATTATTAAAAAATCCACGCCTACAGAAGGGCTTGAAAAATAATTATTAAAAAATCCACGCCTACAGAAGGGCTTGAAAAATAATTTTTAAAAGATCCATTTTTTTGTAAGACTTGAAAAATAATTTTAAAAAAATCCACTTCTTTGTAAGAATTAAATTTTTTTTTTTTAAATCCACGCCTATTGTAGGGCTTAAAAAATAATTTTTAAAAAATCCACGTCTATTGTAGGGCTTAAAAAATATTTTTTAAAAAATCCACGCCTATTGTAGGGCTTAAAAAATAATTTTTAAAAAATCCACGCCTATTGTAGGGCTTGAAAAATGATTTAAAAAAAACACGCCTATTGTAGGACTTAAAAAATAATTTTTAAAAAATCCAAAAATTTTAGGCCTTGAAAAATATTTATTTGAAAAAATCCAGGCCTATTGTTGGGCTTGAAAATTTTATATAAAATCCAGGCCTATTGTAGCCCTTAAAAAAAAAATTATTAAAAAAATCCAGGCCTATTGTAGCCCTTAAAAAATATTTATTAAAAAAATCCAGACCTATTGTTGGGATTGAAAAATATTTATTTGAAAAAGCCACGCCTATTGTAGGGATTGAAAAATAATATTTAAAAAATCCAAGCCTATTGTTGGCCTTAAAATTTTTGTTTTTTAAAAAATCCACAATTTTTTTATTTATTTTTTTTTTTTCAGGCCATGCGCCAAAAAACGGAAATCTACAAGGTACGCATTGGCACCAAAAACGGTTTTGAGAATTTCTTCCGTGTCGAAGAGTTAAATGGCAAAACCTATTTCAACGAGAGGCGGGCCAATTTCCTACATCCCGATCCCAAGGAGGACTGCCCAATTACTGTGGAGAATGCCTTCGACAATTCCCTGTTTCCGCCAATGCTGCAAAAGGATGCCGATATTAATATTGTGGCCGTCGAAACTTGTCGTACCATGAAAATGTATTACGATGGACCGGCCGAACATATGGGCCTCAAGGGTTATCGGTATCTGCTCGGCGATCGCAATGAACGACCCAGTTGTATGGACAATTCGATGGGCATAAAGTTGCACAAGGGGATGTATGATGTGGCCAAGTGTTTGATAAGTAAGTGTTTGGGAGGGGGGAAGAAGAGAATAAGTTAAAAAAATATTCTGTTTTCAATTTCTTTTTCAGATGATGTACCCTCTGCCTTCTCTTTGCCCCATTTCTATGGCTCCTCCTACAATTATTCAGAACATTATGTGGGCTTTGCCCCCGATCCGGAAAAACATCAGCCCAGCATTACCGTGGAGCCCCTTACCGGTATACCAATCGATGAAAGCTACCGCTTCCAATCGAATATACCAATGCCCGACATGAAAGGCTATAGCCAGGATCTGCAAAAACTAAGCAATATGGTCATACCCAATTTTTGGTATGAATTTGTAAGTATCTGCTTGGAGAAGATCTTTGGGGATATTCCTAATACCTCTTCTTCTCTTTCAGAATCTGGATGAATACCCTGCCCGCATTTCAATTCCCCTCAACCTGAACATTAAATATGCCCCCATACTCCAGCCCATCTTCATAGCCCTATTCCTATTTATATCCCTAATTAGTTTCCTTAAATTATATCTGCTAATCAAACAGCAGACCTTCAAGGAGTTCTTCTGTAAATACTATAGTCTGATTAGAGAATTGAGACAGAAAAAATTAAGTCCAACCCCCTAACCTTCCCCCCTAATTTGTAAGCGTTTTTCCGTGATAAGTTAGCCATAGAATTGTATATGTTAAAAAAATTTAATTTTTATTTAATTAAAAAAATTATATATATATAAATTTTTTAAAATAATAAAATACCATATAAATATATTTGTATATATGTATGTGTGTGTGGGTATGGGTGAGGGATATTCATTGTTGAATAAAATCTCTGTTTGGAAAAAAATCAATTTTTTTTGTAAATTCTCATTAGGTGGTGGGGTGGTTGGGTTGATGGTTCCAATGTATGAAGATTTCATTCAGGCAGGATTGGGGTGGGTTTAAAATCATGGAATTGGGTATTTAGAGATTATGTCTGGCCCTGTAGTTGCCATTGGGATCATATTTGTCCAACAACAATTTCCACTCTCCTGGACGTCTGGTGCGCAAGAAGGTAATCACCTTTTGGGAATTTCTCCTTTGGACATCGGTACATTTGCTGCAGTCGCTCTGCAGGGCATCGGGCAAGAGTTCTGAAAACAAAACAAAAATAAATTAAGAATAAATAATTTTAATAAAAATAAAAAACATCCACAAATGTGGATTTTATTAAAAAATATTTTAATTCCAGTTCCCCAAAAAAATTTAAAATTATATTAAAAAAATATTTTAATTCAAGATCCACAAACGTGGATTTATTAAAAAATATTTTAACTCAAAATCCACAAACGTGCATTTTATAAAAAACATATTTTTAGTCAAGTTCCACAAACGAGGATTTTTTAATAATATTTTAGTCAAGTTCCACAAACGTGGAATTTTTAAAAAATATTTTTAGTCAAGTTCCACAAACGTGGATTTTTATTAAAAAATATTTTAAGTCAAGTTCCACAAATGTGGATTTTTTAAAAAATATTTTTAGTCAAGTTCCACAAACGTGGAATTTATAAAAAAACATTTTTAGTCAAGTGCCACAAACATGGATTTTTAACAAATATTTTAGTCAAGTTCCACAAACGTGGATGTTATTAAAAAAATATTTTTATTCGAGTTCCACAAACGTGGATTTTATTAACAAAAAATATTTTTAGTCGAGTTCCACAAATGTGGAGTTTATTAAAAACATATTTTTAGTCAAGTTCCTCAAACGTGGATTTTTAAAAAATATTTTAGTCAAGTTCCACAAACGTGGAATTTATTAAAAAAATATTTAAATTCAAGTTCCACAAACGTGGATCTTATTAAAAAAATATTTCAATTCAAGTTCCACAAACGTGGATTTTTAAAAAATATTTTAGTCAAGTTCCACAAACGTGGATTTTATTAAAAAAATATTTTTATTCGAGTTCCACAAACGTGGATTTTATTAACAAAAAATATTTTTAGTCGAGTTCCACAAATGTGGAGTTAATTAAAAACATATTTTTAGTCAAGTTCCACAAATGTGGATTTTTTAAAAAATATTATAGTCAAGTTCCACAAACGTGGAATTTTTAAAAAATATTTTAGTCAAGTTCCACAAACGTGGATTTTTAAAAAATATTTTAATTGAAGTTCCACAAACGTGGAATTTATTAAAAAAATATTTTAATTCAAGATCCAGAAAGGTGGATTTTTTTGAAATATATTTTAGTCAAGTTCCACAACGTGGATTTAAAAAAATATTTTCTTTGAAGTTCCACAAACGTGGATTTCATTAAAAAATATTTTAATTCAAGATCCAGAATGGTGAATTTTTTGAAAAATATTTTAGTCAAGTTCCACAAGCGTGTTTTTTTAAATATTTTCATTCAAGTTCCACAATCGTGTTTTTTTTTTAAATATTTTCATTCAAGTTCCACAAACGTGGATTTCATTAAAAAAATATTTTAATTCAAGATCCAGAATGTTGAATTTTTTGAAAAATATTTTAGTCAAGTTCCACAAACGTGTTTTTTTAATATTTTCATTCAAGTTCCACAAACGTGGATTTTATTAAAAAAAATATTTTCATTCAAAATCCACACACGTGAATTTTTTAAAAAAAATTTATTTAAGTTCCACAAACGTAAATTTTGTTAAAAAACAATATTTTAATTCAAAATCCACAAACGTGAATTTTTTAAAAAAAATGTTTTTATATAAGTGGATTCTATTTAAAAAAATATTTTAATTCAAGATCCACAAACGTGAATTTTATAAAATAATATTTTAAAATCAAGATCCACAAACGTGGATTTTATTAAAAAATATTTTAATTCAAGATCCACAAACGTGGAGTTTTTAAAAATATTTTTAGTCAAGATCCACAAACGTGGATTTTATTAAAAAAAAATATTTCAATTCAAGATCTACAAACGTAGATTTTATTAAAAAAAATATTTTAATTCAAGTTCCACAAAAGTGGATTTTATTAAAAGAAATATTTCAATTCAAGATCCACAAACGTGGATTGTGAAAAAATGGTATCTACTCACTTTTCAGTTCCCGTCCCTCGGGCGTGCAGGAACCCTTATCCATCAGACACTTGATGTAATTGGTCAAGATGCGATCGTTGCGCAAAACACTGTCCACATCGACGTTATCGAATCTGTTGGTATAGGTTTTCTGGGAGGCAACCAGGCCCAAGCACATGGCGACAAGCACCAAACAAGCCACAGAGGTCTTCATGATGATGGTTGGAAATCTGAAATTGAGAGAGAGAAAAAATCAATCAATACTAGTTGTTTGTTTGTAACTGGAATTGGAGCGGAAAAGTGTAACACACATACATACAAGGGTGTTACAACACGCAAACACACACACACACACATACACATTCATGCACCCATGTTTACTCCATTATGCAAACATGTGAGACACAACATAAAGAGGAAGAGATTTAAGTGGTTTAGCTTGAGACAGGTTTTGTTTTTTGGCGGGAGTTTTTCTTAAAGACTTAGCCATCAAACTACCATGGGCCCCTCCCCCTCCCTCCACTTGTCGCATACAACGAAAAAGCTATGCAAGCCGCAGCTGCTGCCGGCTGGCAGCTACCGTTTTGCAGTCTAAAAAAATCAAAATTACATAATAATGCAGTAGATCAAACCGCTGGCCGGTTGGATTGGTCGGTTGGTCAGTTTGTCATCCTCAGTGGCAATGAAGAGCCACCCAGCATTATGTTGTAATTACTGATGTTGTTGTTGTGTTTTTTTTATGAAAAAGTAAAAAAAAATCAAGGTACTTAATTTTTGTGTTTCTTAGAAAAAACCAAACAGCAACAACAACAACACCGCTCACAATGGCACATCGAACCTGCATTGCATACCAAATAGTTTGAGTACAATACAAATGGTTTTTACACAATCGCAGGGCTTTAGCTTTTGTTGCTGTTGTTGTTGTATCGTTTTGAAAAACTAAAAATCACTTCAAGCTGACGTCCATGGCAACAATACGACGGCCATGCAGTGTTTGGTTCAATTTGGTCATTTACAACAACAGCAAATAATTTTTAATAATTATTTGAATTTTTTGCTGTTGTTGTTGTTAGGTTCCAACTCAGAACATTCAATCATCAGAATTGGAATTTCTAGCTTTTGTTGAGGAAATAATAGATGGAAAACGCTTTGGAAATCAGTTGCTAGAGATGGATTTCCTACATCCAAGGAGGTTTCAAAAAATTCAATTTATTATTATTTTTTTAATTTGAAGTGGAAGTTTTTTTTTAATCTTGGACTTTTTAAGAATTTTTTTTAATGGTGAACCTTTATAAAGAATTTTTAATCGCTGATTTTTTGAAGTATTTTTTATAACATGAATTTTTTTAATTTAATTGTTATTTTCTTCATTCGTATGATTTTAAAATGTTTTTTCTTATCGGATTTATATTTTAAGGAATCCACGATTAAAAAATTCACGAATATATATTTTTTTTAAATTCATAATTAAAAGAAACATTAACAATGATCACGATTAAAAAATCAACGTTGGAAATAAATATTTAAAAAAAAATCCACGATTAATGAAACCTTAAAAAAAAAATCTTAAAAAAATCCACGACTAAAATATTTAAAAAAAATCCACGGTTAAAAAAATCTTAAAAAAAAGTCAACGTTGGAAAGATATTTTAAAAAATTCACAATTAAAAAATTTAAAAAAAAAACTTTTAAAAAACTCCAATCATGGGACTTTGATGATTTTTTCCAATCGCGAAATTTTAAAGAATTTTTCCTAAAAATATAATAAATAAACGTTGAGAAAAAATTAAAAAAAAAACTTTAAAAAAAATCACGATTTAAAATATTTAAAAAATGCACGATTTAAAAATATTAAAAAAAAATTCATGATTAAAAAATATTTAAAAAAAATCCACGATTGAAAATCTTTAAAAAATTCACCATAAAAAAATGATTGAAGAAATCCACGATTAAAAAAAAAACTTTTTTAATCCTATGATGGAATTTTGAACACTTTCTTCGAATCGTGGAATTTCTAAGCATTTATTCTAACAAAAAACTTTAAAAAAATCAAAGTTGGGAAAAAAATTTAAAACAATCCACGATTAAAAATATTTACAAAAACTACGATTAAAAGAACGAAGACGATTAAATAAAATTTTTAAAACTCCAATTATTGGATTTTGAAGATTTTTTCCAATTGTGAAATTTCAAAGAATTTAGTCGAACAAAATAACTTTAAAAAAATCAAAGTTGGAAGAAAGTATTTAAAAAATCCACGATTTAAAAAGTCAATGTTGAAAAAATATTTAAAATAATTCACGATTAAAAACATTAAAAAAAAAATAAAGTTGGAAAAAATTTTAAAAAATCCATGATTGAAAAAATCGTTAAAAATTATCAATTGGTTCTGCCGACAGACGTATACCCTGAATATTGAAATATATTTTTACTTCTGTTATGATTATTGAATCTCTTCACCCTCTATGGAGTGGGTACTGGATTGAACCAATATTGTCCATTTCATATCGGCCCTAACTCATGCCAAGGTTCTGGCTGAGAGAAATATTTAGATATAGCAAATTGTAAAGAATCGCTGACTTGTTTCGTTAGATAAATAAATGTATTGGAAATGTATTGAAAATTGTGACCCTTTGTGGGTGAGGTACAACAAGAAATGGCCTGATCTCTGTCCCTTTGAGGGGGAGGTACCAGAAGTAGAGGACCGATATATCCCATCTTCACAAAATATCATGCTTTAGTAGAAATAATGGAATGTGTCAAATATAAAGAGATCCTGATGCTTATTTCGGATTTTATAAACGTTTTGGTTATTCAAAACTTTAACTCTTTGTGGGGGACGTACTTGATGGAGTGGACCGATATTGTCCATTTTTGCACTTGGCCTAGCACTGACGCAAATATTTGAATCTGCAAAGTTCGAGCAAAATCGGAACATTCTTTCTCTTTCTGTGCAGAAAATATATTTTTTGAAAATTTCAACCTTTTGTGGGGGAGGTACCGGAAGGAGTGGACCGACGTATTCCATCTTAACGCCAGATCTTGGGTTAATAAAAATATTGGGATGTGTGAAATTTGCAGACAATCGGACTCATACACAATATTTTATAAGAGTTGTAATTATTTAAAATGTTGTCCCTTTGTGAGGGATGTACTTGATGGAGTGGACCGATATTGTCCATTTTCACACCTGACCTAGCACTGACGCAAATATTAGGATTTGCAAAGTTAGAGCAAATTCAGATTATCCTTTCTCTTTCTGTGCAAAAAATATATTTTTTGAAAATTTCGCCCTATTGTGGGGAGGTACCAGACGGAGTTGACCGATATTGCCCATCTCCGAACTCGATCTAATTTTGACAAAAATAATTACGATGTAGCCAATTTGGACCAAATCGGATACTCCCTTCGAGAGTTATCGTGCGCACCAGCCACCCAGACAGACAGACGGACGGACATCGCTAGAACGACTCCAAATGTTCTGAAACGGATTTGGTCTAAAGAGACCTAGGGTCTAAAACCGTTATTTCGACTAGGCACGTTTTGGCCGTATCAAATTATATAAACCCTCTGTAGCCATATGGCTGAGGGTATAAAAAACAAAAAAAAACCTTAGAAAAGTCCACGATTAAAGAAAAAATTCCAAAATTATCGTTGCAAAAATATATTTAAAAAAAATCAACGTTGGAAAAAATATTTTAAAAAATCAAAAAAATATTTTTAAAAAACAACAATAAAAAATCTATAAAAAAACCGCGATTAAAACAACATTTGAAAAAAAAAAAACTTCAAAAAATTATCGTTGGAAAAAATCTTTAAAAAAGTCTACGATTAAAACAATATTTAAAAATTACCACGATTCATCTTCTTTATATTAATTAAAAAAATCTTTAAAAATAGCAACTATAAAAAATTTTTGACTTTTCTGAATACTAATTGTCTTATTTGGGAAGACTGTATTTTTAATCTGTGGATTGTTAATTTTTTTAACAATTTTTAATTTTTAAAGAAATCTTCTCAATTTCTTAGAGAATATTGACACATTGTTTTTGTGATTTTTTTTAATTATTATTAAAACCCTATATTCAAGATTTTTTAAAAAATATAATTTAAAAAAAATCCCCAATAGCGTTTTTATGAATATTAAATTTTGCAATGAATAAATTATTTCAAAAATCATAACCTTTTATTTAAATTTATTTTCTAATAACAAAAATATATTAAAAATGTGTTCTTTTGAAATTTATAATTTTTTTATAAAATTTGGACCACTCCTAATTTCAGTTAAAAAAAGTAATTTTTTAATAAAAAAAATCCAAATTTGAGTTCTAAAAACATACTTCGTCGATATTTTATTTCTTATTTATTCCACATTTATTGTGGATTTTTAATTTTTTTCCCCAATTTTTTATTTTTTAATTTTTTAAAAAAAAATTTTTTTAAAAGAATTAAGAATATTAAATATTGCAATGAATAAATTATTTAAAAAAAAAACATAATTCTATTTTTTTTTTCAAATATCAAAACTAAATTGAAAAGCAAAAGGTTCATTTGAAATTTAAATTTTTAATTTTTGGACCATTGAACTGTCATTTATTAACCTATTTTTTTTTTCTTTTTTCTCTCTTCCTTTCTTTGCCAATATCGTTGCGATAAACAAATTTGCCAAACAAAATTTGTTAATAAATAAAACATAAGCGGTGACAGAGAAAAAAATGCTTTTTCTAGCTCACATTTAAGGTTTGTTTTTGTTGTAACTTTCTCATTGCGTTTTGTAGTTTTTTTTTTTTTTTGTCTTTTTTTGAGATGCAAACTTATTTGGGACTGTCTGTCATCAATTGGGCCACAAGCACGCGCACACACAAACACAGCAAAATCGTGTCTTTGATTTAGAAAAAGAAATTAAACGGGTCAGCATAAAAATTGGTAAAAGAAAAACACGTTTCGGCCATCTGCCTTGGGGTGGGCATAATTAATAAAATTAACAAAATTTTTACTTTCGCCGCGAGTGGAGCGTCTCATAAGATTCACACAGGATATGTTTGCCAAAGGTTATTGAAAGATAAATATTTTTTAATTTTCAATAAATCATCACTTTTATGCCACCTTTGTTCCAATTTTTCCTTTGTTATTTTATTTGTTTTTTTTTTTTTTTAATTTTTTTTCCAAAAAATTTCCTTTGAATTCTATTCTCAGAAAATAATAATCACTTAATTTAAACACTTTTTTTCCACTGCCGTTTTATTTTTTTTTCTTCCAAATTTCTTTTAATTTGAATATTATTTTCAGCTTCTGTCGTTAGCAGAAAACCAAAACCAAAAAAACACTCTAGGAAATTGACTTACTTTCTTGGGCTAAACTGTTAGGTTTAAAAGCTTCAACGATATTGTACTCAGTTTTGGATTTTTGTAAGTCTTTATATACCGAACGCTTTACGCACAGCTACACTGTTAAAAAAAAACACAATGGCAATTCTTGTCAGCCGCAAATGTTGATGATTAAACAAAAATGTGAGAAGATTATCAGAAGAATGGGGAAGAAGATGAATTGGACAAAAATCACATTTCAAATAGTTCCGTTCTGAAGATGAGATTTTTTAAAAACGACCAGCAGAGACTATGGTAGCACGTAAAATAGTATCAGTAATGGATAATACAGCCTAAGACAGAAAATTGTCTGTGCAGGTTCACGTCTTCGTATAGCACCCATATAACTGTACCTACCGATATTCGGATTTGATGATTTTAGCGACATTATTAAACAGCCTTTGACAGGAGATTGTCTATGCAGGTCCACGTCTTCGTATAGCCCCCATATAAAGGTACCTCCCGATATTCGGTATTTTGACGATTTTTTAATGGCTTATGACAAAAACTACCTCTAATATAACAGCTACATACGGTATTTTAAAATTTAACAGAATTTTTAACGGATTTTATGGTTTTTGAGAATGCCAAATTCGTTCCAAATGGTGGAGGATATTTATTTTTTTACTTTTACTTGTTTTTGCTTTAAATTTTATTGAATGAAAGCAAAGAGTGTCGGAAATAGCATCAAATTTTAGCAAATGTTTAGATTTTTTCGAATTGGTCACCTTTGGCACGAATTATGGCCTTCAAACGGCCAATGAAACCGTCACACGCTGCCCGAGTGTTTCTCTGCGGTATTTTGGGCCATTCCCGGCAAAGCGCTTGCTTAAGGTGATCGACACTTTGGTATTTTTTTAGTGCCAACCTTGCTTTCCAAAATACACCAGACACAATAGTTCGACGGATTGATATCCGGAGATTTTGGTGGCCATTGTGCCCTGGAAATGAAGCGAGGAACCTCATTTTGTAACCATTTTTTGGGTGGCGCGTGCTGAGTGCAATGGTGCGATGGTGCTGAGTCCTGTGGGAATGTCCAAGGTCTGAGACCAAAATGTTTGCCTGCCCAAGACTTTAATACACCCTCCAGAATATTTTCGCGATTATATTCGGCTTTTATTCTGATTCCACGGTCGGAGAGCGACCCTTGGCTGTTATCGCGGCCCACACCATCATCATGGCCGGCTTGAGTTCTGGTGGCCACCTGAAGGTGCACATTTTCAGCTGACCTCTTTGGCAAGTAAACACGATCATTTTGTTTGTTTACAAATTGCAGGACAACGAATGTTTTCTCATCGGAGAAAACCAAATTCGGTAGTTCAAAACTTTCGGCCAAGCGAAGCAACTCTTTTGCTCTTTTGAGTCTATTTTCTTTCTGTTTCTGTTGCGATGTAAGTTCTTGCACTTTTCGGAATTTCAATGGCTTTACCCCGAGCTCATTTTTCAATATTTGCCGAATGGAATATTGCGATATTTCCAGCTCATGAGCCATTTTTCGACCACTGCGACGTGGGTTTCGATCAAGACGCTTCTTTGCTTTTCGAACCAATTTTGCTGATGTTGTTGTTTTCTTCTGTCCACTTCATTGACGTTGGGCTACGCTACCAGTATCACGGTAACGATAGATGGGGCCCAAACATTTTCCAGCCAAATATAAAGAAATAACACTACCACGCTTGAATTCCACCACGAATAACTATATAGCCGCCATATAACGGTACCTGCCGATATTCGGTATTTTCATGATTTTCGCCACACTTTTTCACGGATTTGTCCAAAAATTGGTATTTATAGTTTGAAAAGGATTCTAGTTCCGGTGGCAGAAAATTTAATATTTGGGTGCACTTTTTCCAATAGCGCACTTTTTCAATATTCGGTATTTTAATAATCATGGTCGGATTTACCCACGAAATTGTTTCAAATCTGGTATTTAAGAAGATTTTGTAGATGTCAATCCTTGAAATATAAAATTGTCTATAGAGGTTCCCCTTTTGGTATGACCCCCATATAACAGCATTATCCAAACGGTCTTATTGGTATTTGTAGTTTAAAGTGGAGCACATTTGAATTCAGATACTTTTACATATAAAAAGTTTCCTTTACCCAACGGTGGAGAGTATTTAAAGTTCGGCCCAGCCGAACATAATGTTTTTTACTTGTTTCTCTTTGCGAAAGAGATAAGGATTACCATCCGTATCTTTTTATCCAATTTTTTTCTCGCCGTGTCGTCATTTTTTTAAGGAAAAGCTTGCCCAAAACCGGTTAAATAAAATACCCACCAATATCGTCGTAAGTCATCGTCGCATACAACAACATCGTTATTGGATTATGGGACGTTTTATTTGTTGTGTTATGGCCAGTGTAGTTTATGTGACCGACGATTCTGTTGATGGTGGTGGCGGCAGTTACCATTTCGTTGTGGTCATTGGTCGCGCTTGTTTTCTGGTGTTTTGTTGGTTAGTAGGGGAATAACTGAGAAGGTTCCTCGTCAAATAAATTGCTTAAATTTGTCCATTTTGTTTACTGTGTTTTCTACTCTCGGCTTTGAATGACGTTGTTTGACAGCGAAGAGGTTTGCTCTCATGCTCTTCCTTCCTCACTCTCTCCCTCTCACAACTATCAGTGAGGCATAATTTTACAAGAAAGAAAAATAAACGTGTCCATTTAGTATTTGCCAGCCGTTGTTGTTGGTTTTGTTACAACAACTCAAGGTAGGGTGTTTTGTTTTTGTATGTTTTTATTAATTGATTGAGCATAAATAAATTATTATTAGAATTATGCATGTTGCTGTCTGTATGGCATTATGGTAATTTGTTAATATTCTACTATGGAATTGTTCAAAAACAAAAATAGTCTCAAAAAAGGGCATCCAATTCGAGGTCACAATTTAAACTTGAAATAGATTTGGACTCTGTGAATGGATGGACACGACACGAACAAAATAACACCAAAGGCTAGGAAACTTTAGATTTTTTTCATGGCAAAATTAAAGAGGTAAAGTCATCTCAAGTAAGCATATCTCTAGCCATCTCTGCATTTGCTGTAATATAAGGTATATTACAGAAAATGCAGAATCAAATTAGACAATGGATTTGTAAAAAAAAAAATTAACAATGAGATGTCAAATGAATAATTTAGGAAAATTTTTTAAAAAATACAATTGCATGTATCTACCTTCTTAATTCTACCATGGATTTTTTTTTTCAAAACTATATTTTTATACCCTCCACCATAGTATGGAGGGTATCTTAAGCTTGTCCCACATAATATATAAAAAAATAGGTCATGCAGGTCCATGTCATGCAGGCCTCCATATTACGGTTAGCGACATTATTTACCGAAATTGTTTCAAATTTGGTATTTGAAGTTTGTAATGGATACTACAGCTTATGACAGAAAATGTCCAGGTCCACGTCTTCGTATAGCGCCTATATAACGGTACCTCCCCATATTCGGTCATTTGATGAGTTTAGCGGAATTGTTTCAAATTTGGTTTTTGAATTTCGTAATGAATACTACAGCCTATGACGGAAAATTGTCTGTGCAGGTCCACGTCTTCGTATAGCCCCCATATAACGGTATCTCCCGATATTCGGTATTTTGATGATTTTACCGAAATTATTCTCCGGAATTGTTTCAATTTTGGTATTTGAAGTTCGTAATGTATACTACAGCCTAAGACAAAAACTTGTCTTTGCAGGTCCGCGTCTTCGTATAGCCCCCATATAACGGTACCTCTCGATATTCGATATTTTTATGATTTTAGCGACAATATTCACCGGAATTGTTTCAAATTTCGCATTTGAAGTTCGTAATGGATACTACAGCCTATGACAGAAAATTGTCTGTGCAGGCCCACGTCTTCGTATAGCCCCCATATAACAGTACCTCCCAATATTCAGTATTTTGATGATTTAAGCGACGTTATTCACCGGAATTGTTTCAAATTTCAAGTTTGAAGTTCGTAATGGATACTACAGCCTATGACAGAAAATTGTCTGTGTCGGTCGACATCTCCTCATAGCCCCCATATAACGGCAGCTCTCGATTTTCGGTATTTTGATGATTTTAGCGACATTATTTACCGGAACTATTTCAAATTTCGCATTTGAAGTTCGTAACGGATACTACAGCCTATGACAGAAAATTGTCTGTGCAGGCCCACGTCTTCGTATAACCCCCATATAACGGTATCTCCCGACATCGGAATTGTTTTAAATTTCGCGTTCAAAGTTCGTAATGGATACTACAGCCTAAGACAGAAAATTGTCTTTGCAGGTCCACGTCTTCGTATAGCCTCCATATAACGGTAGCCCCCGAAATTCGGTATTTTGACGATTTTACCGAAATTTTTCTCTGGAATTGTTTCAACTTTGGTATTTAAAGTTCGTAATGGATACTGCAGCCTATGACAGAAAATTGTCTGTGCAGGTCTACGGTGTTCGGCATGTTGATGACTTTATTCAACGATTTTTTTTCAAATTTCGCATTTGAATATTGTAATGGCTTATGTCAAAATATGCCTATGCAGGTCCACGTCGTCGTAATATGACGACTACATTTGGTATTTTTTAAGATTTTAACAGAATTTCTATTTATTTTTTATTTATTTATTTTTATTATTATTTTTTTATTTATTTTATTTATTTTTTTTTTTTTTGAAAATTGCCAAATTCGTTCCAAATGTTGGAGGGTATTCAAAGTTCGACCCGGCCGATTTTTAACAGAATTTTTATTTTTTTTTAATTTATTTTTATTTTTTTTATTATTTTTTATTTATTTATTTTATTAATTTTTTTTTTTTTTTTGAAAATTGCCAAATTCGTTCCAAATGTTGGAAGGTAATGAAAGTTCGACCTGGCCGAACTTACAGCTTTTTTACTTGTTCGCTTTTATCATACCTCATCAAAATAATCAATCAACCCAATAAAGGTTTTCACTTTTTTTCTGACAGCCATTAATCGCAAAGCGCAACTTAAAGAAATATCATAAAAACAACAACAGAAAAATAGTTAATCATTATAAGCGTCATCATAATCATGCAAATCATCTACAAAACTGGTCCCAACTGGCTGTGTTTAGTTTACAAAGCTATTGAACTGAAATCTGTGCTGAAGCTAAAAAAAACTCTTGAAACCCTTTTATTTATTTTTTTTTTTGTTTTTTGCTTCTGACTCATTTTTTTTTTGTTTAAATATTTGCACTTCCATTAACGAGGCCACAACTAGCATCATCATTTCTCCCTCTCTCTCTCTCTCCCTCTCCTCCCCTTGTTTGTGTTTCTCCCACAACACACAACACCATTGCAAGGTGTTTCCTTGAACTCTGCACGTACCGACTCATCTCTCGATCAGGTAAGTGTTCCCAGAATTACTCCAAAAAAAAAAAAAATCACACAATCACACATCGTGTTGGGGAAAAAGTTCAAGGTGTCTTGTATTATTTTCTTTTTTTTTTTGGTGCAAATTAATGCACAGAAAAAAATAAAAAAATTATTACCAAAACGTGATGCAATTGCACTCCACATTTTTTAATGGCCAAGTATTTTTTTTGTGAATTGTTTAATTTCTCAAAATCTTCCATTGAAAAAAATTCAAATCATTATTGTCAGAGTAAACCTTGAAATGAAAGTATCATTACTTTTTTTTATAAATTTGATGCATATTTTTTTATAAAAATGAAAATACAATAATGTTTTTAAAGTGTTGCAGCTGGATATGACAGCGACCTCAAAATTAAGCTTTGCGCCTAAAAAGATGCTATAAATGTGCTACTTAAATTGAAAGTAATAACACGTTTACACACAAAATCTTTAGCTGGGTCAAACCGGTGGCCACGTTAGAATCAAGAAAGTGAGGTCACACATGGTAGAAGAATATAGGTAGACGCGTCGACACAGCTGCTGGGACAATGAACTGTCAAACCAATGAATGAAAAATTATTTAAATTTGTAAAAATTGTTGAAAAACGCGAATTATAATAGCCTCCGAATGACGTAGTATAAGAAAACATATAAAAATCTACTTATATTTGAAAAAACATTTAAAATTTTTTGACTTATCAATGCTCCCAAGCGTTGATGCATCTACCTGTATTCTTCTGCCATGCAAACACATGTTTACAATTTTTTCAAAATTATTCGTTTGACAACATTTCATTGTCAAAATATATAAATCCAGTGTAAATACACAAATCAGCGATGGGAACCTGTTTTCTATGCCGGGAATTTTGACAGAAAATGCAGAGATGGATATGCATGGTAGAAGAATATAGGTAGACGCATGGCAGAAGAATACAGGTAGATGCATCAACGCTTGGGAACATTCATATGTCAAAAAAAATTTAATTTTTTTTCAAAAAGAAATAGATTTTTATAAGTTTTCTTACACGACGCCAATTGGAGGTTGTTATGATATGCATTTGTCAAGAATTTGTATAGATATAAATAATTTTTCATTCAACATTTTCAATTACAAAATTGGTTTGACAGGTCATTGTTCCAGCAGCTGTGTCGACGCGTCTACCTATATTCTTCTACCACGGGTAGACGCTTCGACACAGCTGCTGGGACAGTGAACTGTCAAACCAATTTTGAAATTGAAATTTTTGAATGAAAAATTACTCAAATTTGTAAAAATTGTTAAAAAATGCATATTTTAAGAACTTCCGATTGGCGACCTGTAGGAAAACTTATATAAATAGACCTATTTTTGAAGAAATATTTAAACATTTTTGACACATCAATGTCCCCAAGCGTTGATGCACCTACCTGCTAATGACTTTACCTTCAGTCATATGGCTAGAGAGGATATATGGCCAAATCGTGCCTCATTGGAATAACAGTTTAAGACCCTAGATCTCTTTGGACCAAATCCGTTTCAAAACATTTGGGGTCCCTGGTGCGCACGATAACTCTCAAAGGGAGTATCCGATTTGATCCAAAATTGGTACATCTGAATATTATTATCAAACTTAAATCGAGTTCGGAGATGGGCAATATCGATCAACTCCCTATGGTACATCCTCCACAAAAGATCGACATTTTCAAAAAACAAAGTATTTTACTGTACGAAAAGAGAAAGAATAATCCGATTTTGTTACAACTTTGCCAATCTTAATATTTGCAACAATGTTAGGTTAGGTGCGAAAATGCACAATATCATAGCACTCCATCAAATACCTCCCCACAAAGAGACAAAATTTTGAATAATTATAACTCTTATAAAATGCGATATAAAAGTCCGATTATTTTCTAATTACGCACATCACAATATTTTTATTAACCCAAGGTCTGGTGTGAAGATGGAGTATATCGATTCACTCCTTGTGGTACCTCCCCTCAAGGGGTTAAAATTTTCAATATCCATGAAGCTCATAAAACGCGAAATGAATATCAGATTCCATTCGGACTTGGTACATCTTGATATTTCCATCAACACAAGATCTTTAATAAATATGGTAGAGATCGTACCATTTCTTCTGGTATCTCCCCCACAAAGGGTCAAAGTTTTGAATAGCCAAAACGATTATAAAATCTGAAATAAGCCTTCAACTCTCTTCAAATTTCTCACATACAAACATTTTTGCAAACACAAGGTATACGTCTTTCGGAAAAGAATACACACACGTAAACAAGTAAAGTTGACATATTAAGCCAACTATTTTTTTTTATTTTCCCCGCCAAGGAAATTTCCGTTGTCCATAAACCTCTTGGTGTCATATAAGGAAACAAACAAAAATTTATTTATTTTTGAAAAAAAAAAATTAAAAATTTTGACATATCAATGTTTCCAAGCGTTGATGCATCTACCTGTGTTCTTCTACCATGACATTTCACAACAATTAAAAGAATTAGGAAAAAGAAGAAGCAGAATTTATTAGGTGACATTGTTTACGCTTCTTCTTATTTGAGAGAAAAATAAAACTTTTTGACAATGTTGGGCCTGAAATTATTAACCACATTCAAGGTCCCATCAGATTCTTGGCCCTTGGTATATTCCTTTATGAAACGATAATTATACAGAAAAACTTTTACCTGATTTTCGGGCATGGTGTCCATATTCCAGGGTATCTGTTCGCCTGATTCACGTTTTTCTTTGAGGCCACGCAGAATATGAAAACTTATGGTAGTTTCCACCGAATAAAAATGACTCAGCTTGACAATTGTATGCCTACGTTGAGTTTAATGCGATTCCTTTCTTCACAATGTTTACAAGAAAACCGCCTCTTATCTCCATAATTTCCTACAAATAAATTAATAATAATAAATTAAACATTTGTTTCATCTATTTAATCCACCTTCTCAAAAAGCCCATTTCTACTCCCCTTAAAATACAACTCTGCTCGTTTTGTTGCAAATACAACCCTAACGACAACTTAAGCATATGCTTGACACATCGAATTCGAACATGTGCTTGATGGGGATTTTCGAAAATGGCTGCTGTTTCCGTTCAACAATTTTTCCTGTCTTTCTGAAAAGCGACGATTACAGGTCGACACCATGAGGTACGATTTTTCGTGAATAAAACATGAAATAAAGTGAAAACAAATTGAAAATGGCACCCAATGCATGCCCCATCATGCTAGTAAAATGTAAACAATGAATTTCTATCGGAAAAGTGACAATTTTCTTGTAATTTTTTTGCAGTTCGCTTAAACTTCAAAAGAGGCTGGCAGCCTCAGTAATGAGATGCGGCAAAAAGAAGGTTTGGTTGGATCCCAATGAAATCAACGAAATTGCCAACACCAACTCCCGTAAGTAAAGCGGTGTGAAGAAAGTGTGAACCTACACAACTCTTGCCTCGCAGGCAAAGTGGTGCAGTTTTTGGCTTCGTTTTGCAAAGGAACATAGAGTGATGAAGTGATCTGTAAAAGAAAGAAACGTGGTGCTGTGTTGTATAGTAGATGCGGCCAATTGTGCGATGATGACGAATGTGAAAACAATAACAAAACAAGGCGGCAATTGTTGCCCTTAACTGGGCATTTAATGTGGTGCAGTATTTTAAAGAAACCTTATCATTTATATAAAAATATAAATGTTTTTTAAAATCAAAAATTTGAAGAAAACAAAGAAATTCTGAAACTAAACTCAGTCATCGCTCGGTGTTCCTTTGACAAATTTGAAGCCAGAGCGCACAGGTTCCCATAATGAACACATTCATTGATTACTTGTTTCCTCTTCCCACTTTCAGGCCAAAACATCCGTAAATTGATCAAGGATGGTTTGATCATCAAGAAGCCCGTTGTTGTGCACTCCCGTTACCGTGTCCGCAAGAACACCGAAGCTCGTCGCAAGGGCCGTCATTGCGGTTTCGGTAAGCGCAAGGGTACTGCCAACGCCCGTATGCCAACCAAATTCTTGTGGATGCAACGCCAACGTGTCCTCAGACGTTTGTTGAAGAAGTACCGCGACAGCAAGAAAATCGATCGTCACTTGTACCATGATTTGTACATGAAGTGCAAGGGTAATGTATTCAAGAACAAGCGTGTCCTCATGGAATACATTCACAAGAAGAAGGCTGAGAAACAACGCAGCAAAATGTTGGCCGATCAAGCTGAAGCCAGAAGACAAAAGGTCCGCGAGGCCCGTAAGCGCCGTGAAGAGCGTATTGCCAACAAGAAACAAGAGCTCATCAACATGCACGCCAAGGAAGATGAAGCTGCTGCCGCTGCTGCTGGCAAGAAGTAAATTAGGCAATAGTTGTGTACGCTTTTTTTTAACCGATGTTGAGCATTATTAAAAAACAACAATGAGGAAAGAAAAAAAAAAATTGGACATCATCTTGTGTTTTTATAATAAAAACAAAAAGGTTATTGTTTATAAAAAAAAACAGAAAACAAAAACTTCGGATTACAAATTTATTTTAAAGAAATCGTTATTTATTGCCGACAGACTTGTTTGCCGAATGCCAATGGGATATGGTAGTCATTTTATGACTCGAAATTGTTTGTGAATCAATTTTGAGATGTAAGCTGTAGATCCGTCAGGATCATCTATGAATAGTATACCCTTACGATATCTAAAGGCAAAATAAATTTTAGGGCTTTGAGTTTTCTGCAGGTTGTAGAAACTTTGAAGATCTACAGACATTTTGAGGTCACCAAGGATTAGTAGATACTTTCGAGATTAATGGGAAGCAGCCGATCCCTTCCGATTTTTGATGGATGGCAGACACTTTTTAGGTCTTCTAGTATATTCCATGAATAGTGGACCCCCTTGAGGTTCTCTAAAGACTAAATAAATTTAAGGGCTTTTATAGAAAACATTTCTAGTTTTCTGTAGGTAGTAGACCCCTTGAAGGTCTTCTTAAGACATTCTGAGATCCATCTATGATTAGAACACCCTTTGGAGATCAATGAGGGGTCTTCCATAGCTAGGAGAAATCACTTCAAAATTTCTGTGGGTGTGTAAACCCCTTGAAGGTCTTCTGTTCACCTTTAGAGAACGTCTATGGTTAGCACACGCTTTCGAGATTTGTGGTATGTCTACAATAAAAATTTAAGGAAGTATAGAAATAGGTCCTCTAGAAGCCAAATATATTTTAGAGCTTGATAGGAAATACTTTTGAGGTATTCCGTAGGTAATAGAGACTTCAATTTTAACGGACCTCGGTTAAGGTATTCTGTGGGGAACAGGCCCCTTTAGATGGTGCATTGCATAGATAAACGATTAAAATTGTTTATGAATAGAAGAACTCCTCCACATAAACAGTCTTTTTGGCTCTTCAATAAATCGAAGACTACGTGGAGGTTTCTAAAGATAAAGTACGTTATCGTCTTCTATGGATAATAGAAACCTCTATTAGGTCTTTTATACATAAGGTGTCTATTGAGATGTCCTTATTATATAGAAAGGGTCCTTTATTGGGTAGAAGATTTTAATGGCGTCTATAGAAATAAGCTATTTTGAGCTTTCATACTGACAACGGAGTTTTAGAGTTTGTCTCTAGATAGCAGATCCTTTTCAGGTCTTCTATGCATAGCAGACCCGTTTGAAATCTTTTATGGTTAAAATATAGGAGATCCTTTGATGTTCAATGTGAATTGAAAAAGTTTTATGTAGGCAAAATTAGTTATAGGGCTTTTCTATAGTCAAAGATTTTCTACAAAAGAAGACCCCTTTTAGGTATTCTGCATAAAACATTGTGAGGTATTCTTCGGCAAAATGCTATTTTAAGGTCTTCTATTGTTTTTTTTTTTAATATTTAAATTTAAATACTTTGTAAAAATTTTTGTTTTTTATTCGGAAGAAAAATTATTAACATTCCTTTTCCCATGCAGGAAGTACCTACATCCATGTGAAAAAGGTAAAACCGTATGAAATACAACGAAACATTTTAAACTTCAACATAAGCGACATTACCTCCCTCTTAATGGGGGACGACATCAGTGTCTCTTCAGTTCATTGACCAAATCTATTGGCTTGAAATGATTAACCACATTCACAGTCCAATCGGATTCTTGACCCTTGGTATATTCCTTTATGAAACGATAATTACACACAAAAACTTTGTCCTGATATTCGGGCATGGTGCCCATATTCCAGGGTATCTCTTCGCCCGATTCACGCATTTCTTTGAGGCCACGCAGCACATGAAAAACCATGGTAATTTCCACCCAACGTTTTTGTACATCTTTATTTTCCTCATCAAACATTATGCCGATTTGATAGGGAAATGTGAGGTAGATATCGCTTTCTTTTACTTCCAACTGTCGCCGCTGTGAAACGGAGAGTTTTTGTATGACAGGCTTCAGTTCGTTGAGGGCCTCCTCGGACACCAAATTCCCCAGATGGGCAAAATCACCATTCATTAACTTGGCTGAGATTACCTGGAAAAGATTGAGAGTTAGTGTTCAATAACAAAAAATAAATGTCTACACAATTAAGTCTCTAGAGATGAGCGATTGTTTTGCAGCCGATTTCATGATCTAGATTTATGGCATTTGCATGAATGACAGATATCTATCTACATAAAGACCAAAAAATGTATTCTGCAGTAGTTACTGTGGAGCAATAACTTGTGACACTGACATACCTGCATTGCCTTCTTCGCCCCGTAGGCAAAATCTCTAATATTAAATTCCCGATCCATGTATGGCCGAATAATGAAATGGACCATTACCCAATTCTTAATGGAATTCAACAATGATGGCCACATAATTTCCGGAAAATTCATTAATCGTGGCAATGTACGGTTGCCTTTGCCGAAATTATTGTCATCATCATCCTGTTTCAGGCGTTCCTCCTTGTCGCCGGCATGTTTCGGAGATACATCTGAATATTGTCGGAAACTGATGTTAGACCAGTTTAATGGGCCGCCCACCTTTGTATATCGCTCAGTTTGATAACTTCCTACCCCTTGGCTAAGGCTGGTCGACAGAAATCTCAGCCTGGAGGCTACATTTGGTCTGGAAAACGTAGTTATTGTCTTCAAACTTCTCGGAACAATGTTCATTACGCAAAATTAAAATAATTGTTTTCACAACGCCACAAAGAAAAACAGCTGATTTGAAAACACTTTTGACATTTCTTGTTTTGTATTCGGTAATTGTGGTAATTGTTGTCTGAAATCATGAAATGATAACATGATAACGGATGCTTGGTTTGATACTTGACATACCTGGCGAGAGAATAGCCCAATTAATTGATGAAGAAATCTTTGCAGTTAAAATGTATCCAACAATTATTTATCCTACCTATTTTCCACACCACACCAAGTTTTGACTGGGAATTTTGGGATCAGTGCCTCTTCTGCGCTAACAGGGGCCACCATGGGTGGGCGAGGTTGACAGTTTGGAAAGGAGAGGCTTTATGTACAAACTTATTGTATTCGCATCACTTTCCCTTTGACCCCCATCTACAACTAAAAAAAAAATATATTAAAAAAATGAAAAAAAAAAAAAAAAGAAACTACAATATAAATAACTTTAAAAAATGACAAGAACAACAACAACTACTACAATACACAATACCTACAACCATGGTACAATGAATTCAAGGTAGGGCAGAACTACCATATGATTTTAATTTTTTTTATTTTCCTGGCTTAATATGTCAACTTCATTTGCTTATGTGTGTGTCTTCTTTTCAATAATAAAAAAATGTTCAGAAAATATTCAAATTCGGGTGTTTTCAAAATGCTTATTGCGACGTATGCATCGACAAAATCTACAGTTTTTGTCGCGAAATAAACCATAAGAGATATATAGGACATGATTTTGAAAATAAATTTTGACTTTTCATTCAGTTTTCGCGGTTTTAAATTATTTATTCAAAATCAATGCAACAAGTTGTTTGCTTTTTTATTGTTTTGATAGCAATTCTGACATTACAAGCCAAACAGGTAGACCTCTATACTTGCAATTTTTTCAAAGTTGACCTACCTTCTCTTCATTGTACCATGAAAACGACGATTTTCTTCCTTTAGTGAGTCATTGCTATCTATTTCTAGCTTGTCTACGTTTTTTAAATCTTTTACATCTAAATCTATATCAAAATTACTATACGTATTATTATTATCGGTATTATCACCTGTTTTCTCTTCCCCACTTATCCTTTTGACGTCTACTGTGTCAAAACCTAATGAGAGGAAAGCAAGCGCAAGGATAACAAGGTGATGATATAATATTATATATGATATACTATATATACATTGTAAATTTTGTTGGTTAATATAATTATATTGTTAATATATATTAATTGTTAATATATATTAATTATATTAATTGTTAATATATATTAATTGTTATTGTTAGTTAATATTGTTAATCCCTTAAATATATTATGGCTGTGTTAACACGTATTAGCGTATTAGGATGCGTTAGCGAAGCGAATGTTGCAAATGTTATTCGTTCCTACAAGGTATTCTTGTATTTTTAATTTATTTACCTTTATGACCACCTTTATGGGTTTAACTTTA
Source organism: Musca domestica (assembly GCF_030504385.1). Lineage (NCBI taxonomy): Eukaryota > Metazoa > Arthropoda > Insecta > Diptera > Muscidae > Musca > Musca domestica. The sequence continues at coordinate 17,678,149 of NW_026712409.1, read as the reverse complement.
AATGCAAACATTGAGGCCCCTTTCAAAAGCCTAGGGTTCCCAATGGCCCCTTTAGGGGTTTTAGCTAAATACTATTAATATAAGGAAAAAAGAGGGTTAATTTGTATAGGGACCTGCATGACTTATCCGCATTTTCGTAATGTAATAATGGGTTTGAGGAGGACGTCTGTTTTGGGTACATATCCACATGTACCCCACATATCCCACGTGCCCATATCCCTAGACAAAAATTTAGGCTTAACTCTAGTTTAGTAAAAACTCTTCAATTTTTTCGAAAATTTTTTCAGTGGTAGGTATTTTAACCATGATCCCGGGAAACTATTTTTTTCTTGGGGGACGGACCTGGGACCCCAGATTTTTGACCCGAAAGTCCGGGTTCAAGACCCCGACTAGACCCGGATCCACTTACCCGATATAGACAATATGGGTATCGTTGGAAAGCTTAAACTCAAAAAATACCTATCCAACAAGTGGTCACATGATGGGATAAGATGTTACGGTTCGGAAGTTATAGTCAAATTATCGATTTTTTGGACCCGGATTTTTTATAAAACCCCCAAAAAGTCAAAAAAGGGTCCATTATGGGGGAGTGGGAATATTGAAGTCACTCAATTCTAAAATGATAAAAATTACAAAAACTGTAGGATATTTGTCAGTTAAAAATTGTTCCATAATAAAAGAAATGTGAAAATTATGTGATGACATCGAAAAATTTGGGAATAATCAAGTGAAATTCTTGAAAAACGATAAAATGTGTTTTCGAAGTCGAGTGGGTTGAACGTGTAAATTAGCATGCTGACTATGCAAAACATGATGAGAGCCACCAGGATAAAAAGACAAAACTAACTTTTCGTTGTCTATATCTTCATTTATCTATGTTTGATATTGCACATTTTTATACCCTCCATCATAGTATGGAGCATGGTACAATGAAGAGAAGGTAGGTCAACTTTGAAAAAATTGCAAGTATAGAGGTCTACCTGTTTGGCTTGTAATGTCAGAATTAGTATCAAAACAATAAAAAATCAAACAACTTGTTGCATTTATTTTGAATAAATAATTGAAAAACGCGATAACTGAATGAAAGGTCAACACTTCTTTTCAAAATCATGTACTATATATCTCTAAAGGATTATTTCGCTACAAAAACTCTAGATTTTGTCGATGCATACGTTGAAATAAACATTTTGAAAACACACGATTTTGAACGTTTTCTGAACAATTTTTTTGTTATTGAAAAGAAAACACATACATAAACAAATATAGATGACATTTTAGGCCAAGAAAATAAAAAAATTGAAATCATATGGTATCATAGCCCTACCTTTATATCATTGTATCATGGTATGGAGGGTATATTAAGTTTGTCATTCCGTTTCTATCACCTCCAAATATACATTTTAGACAAAGTATATATATTCTTGATCAGTATAAAGTCCAGCGATGTCCATCCCTATGTCCGCCTGTGGAATTACTCTGGCTTCCGAACGAAATGAAGTAGGTTGATAACATTTTACTCTAATGTATATTATGTCTGCAGGACTTTTGGTATTGAAAATGGACCATGTAGGTCCACTCATGGTACAATGAAGAGAAGGTAGGCCAACTTTGAAAAAATTTCAAGTATAGAGGTCTACCTGTTTGGCTTGTAATGTCAGAATTAGTATCAAAACAATAAAAAACCAAACAACTTGTTGCATTTATTTTGAATAAATAATTAAAAACCGTGAAAACTGAATGAAAGGTCAACACTTCTTTTCAAAATCATGTACTATATATCTCTAAAGGATTATTTCGCTACAAAAACTCTAGATTTTGTCGATGCATACGTTGAAATAAACATTTGGAAAACACCCGAATTTGAATATTTTCTGAACAATTTGTTTGTTATTGAAAAGAAAACACATACATAAACAAATAAAGATGACATATTAAGACAAGAAAATAAAAAAATTAAAATCATATGGTATCATAGCCCTACCTTGATATCATTGTACCATGGGTCCACTTGTTAGTATAGCCCCCATGTAACGGTACCTCCCGATATTCGGTATTTGGATGATTTTTGCAACAATATTCATCGGAATTGTTTCAAATTTGGTATTTGATGATCGTAGTGGATACTACAGCCTAAGACAGAAAATTGTCTGTGCAGGTCCACGTCTTCGTATAGCCCCATATAACGGTACCTTCAGATATTCGCTATTTTGATGATTTTAGCGACATTATTCATCTGAATTGTTTCAAATATGGTATTTAAAGTTCGCAGATACACATCTTCGTATAGCCCCCATATAACGGTACCTCCCGATATTTGGTATTTTGAGGACTTTAACGACATTATCAAATTTGGTATTTGAAGTTCGTAATGGATACTAAAGCCTAACACAGAAAATTGTCTGTGCAGGTCCACGTCTTTGTATAGTCCTCATAAAATGGTAACTCCCGATATTCGGTATTTTGATGATTTTTGCGACAATATTAATCGGAATTGTTTCAAATTTGGTATTTGATATTCGTAGTGGATACTACAGTCTATGACAGAAAATTGTCCGTGCAGGTCCACGTCATCGTATAGCCCCCATATAACGGTACCTCCCTATATTCGGTATTTTGATGATGTTTGCAACGTTTTTCACCGATTTTTTAAGTTTCTCATTTGAATACAGTAATGACTCTATATACAAAATAAATCAAATTCATTTATGATATAATAAATCCAAGGAATTTTGATTGTCAATCCTATTGGGTATACGCCGAAGAAATTTCACTGGATTTAAGATGCTGTCGGCAAATAGGAAGAAAATCGGGTATGCAATGTGGTCTGCTACGAATTTAATTGGAGCGGAAATGCAACGCTGAATAATTTGTAAGGATATGCAGGTACATGTAAAGCAAAAAAAAAAAAACAAATTAACAGAGAAAAATCCACACATATCAGAGATGGCAACCTGTTTCTATGCAGTGAGATTTGACAAGGTATATTACAGAAAATGCAGAGATGACTTATTGGAAATGACTTTACCTTTTTAATTTGACCATGCCTCGTCAGTAGAAATAAAATAATGGAAGTGGAACATTTATTTACATCCAATACCAAAGTATTGATTTGTGTTATCGTCTTCGGCTTGGATAATTTTCTTTATGTGTCTTTGCTGACAAAATAGAAGTAAGTTATATTTATATAATATATATATATATATATATATATATATATATATATAATATGTTGTGGGTTTAAGATCTCGCCAACTATATCCAACGTATGCTCCTCCAGACACATACCAGTGGGCTGTTTTTTTTTTTTTTTTTTGCGGAAAATTCCAATTCGCATTCTTGTTGCAGCCAAAATCTGGCCTAAACGCGCAACACTGAAAGTAAATTAAAATAATTGTATATAGGACCGTTCTTATATCTTTCCTTTATAGTCCACTTTTGTGGAAAAGTAAAGTCATTATTACATTTTTCCGTTAAAATATATGATTTTTTTTTACAGAGATATGGCAAGCTTTTTGCCATAATTTCGTGAAGTAAATCTTTAATTCAGTTCTTCAATTGTCATATTATCAATATAAATTATGGCAACAGGGACTGGATTCTTGTTCTATGAAAATATGAAATGAAAAATATTCCCTTTATAAAATTTTTCATTTGACATTTCTTTCCTTTACAACAGTTTTCATTTCACATTTTCATAGAACAAGAATTGAGGCCCAGGATTTAACTATACTTTACGTTAAAAGATAAAGGGAAGAGGGTCTGACCTTTTGCTTATCGGACAGTTCATATTAAAATGAATTTTTTTATAACGTAAAACGATTATTATGTCCGACAATATAATCGGAAAAATGTAGGAACCGGCCATATTTTTTCATTTATCGGTATGTATTGAGGATGTATATTACACCTAAGTCTGTTTTTACACGGTCTTTTTGTACACGTTTTTGATATAACACGGTTTGAAAATTGAATATTTTTAATTTTTTTACACGATATTATTCTATTTAGCACGATTTGAAATTTTATGTACTTAAATTTTTTTGTCAATTTTAATTTTTGCGAAGTATATTTTTTGTATAAGATCAATGTATTTTTTACACGGCTTCTTCTGGAACCAATCTACCGTGTAAAAACAGACTTAGGTGTATATTACACAAAATTACTTTAATGGGAAAACCAAGTAAACTTGAATGGAATATTAGAGTTTATCCATAAAGTTGTAGGACAAAATTCTTTTATCCAAAAATTGTACATTTTATTACCCGTTACGTAAAAAATATACGATTCTACCTTCAGTGATTGTGTCATTTCAACGTTTTCTTGTACAAGGTTGCGCAAAAGTAATCCTCCTGTTAGGAAATGCTATAAATTATACGATTGGCCCCCAATGTTTTAATTACAGACATTAGCGGCTAATCGTAAAATTTATAGCATTTCCTGATAGGAGGATTACTTTTGCAGCACCTTCTATTGATAGGGAACAATTTTCCACAATGTCATATCGAATTAAATACTAATATTGCAATAGAGTCAAATCCGATGGGGATTGCTGCTGCCTTCCAATAATTGTACCATTAAATTGAATTTAAAAAAGTTGCAAAATTAATTTATGCATTTTATTGAAACATTTTTTGGTGAACAACATTCAGTTTGTTCCAGAACTGCAATAATGTAAAATTTTTTACTATGATATCCGATTTTCCCTTCCCTGGATTCTTGCAGATACTGGAACAGAGCAATAGTAATGGATTGTGTGACCATGAAATTTGCAATGTTATAGCTTAATCGATTACCGATTACTTAAATTGTGTGTAAACTTGGCATCACTTTCTAAACGGTATTTTTTACGTTTTTTTTTTGTGTTATGTTAAAAATGTGAATTTTTGTTTTATTGCGAGCGTTTTGAATATTTATAATAAATTGTGGTTTTCAGCTTTAACCGGCCATTTAAAATAATATTTTTTTTACCCTGCGTCATGATTGTGGTACGAGCCCAATGGAGGATCTAAGCAGATTGAAGTCTTAAACGTAAAAGAGAACTGAATTAAGGAATAAATATTTAAAAGGAAATGTCAATGTGAAAACTTCCGAACAGCTGTATTCCAATGGATAAAAACTAAAATAAGTGCAGGTAAACTTTTAAATAAAACATGTGGAAGATTTCAGATGGAAGTTCTATTACGTTGTGCTCCGACATCCGTTTTACTTGCATTACCTAATTGCGGGAAACAACTCTAGTTTAGTACAAACTATTCGATTTTTTTTGGGTCAAAAATCGGGGTCCCGGGTCCTTCATTTTTTGAAATATAGGTCCATTTCTTGGTATTGCCCCCATACAATAGTATCTCATGGCATTTCGGTATTGTAGAGGTATATGCCCGAATTTCCACCTACATCAATAAAAAGTTGTTAAAAGTTTCTCTGTTATTGCATCGAAAAAAATGTTTTTGAAAAAAAAATCGTTTTCTTATGGTGGAGGATAAAAAACAGCTGTATTTGTTCATGTTCTGGAATATATATTATAATTATACCCTACACAAAAAGTTGGTCAGGATATTAGGTATTTGTGCATTTGTTTGGAAAGAAAGGGAAACGAGATAAACCCATAGTTGATTTTGATGATCTGTATAGAATCACATTCTGAGCCGATTTATGCGTGTCCGTCTGTCCATGTATTTTTGTAAACAAAGCTCCTATATATATCTTCTTTTATTTTGTACCAAACGTGTAACATCAGCCCAAATGGTATGGAATTTGGCACATACGACCAAATAAGGCCTGAAAATAAGAATTCCAAATTTGATCGAAATCGGTTCAGATATAGCTCCCATATATATTGTTCATCCGATTTGTTATTTTTGTCCACCGCAGCCGTAATATGCACTGTGTAACAAAGATATTTGGGGAAATATATTAAATACAGCTCAGAAATTCTTTTGCCAAATTTTATCTAGATCGGACATAGCTCCCATATATATCTTCATCCGATTTTCCTTTTATTGTGCACCAAACGTGTAATATCATCCCAAATGGAAGGGCATTTGCCATTTATGACAAAATTGAGCCTAAAACATGTATGTCAAATTTGGTGAAAATCGCTTCGAAATTTCTATGGCTCTCATATACATTGTTCATCCGATTTGTAATTTTTGTCCTCCGCAGCCGTAATATGCACTGCGTAACAAAGATATTTGGGGAAATATATCGAATACAGCTGAGAAATACCTTTGCCAACTTTTATCGAGATCGGTTCGGATTCGGATGTAACTCCCATGGATATCTTTATTCGATTTCTAGTTTATTGTGTACAAAATGGGTAAAACGAAATGAAGAGGCACAAATGCCTCGGCAAATTTAGTAGAAATCGATTCTGAGGAGGATATTCCTCTCATATTTTAGTTCCTTTGGACTTTAAATTAAAATTAATACGAATTAATTCTCACAAATTCCCCATAAAAACTTTATTTGTTATGTAAAGGTCTACTAAATATTCCAAGTGGAGTAGGGTATTATAAAGGCGGCCCGTTCGACATTAAGACTTTCTTTACTGGTTTTAATATGTCACATGCATAAAACAAAAACAAATATAGATAAGATTTGTTTTTTTTTTTTTTTTTTGTATTTATTAGAAATAGTTGGGCTCAATTTGATAAATGCAAATGTCAACTTAAAGTTAAATATAGGCCACAAATCAGAATGCAATTTTGTAAAATAATTGCTCTATTTCAGAATTTGCAAGAATTTACTATTTTTTTAATTTTTTCCAATATCGTAAATGGTAGTAAAAAGTTTTTCATTCTTACAGTTCTGGGAAAGACCATGTTATTAATTTATGTTTCGGTAAGTTACTACAGTTGGCCAAATTTTAGATTTTTTTCCCTTAAATTTCCCTTTAAATACTAAACTTCAATGAATGCTCTATTCCAAAAACTGCAAGAATATACTTGTTTTTAATATATATATTTTTTTGAAATCAAATCAATTATCGTAGTAAAAATATTGAAATTTTTGCAATACTGAAACATTTATAAAATATTACAACTTGGATCGGATTTTTATGATTTGTTCTATAACATGTGCATAAGTTGTCAGTTAGTCAATTAATAATGTTTCATTTGATCCGTCGCTTACGTCTTATTCTGGATGTTCATTTCATTTTGTTTTCTCAAACAACTAGTACGTTTGGCTCATTGAGTCATCTGAACATAGCAGAAATTTATAAAATATTACAATATGGATCGGATTTTCTGGGTTGTTCAACAATGGGACTATATTCGTTTGAGTCACCGTTAGTTTCAAACATCTCGGGTTGCACTGTCGGCCGTCTTTCATTTTGTACCACTGTAAAATAAGAATGGGTTATGAGATTTATTAGACAATTAATAATGTTTCATTTATTCCGTGATGTCTGTGATGATCTGTAAGTTAACTATTTATCTAAATTTTATATATTTAAATATATTAAGATTATATATTGGGCTATTCCCATTTTTTTTTCCTTTTTTTGCATTATAAATGTTGTACTTTTTTTCTACATTAACAAGTTAAAAAGTATCAGTCTGGACAGTGTTCTGTTATGATTATTCAAATGAAGTAGATTCCGAAGGATTGGGCCAATATTGTCCATTTCGCATTGGACCTAAATAAATATGTTTTCTTCCTTCACTTTATATCAGATATGTGATAATTTTTAGAAAATGTTAAAATGTGCGTGAGTTACCACCTACAGGGTGAGATGAAAAAAACTGCAACAAAGTCAAACGCGATAATTTTTAAATTTTTTTATACCCTCCACCATAGTATGGAGGGTATATTAAGTTTGTCACTTCGTTTGTAAAACCTCGAAATATACATTTTATACCCCAACAAAATATATATATTCTTGATCAGCATAAAATTCTATGTCGATTTGGCGATGTCCGTCCGTCTATCCGTCTGTCCGTCTGTGAAAATCACTCTAGCTTCCGAACGAAATGAAGTAGGTTCATAAAATTTTACTCAAATGTATATTATGTCTGCAGGACTTTTGGTATTGAAAATGGGCCATGTAGGTCCACGTGTTGGTATAGCCCCCATATAACGATACCTCCCGATATTCGGTATTTTGATGATTTTAGCGACATTATTCACCGGAAATGTTTGTGAAATTTGGTACTTGAAGCTCGTAAAGGATAAAATTTTACTCAAATGTATATTATGTCTGCAGGACTTTTGGTATTGAAAATGGGCCATGTAGGTCCACGTGTTGGTATAGCCCCCATGCCACGTGTTGGTATAGCCCCTTGAAGCTCGTAACGGATGCTACAGCCTATGACAGAAAATTGCCCCAATATAACGGTACCTACATATATTCGGAATTTTGATGATTTAAGCATTATTTTTACATTATTCACAGAATTTTTTTATTCAAGTTTCGCATTTGCATATTGTAATGGTTTAAGACAAAAGTTGCCTATGCAGGTCTACATCGTCGTTTAGACGCCCTAATATGACGGCTACATTCGGTATTTTTAGGATTTTAACAGAATTTTTAACTCATTTTATTTTTTTGAAAATTGTCAAAATCGTTCCAAATGATGGAGGATATTCAAAGATCGGCCCGGATGAACTTACTGCTTTTTTACTTGTTTTTTTTTCTTTAATTTTATTGAATGAAAGCAAAAAATGCCGGAAATAGCATCAAGATTTAGAATAAGTTTAGATTTGTTCGAATTGGTCACCCTTCGCACGATTGGTGCCATTGATCACCGTTGGCAAACGGCCAATGAAACCGTCACACGCTGCCCGAATGTTGCTCTGCAGTTTTTTGGCCCATTTCCGGCGAAGCGCTTGCTTGAGGTGGTCGACACTTTGGTATTTTTTGTAACCATTCTTGGGTGGCGCGTGCTGAGTCCTGTTGGAATGTCCAATGTCTGCGGCTAAAATGTTTGCGTGCCCAAGGCTTTAATACACCCTCCAAAATATTTTCGGGATAAGATTAGGCACTTATTCCGATGCCAAGGTCAATTCATACGAGCGAAGAGCGACCATCGGCTGTTATGGCGGCCAACACCATCACCAACCGAAGGTGCACATTTTCAGCTGACCTCTTTGGCAAGTAAACACGATCATTTTGTTTGTCTACAAACTGCTGGACAACGAATGTTTTCTCATCGGAGCTAACCAAATTCGGCAGTTCACAACTTTCGTTCAAGCGACGCAACTCTTTAGCTCTTTTGAGTCTATTTCAAGCTCTTTTTAAACTAAACAACTTTTAATCAGATTGTATACTCTCTTCTCTTCATACTTACAAAATATTTCATAGACTCGTCTTTGAATCGCTGGCGTTAATCCCTGTTGGGCTTTTTCCAATGTCATCCGGCAACTGACTACACAACCTAACATTTCACTCAAATTGGAATTTGTCAGCTGATCGTACATATTGAGGCGTTGATCCCAAAAGAATGGTAGTTTTTTAGTCTTGAGGCTAACCTCCATTGACTTGAACATCTGCAAGTAAATATACATATACTTATGGGTATCAATATATAAACACCAGTCTCAAACCTACATCCAGTATTATTGTGGACAATGGCTTATTCCAATACAACTTATTGCCACCCTGTTCATGTACCTTCAACAGAAATAATGTTTTGATGAAGTAACTTTTCATGTTGCTCATATTCTGATGGGCATCGCGGAATTTTTTCATCATGCGCAGGCAATTCTTCAAGTTGTTACAATTTTGTAACATAGCTTTTTCGGCGCTATAATAAGAGGTTCTAAATGAAGTGTAATCACGTCTTGCCGATTTGATGGGTTTTGGTATGGCTTCCCATTGGCCAACGTGCGTGGGTGTTATACTTTGAAACTGGTCTAACAGTATACCGGGCACAAAGTCCACGGAGTATTGCATATTTTTGCCAATTACTTTAATTGTGTGCGCCGGACCTTCTCTGTGATAACGTAGTCTGGTGTATTCGTTGTGCAACCTGGCCTCCCAGTTTAAATCTTCAAGGACTTTTGCGAAACAACTCTGAAAATACGATTGTAATCTATCCACAATTAAACGGTCATTGGCATCTAACCATTTCAGTAGACAGTTATAGGTAATCTCGTGTTGTTTCTCTTTTCGTATCTTGGCCATGACTCGAGTAAAACTCAGATGAACATTTCCCGGTATGTCATAGTCTTCAATAACATCGATTAGTTTACTTTCGGGAAAACGTATATGGAATACCAAATCGAATTCATTGGGCAGAGTAACCTTTAAATTATCACCATAACTTCCTATATGCGAAGAAGAAAAAAAAAAAGGAGGAAACAAATTAACGCTTTTATGTGTTTTGAGATCGGTTCAAATATTTTTTCTAAGGGTATGAAATGTTTTGGATTAATACGTTTTTCAGTCTCTGGGATTTTTATATTCAGTCATATGGCTAGGGAGAGTATACAGGGTGAGATAAAAAAACTGCAACAAAGTCAAACGCTAAAATTTTAACATTTTTTCTTTTAATTAATTGAATGAGAGCAAAAAATATCGGAAACAACATCAAATTTTAGAATAAGTTTAGATTTGTTCGATTTGGTCACCTTTGGCACGAATTATGGTCTTCAAACGGCCAATGAAACCGTCACACGCTGCCCGAATGTTGCTCTACGGTATTTTCGCCCAATCCCGGCGAAGCGCTTGTTTGAAGTGATCGACACTTTGATATCTTTTAGTGTCAACTTTGCTTTCCAAAATACTCCAGACACAATAATCCAACGGATTGGTATCCGGAGATTTTGGTGGCTCTTGTGCGCTGGAAATTAAGCAAGGAACCTCATTTTGTAACCATTCTTGGGTGGCGCGTGCTGAGTGCGATGGTGCTGAGTCCTGTTGGAATGACCAAGGTCTGCGGCCAAAATATTTGTGTGCGGTGTAAGTTCTTGCACTTTTTGCAATTTCAATGGCTTTACCCCGACTGTTTGCCGAATGGAATATTGGAATATTTTCAGCTCACGAGCCATTTTTTAGCTTTCGAACCATTTATGCGGATGTTGCTGTTTTCTTCTGTCCACTTCCTTGACGTCGGGCTACGCTACCAGTATCACGGTAACGAGCGATGGTACGAGACACAAAAGATTTATTAACATTTAAATGCTAAAGAGCTCCAATGATAGCCACTTGTGGTTTTAAAGCCAAATATAAAGAAATAACGCTTGCATTCCATCTCGAATAACTTTTTTTCTGGAAAATTCTCAACAAAATGCTTTTGTAAGCTTGTAAACAATATAATGAGCTGTCACTGGAATAATTTTAACAGCTGTCGGACGAGTGGCTTAGAAATAACAGCATTCTAAAGTTGGTTGCAGTTTTTTCATCTCGCCCTGTCTATATCACTTGATACTGCCAAATGAGCCTCACAGAAATAACGGTTTTAGACCCTAGGTCTCTTTGGACCAAATCCGTTTCAGGACATTTGGGGTCGATCTGGCGTTGTCCATTCGTCTGTCAGACTGGTGCGCACGATAAGTCTCGAAGGGAGTATCCGATTTGATCCAAACTTGGTATATAGTAATATTATTGTCAATCTTAGACCAAGTTCGGAGATGGACAATATCGGTCAAATGCTTCTGGTAACTTTTTTACAAACAAAAAGAGAAAGGATAATCGGAATTTGCTCCAACTTTGCGGATCCCAATATTTGCATCAGTGCTAGGTCAGATGCGAAAATGGGGTCAAAGGGTCAACATTTTGAATAATTATAACTCTTATAAAATGTAATGTAAGTGTCTGATTGTCTTCAAATTACACATATCACAATATTTTTACTAACCCAAGATCTGGTGTGAAGATGAAATATATCGGTCCACTCCTTGTGGCACCTACCCCGCAAAGTGTCAAAATTTTGAATATTCATGAAGCTCATAAAATGCGAAATTGACATCCGATTCCATTCAGACTTGGTACATCTCAATAAACGCAGGAACTTTTGAAAAAATGGTAGAGATCGGACCATCTCCTCTGGTACCTCCCCACAAAGGGTCAACGTTTTAAATAGCCATAACGTTCCTAAAATCCGAAATAAGCATACGGTTTTCTTCAAATTGCACACATCACAATATTTTTATTAACCCAAGGTCTGGTGTAAAATTGGGATGCATCGGTCCACTCCTTCAGGTACCTCGCCTACAACGGGTCAAAATTTTGAATATTCATGAAGCTCATAAAATGCGAAATTAACATCCGATTCCATTCAGGCTTGGCACATCTCAATATATTCATCAACACAAGATCTGTCATAAAGATGGTAAAGTTCGGACCATTCCTTCTGGTACCTCCCCCACATAGGTTTCGCCCAAAGAAAGCGAAATAAGCATCCAAATCCATGCATCTATCTCCTCAAATTTCGCACAAACAAACATTTGCGAACCTCAGCCACAAAGGGTCAAATTTTCCAAAACTTATGTCAGTCATAACTTGCAAAAAAAAAGTCGGCGATCCATTACAACATGCTATAGCTAAATATTTCTCTTAACCAGAAATTCGCTATGGATATGTAATTTATCTGAATTTATGATTTCGCATAAAATTGGATATAAATGTTCGATATTTCCTTCAAATTTTGCACTTACAAAAAATGTTTATCTGTATTAGAAGAAGTATGAAAATGTATACTTCTTCTTCCACATTTACCAAAAATGTTCACATATCTCATATAGAGTACAGGAAGTAGTCGATATAGTCCAAATATGACATGTTGTAACATTTATATCAGTCTTAGGTCAGCAACGAATTGATCAATATTTGCCAACTACTTCGGAACCTCCTCCCCCATTAAGAGTCAATATTTTCAATAATCATAACTCAAGGTTGGGGGGTATACATCTGTCGGCAAAGCCAACTGATACTATTTTACTTGTTTATTCTATAACTTTAGTATATTTATATTAATTTTTACTGTTCTCTGAAGCATTTCTTTTTTTAGATTCTAAAGTTCTGGGGGCCATATAAAAGTATGCCTTGAAATTGCAAGCGACAGTTGTGGCAAAAAGTTTTTTTTACTTTTATGTGCCTTTACTAGGAAATAAGGGGGGATTTTTTCAATATTTTTGTATTTATAACTCCTCTTATCGATTATCAAGATAAACTAGAACTGCACAGAAATGTAGTCATCTTCTTTAAAATACATGAATGCAAATTTATTGTTGTCTTTAACATACACATTAAATATCTAGTCAATATGCATTTCTAATCTATATGGTGTAATTATACGAAGGTGACTGCAAGTGCTGGCGATTTGTTGAAATCAATAGAAGCGTCAACTTAATTAGCAATAAATACAATTTATCAATCAAATTTTATAAAATTAAATTCAAAGAAAAACAAGTAAAATAGTATCAGTCGCTTTTGCTGACAGATGTATACCCTCAGCCAATATACGATTATTTAAATATATTTTGACTGCTGTCATGGTTATTCAAACCTATAGGGAGTAGGTTCCGAAGGAATGGTTCAATATTGTCCATTCGGCCATTATAGTCGGACCTAAAAATATGATATGATATAAAAATTGCGATGTGTCATGCTTGTCGACTATTTCCTTCACTTTACATGAGATATGTGACAATTTTTAGAAAATGTTAAAATGTGCGTGAGATAACCGGATATAGTCGACCAAAGTATTCTATTTTCATGCTTCATCTAATACAGACAAAAAAAATGGATATGGGCAAAATTAGAAAAACGAACATTTGCATCCAATTTTATGCGTAATCATAAATACCATATTTATCTCAGGTTTTTGGTTAAGAGATATTTTTTTTATTATAGCAACTTGTAAAGATTCGCTGACCAAGTTATGACAAATAAAATAATTGAAAATTGTTACCCTTTGTGGGTGAGGTATCAGATGGGGTTCGCAGATATACAGGGTGAGGTGAAAAAACTGCAACCAACTTCAGACTGCTGTAATTTCTAAGCCACTCGTCCGACAGCTGTTAAAATTATAAAATATAATAACTATTCCAGTAACAGCTTGTTTACAAGCGCTCAAAAGCATTTTGATGTGAATTTTCCAGAAAAAAAGTTATTCGTGATGGAATTCAAGCGTGATGCTGTGATTCTTTGTATTTGGCTGGAAAACCACAAGTGGCTATAGTCGGAGCACTCCAGCATTTAAATGTTAATAAAACTTTTGTGTCTCGTACCATCGCTCGTTAACGTGAAGCTGGTAGGGTAACCCGACGTCAAGGAAGTGGACGGAAGAAAACAGCAATATCGGCGGAAATGCTTCGAAAAGTAAAGAAGCGACTTGATCGAAACCCGCGTCGCAGTGGCCGAAAAATGGCTCGTGAGCTGAACATATCGCAATTTTCCATTCGGCAAATATTGAAAAATAAGTTGGGGGTCAAACCATTGAAATTCCAAACAGTGCAAGAACTTACACCACAACAGAAAGAAAATAGACTCAAAAGAGCTAACGAGTTGCTTCGCTTGGTCGAAAATGGTGAACTGCCGAATTTGGTTTTCTTCAATGAGAAAACATTCATTGTCCAGCAGTTTGTAGACAAACAAAATGATCGTGTTTTCTTGCCAAAGAGGTCAGCTGAAAATGTGCACCTTCGGTTGGCTACCAGAACTCAAGCGCCGGCCATCATGATGATGTGGGCCACCATAACAACCGATTGTCGCTGTCCGCTCTGAATAAATGCCGAATATTATCGCGAAAATATTCTGGAGGGTGTATTAATGCCTTGGGCACGCAAACATTTTGGCCGCAGAACTTGGACATTCCAACAGGACTCAGCACCCAAAAATGGTTACAAAATGAGGTTCCTTGCTTCATTTCCAGCGCATAAGAGCCACCAAAATCTCCGGATACCAATACCGTTGGAGTATTGTGTCTGGAGTATTTTGGAAAGCAATGTTGACACTAAAAAGTACCAAGGTGTCGATCACCTCAAGCAAGCGCTTCGCCGGGAATGGGCCAAAATACCGAAGAGCAACATTCGGGCAGCGTGTGACATGTTTTCATTGGCCGTTTAAAGGCCATAATTCGTGCAAAAGTTGATCAATTCGCACAAATCTAAACTTATTCTAAATCTTCACAACATATCTAGTGTTAATTAAAATAATGGGATGTCTGAAATATAAGGAGAACCGGATGCTTATTTCGGATTTTATAATCGTTTTGATTATTCAAATCTTTGACACTTTGTGGGGAATGTAGCGGAAGGAATGGTCCGATCTCTACCATTTCTATAACAGGTCTTGTGTTGATGGAAATATTGAGATGTGCCGAGTCTGAATGGAATCGAATGTTATCTTCGTGTTTTATGAGCTTCGTGAATGTTCAAAATTTTGACCCTTTGTGGGGGAGTTACCAGAAGAAGTGGACCGATATAATCCATCTTCATACATAAGAATATTGTGATATGTGTACTTTGAAAACAATCTAACTCTTACATCACATTTTATAAGAGTTATAATTATTCAAAATTTTGCCCTTTGTGGGGGAGGTACTTGATGGAGTGGACCGATATTGTCCATTTTCGCACCTGACCTAGCTCTGATGCAAATACTAGGATTTGTGAAGTTGGAGCAACATCGGATTATCCTTTCTCTTTCTGTGCAGCAAAGAATTTTCTTTGAAAATTTCGACCTTTTGTGGGGGAGGTATCAGAAGGAGTGGACCGATATTGCCCATCTCCGAACTCGATCTAAGTTTGATAATAATATTACGATGTAACAAGTTTACACTAAATCGGATACTCCGGATACTCAGCTAGACAGACGGACAAACGGACATCGCTAGATCGACTCCAAATGTACAGAGACCTAGTGTCTAAAACTGTTTTTTCCGATAAGGCACATATTGGCCGTATCAAATGATTTACACCCTCTCTAGCCATATGAGACCGAGAGTATAAAAATAGAATATAACGTATCATGTCTTGATTTGAGATTTGTGTATATTTCTAAAAGATATACATATTTCAACCATTGAATGCGTGTTCCGTATATTGGTTTATTTCGGTATCGGCTTATTATTTATTTTTGCGTTATGGGTTCTAGGAAATTATAAATTTGTTTTATTCTGTTATCGCCTTTTATTCATTCAATTCTAAATGTGTTTAAAATAAACTATCGTCCATTTATAAGTGCATGAGGTTGTTGATAGTATATTGAATTCGTCGTATGTATGAAGATGAGTTGTGGTAAATTTTCTTTATTTGTATACCCTCAACTTCGAAAAGAAGGGTATATTCACTTAACCATTCCGTTTGTAACATCACGAAAAATATTCGTCGTAGATCCCATAAATCATAATCATTATACAATTCTTAGTCGATCTAACGATGTCCGTCTGTTGAAATCACGATACATATTTTGACCTACAACAGTTTCAACAACTTTAAAATTTGGCACAGCAATTTGTATCGTGTCTAGGATGGTTGGCATTGAAATGAGATATATCGGTCCACGTTTTCGTATAGCCCCCATATAACGGTACATCCCGTTATTCGGTATTTTAAAAAATACCGAAATAAAAAATGCTTTTTATAGTTCGTAATGGGTTTCAACTCCGGTGGTGGAACATTGTACATTAGTTCCACGTTTTCATAACTCCCATATAACAGTACCTACCGATATTCGGTATTTTGATGATTTTCGCTATATTTTTTCACGGTTTTCTCAAAAAAATTGAATTTTTTCGTATTTTGATAATTTATGCCCCATTTCTCAATGGATTTGTCTAAAAAATTTTATTAATAGTTCGTAACGGGTTGTAGCGAAACATTGTATATTCGCTGTATAAAATTATCTATATAGATTTCCGTTTTGGCATGGCCCCTATATAACGGTCTCAGCCAATTTATGGTTTTTTGAAAAGTTTTAATGCATTATCCAAACGGTATTAAAGGTATTTCTAGTTTAAAGTGGAACACATTTGAATTCAGACACCTACTTTTATATAAAAATGTTTTCCTCATCCAATGGTGGAGGGTATTAAAATTTTGTTTATTATACCTTTAGCTATATGACTACAGAGGGTATATATGATTTGATACGGCCAAAACGTGCCTCATCGAAATAGCGGTTTTAGACCCTATGACGCTTTGGACCAAATCCGTTTTAAGAAATTTGCAGTCGACCTAGCGATGTCCGTCCGTCTGTCTGTTTGGCTTGCTGGCAAGTGCGCACAATAACTCTCGAAGGGATTGTCCGATTTGGTCCGAACTTGGTACATCGTAATATTATTATCAAATTTAGATCAAGTTCGGAGTTGGGCAATATCGGTCCAGTCCTTCTGGTACCTCCCCCACAAAAGGTCAACACTTTCAAAGGAAATTTCTTATTGCACAGAGCGAGAAAGGATGATCCGAATTTGCTCCAACTTTGTGAATCCTAATATTTACATTAGTGCTATGTCAGGTGCGAAAATTGATAATATGGGTACACTCCATCAAGTACCTCTGAATAACTATGGCTCATATAAAATGTGAAGTAAGAGGTCCGTTTGTCTTCACATTACACATATCACAATATTTTTATTAGCCCAAGGTCTAGTGTGAAGATGGAATATATCGGTCCACTCCTTGTGGTACCTCCCCCACAAAGGGTCGAAATTATGAATATCTATGAAGCACATAAGACGCGAAATTAACATCCGATTCCATTCAGATTTGGCACAGCTTAATATTTCTATCAACACAAGATCTGTTTTAAAGATGGTCGAGATCGGATCATTCCTTCTGGTACCTCCCCCACAAAGGATTAAAGTTTCTAATAACAGAAACGATTATAAAATCCGAAATAGGCTGCCGGTTCTCTTCACGTATCGCATTATTTATGCTAACACAAAATCTGCTTCGAAGATGGATAATACGGCCCATTCTATACTCCATAGGGGGTCAACAATTTGAAATGTCATAACAGAAGTCAAAATGTATTTAGTAATCGAACATTGGCCGAGGGTATACATCTGTCGACAAAACCGACTGATACCTTTTAACTTGTTTTTAGTTGTATATTGGTGAGTAATACATTGAATTCGTCGTAATGTATGTGCAGAATTTGTGGTAATTTTTTTTTTTTGATTACAAAAACAATTGATGATTTGTCCGAATCATGTTTGTTTGTTTGTTTATTTCCAATATCTGATGTTTATGGTAAAATTATTTTTGTATCTTTGCACTTTTAGAACATCTTGCCGCTCTGGGTTTGATACAAGGGAGAATAGCTTGCCCACAATTGTGGGCTGCAAACTTGCTTCGGTCGTGTTGTCACCACCCCGACACAAGTGGTGATCGAGCTACTAGTGGGGAAAAAAGAAATTCTATTCGTTCTAAGGTGAGACGGGTGAAGACTCCTAGATGAAAGAGAGAACATCTGAATTGGCAGGTTTATACAGTCAAATGCATTTAACAAATATTGTAACTGAGACCAAACATTCAAACTTTTTACTGAGACGCCATTCAAAGTTCTTGACGACAAACCACCTTATCAACACAAATCCAATAGGAAGAGAAAATTTAGCGTATGCAAACATTCAAAACTATACGACGGTACCAACTTTTTAATTGTTGTAACACTGGCCAGTGGGCATATCTGCTGACATTGCAATCGGTATCCCTTTTTATTCAAATATATTGTTTTATTTCCGAGATATGTTTCATTGAACTAGAAACGCATTTTTACTATTTGAGTAACATGTTAGTGTTGCCAGATTTTATTAGATGCTTATAAACTAGGGATTGTTTGATACAAACTTCAAAAACTATTTTAGAATATTTAAATTTTTTTTTGTTAAGCATGGAACAATGTATAGCCTCGGTTTCCATCAGATTAATAGCTTTACAAATTTTTTTTTTTTTAAATTTTGCATTTTTATTAGCAGCATTTGTTAACTGCTATTAAAAATTCAAGATTATTGGAAAAAATACGATTAAACAAGTAAAAAGACATAAAATTCGGCCGGGCCGAATTTCTACGATCCTCCACCATTAGGTAAAGAAAAAAAATTGTATACAAAAGTGTGTGGATTTAAACGTGTTCCATTTTAAACTACAAACTCCAGTAATTTTTTTTTCAGAAAAAAAAAAAAAACATAGGGGTTGGAGGCGTTATATGAAAGCCGTACCGAAACGGGAGCCTATATAGACAATTTTATACTACAAATATGGTAATCTATTGCGAGTCTTAAATACCAAATTTGACATAATTTCATGGGTAAATGTGACTAAGATGATCACAATACTGAATATCAAATCTCAAATACCGAAATGTTATATGGAAACAATTATCGAATATGGACAATGTTTTGACACAGGTTGTAGAACCCACTCTGAAGTACAAATACAAAATTTCACACAAATCTATTAGAATTTTTAGACAAATTTGTTTAAAAATGTCGCTAAAACCAACAAAATACCGAATATTGGTATTTTCAACGGATTTTATTTTTTTTGAAAATTGCCAAATTCGTTCCATAGGTCTTTGCAAATGGTTGAGGATAATCAAAATCCGGCCGAACTTAAATCTTCTTTACTTTTTTTTTTAATTTTCATGTTGAACACATTTGTATTGTAAAATTCTGCAAATTTTGATGGTGTTTTCCCCCCTTTGGCGAATTCCAGCAGATTTCAATGCAGCAAAAAAAAATATGGCACCGCTTTCCTCTGTATTTATACCCTACACCACATAGTGGTAAGGGTATTATGTCTTTGTGCATTTGTTTGTAACATGGAGAAGGAAGCGAGATAGACCCATAGTTACTTTTGAGAATCTCCATAGAAACACTTTCTGAGTAGATTTATGCATGCCAGTCCGTCTGTCCGTCCGTCCATGTATTCTTGTGAACTAAATGCTGGTCGCATTTATTATCCTATTGAGATGAAATTTTCCAAACAACATTTGTTTGGCTCAAGGACGAACCCTATTTAAATTTGAGATAATCGGTAAAAAATTAGATATAGCTCCCATATATATCTTCGTCCGATTTGCCTTCTATTGTGCACCAAACGTGTAACATCAGTCCGAGTAGTATGGAATTTTGCACAAACAACCAAATTAGGCCTGAAAATAAGTATGCCAAATTTGATCGAAATCGGTTCAGATATAGCTATAGCTCCCATATATATAGTGTTCATCCGATTTGTTGTATTTGTCCTCCGCAGCCGTAATATGCACTCTGTAACAACAATATTTGGGGAAATATATCAACTGCAGCTCAGAAATACATTTTCTAAATTTTATCGAGATCGGTTCAGATTTAGATATAGCTCCCATATATAACTTCGGCCGATTTACCTTTTATTGTACACCAAACGTCTAATATTGGAATAAATGGGATGGAATTTGGTACATGCAACCGAATTGAGTCTAGAAGCTAGTATGCCAAATTTGGTGAAGATCGGTTCAGATATAGCTATAGCTCCCATATATAGATATTTTTCATCCCTTTTGTTGTATTTGTTATCCACAGCCGTAATATGCACTCCGTAACAACAATGTTTGGGGAAATATATCAAATACAGCTCAGAAATGTCTTTGCCAAATTTTATCGAAATCGGTTTAGATATGGATATAGCTCTCATATATATCTTTATCTGATTTCAAATTAATTTTTCACCAAATAGGCAATACAAGTCCGAATTCAAAAGATACAAATGCTTCGGCATATTTAGTCTTTTGAACTTTAAATTACAATTATAATCATAGCGTGTATAATTAAATTCTCCCATAAAATCTTTTAATTGTTGTGTGGAGCTCTACAAAATTGGCAAAGTGGTGTAGGGTATCATAAAGTCGGCCTCTCTTTACTGGTTTTTCTTCTATTTTTGCCTTCGTTACTTACCTCCCAGCTGGTAACCATTGAAGAGCGAACCAAAAGGTTTCATTTGACGCAGATGGAAAAATATATTAATCTTGATTTGTTCGAAATGATTTGTGTACTTTTCACGATCCCGATCAATGTTGATGAATTTATTTAAATCTGTTAGAATCGTTTCTAAATTTGGTCTCACCGTCGTGAACATTTTGTGTGTTTGATGCGTTTTGTGTGTTTGGTGTTGCTCGGAAGAGATCTTAACGACTGTGAAAGAGTATTTCACAAGCCGGCATTTTATATTGGGTATCGGTGAGTTGCACTCATACGTCGGAAGCGTTATTAGCGTTGCCATTTCGTAGTATTAGCTGACAGCGGAATGTTTGTTCGCTGCAGCATGTGGATGTAGTACGGCATCACTCAGTAATATGGGGGAACTACAATCAGCCTCCTGAGTGTTTTTGGGGAATTTCTGAAAACTTTTTGAATGAAGAAAATTTTAAATTTGTAGCACCTTTTAAATGATGGGGTAAAGGTGGACATTGTGAAATTCGACTTCTGGATCACTGTTTGCATGTAGGATTGAATTGTGGGTAACTCTAATTAAGGCCAGATTACACAATACACCACGTTAATCTTTTGGCATTTTTATACCCTATGCCATAGTATGAAGGGTATGTTATGCTTGGCATTTCTATTGCAACACCTCGTAATATACATTTTAGATAAAAAGTATATAAATTATTTTGATCCCTATAAAATTATATGTCGACTTAGCGTTTGTCTGCCTGTGAAAATCACTCTAAATTTCGAACGAAATGAAGTGGCTTGTTCAAATTTTACTCAGATGTGTTTTAGGTCTGCAGTACTTGTGGAATTGAAAAATGGGTTATATACAGGGTGAGATGAAAAAACTGCAACCAACTTCAGACTGCTGTCATTTTTAAGCCACTCGTCTGACTGCTGTCAAAATTATTTCAGTGTCAGCTCATTATATTGTTTACAAGCGTACAAAAGCATTTTGGAGAGAATTTTCCAGAAAAATGTTATTCGTGATGGAATTCAAGCGTGCTAATGTGATTTCTTTATATTTGGCTGGAAGACCACAAGTGGCTAGCGTAGAGCACTCCAGCATTTAAATGTGAATAAATCTTTTGTATACCATCTCGTACCATCGCTCGTTACCGTGATACTGGTCAAGGAAGTGGACGGAAGAACGTAGCAACATCAGCAGAAATGTAAAGAAGCAACTTGATCGAAACCCGTTTTGTCGAACATGTCGCAATATTTCATTCGACAAAAATTGAAAAATGAGCCATTAAAATTCCAAAAAATGCAAGAACTTACACCGCAACAGAAAGAAAATAGACTCAATAGAGCTAAAGAGTTGCTTCGCTTGGCCAAAAGTGGTGAACTGCCGAATTTGGTTTTCTCTGATGAGAAAACATTCGCTGTCCAGCAGTTTGTAAACAAACGAAATAATCGTGTTTACTTGCCAAAGAGGTCAGCTGAAAATGTGCACTTTCGGTTGGCCACCAGAACTCAAGCGACGGCCATGGTGATGGAGTGGGCCGCCATAACAGCCGATGGTCGCTCGACCGTGGCATAAATGCCGAATATTATCTTGAGGGTGTATTAAAGCCTTGGACATGCAAAAATTTTGGCCGCAGACCTGGGACATTCAAAAAGAACTCAGCACCATCGCACTCAGAACGCGCCAACCGAGAATGGTTATAAAATGAGGTTCCATGCTTCATTTCCAGCGCACAATGGCCGGATACCAATCCGTTGGAATATTATGTTTGGAGTATTTTGGAAAGCAAGGATGGCACTAAAAAATACCAAAGTGTCGATAACCTCAAGCAAGCTCTTCGCCGGGAATGGGCAAAATACCGCAGAGCAACATTCGGGCAGCGTGTGACGGTTTCATTGGCCGTTTGAAGGCCATAATTCGTGCCAAAGGTGACCACTTCAAACAAACCAAACAAACTTATTCTAAAATTTGATGCTATTCCCGAAATTTTTTGCTTTCATTCGATAAAATGTAAAAATTATGGCGTTTGACTTTGTTGCAGTTTTTTTTCTCACTCTGATTGCTAACTTTTTGACACCAACATGATATGAAATCTGGTCTGCTTTAAAAAAAAAGAAAAAACTCAATTTGACTCTCAGGAGAATATCTATCCAGTAAAGGCTAGATTACACATGATATTGGAGACATATGTAAATCTGACCTCCGAAAAAAGCTCGATACCGAGCTGGGAGTAGAAAAAACAAAAATATCAGTTCCGCACATACACTCACATCAGAAAACAAAGTATTTTTCACTCGATTTCAATATTGGAGAAAACTCTCACTGTAATTCGTGCGGTTCGGCTCTCTTTCTAATTTTTCAGACAGGAATGACTCGGGAAATTCCTATACCGCTCGTAAGTCCATTTGATACCCACAATATACATATCGGTTAGGCCTTGAACCCAGCATAGTCCCACTCCATCAAGTACCTCCCACACAAAGGGTCAACATTTTGAATAATTATAACTCTAAAATATGATGTAAGAGCATCAAAAGATTTTTATTAACCCAAGGTTTGGTATGAAGATGGAATATATCGGCCCGCGCCTTCTGGTACCTCCCCCACAAAGGGTCAACATTTTCAATATTCATGAAACTCATAGAACACGAAATTAACATTCGATTCCATTCAGACTTAGCACATTTCAATATTTCCAGCAACACAAGTTCTGTTATAAAGATGGTAGAGATAGGACTATTGCTTCTGGTACCTCGCCAACAAAGGGTGAATATTTTGAATAACCAAAACGATTATAAAATCTGAAATAATCATACTGTTTTCTTCATATTTCTCACATTCCACTATTTCTACTAACTCAAGATCTGCTGCGAAGATGGGATATATCGGTCCACTCCTTTTGGTACCTCCCCACACAAAGCGTTAAAATTTTGAATACCCTTGAAACTCATAAAACGCGAAATTAACATCCGATACCATTCAGACTTGGCACATCGCAATGTTTCCGTCAACACAAGGTGTCTTATAAAGGTGGTAGAGATCGGACCATTTCTTCTGGTACCTCCCACACATAGGGTTAAAGATTTTGAAAAACAAAGCGCTCAACTCTCCTAAAATTTTACACACACAAACATTTTTGCTAACACAAAATCTCTTGTGAAGATGATATATATATCTGAACCCCTTGTGGTACCTCACCCCCAAAAAGTCACAATTGCCAATACTTTTATCTGTCATAGCATGCGAAACAAGTCAGCTATTCTTTACAACTTATGTCCAAATATTTCTCTCAACCAGATATGGAATTCATGATTTCGCATAAAATTGGATATAAATATTCGATTTTCTTGTAATTTTGCCAATTCCCATATTTTTTCTGTATTGGATGAAATATGATAATGGAATACTTCAGTCGACTATATCTGGTACTTCACGCACATTTTAATATATTCAAAAAATTATCACACATCTCACATAAAGTGAAGGAAGTAGGCGATATAGTCTAAATATGGCACGACGCAATATTTATATCATTTTTATTTAGGTCCTCTACGAAATGGACAATATTGGCCCATTCCTTTCCAACCTACCCCATAGAGTCAAAAAGAAATCAAAATATATTTAAATAATCCAGCATTGGCTGAGGGCTGAAGGAACATCGACCGATACTGTTTAACTTGTTTAAGGGCCAAGTTAATCTACATTCTTCTAATATAAATAATACCAATAAACGCGGATTTTTAAACACGTTGTTTACGTGCTGTTCCTCTATACCTACAATAGTGATTTTTTTATTATATTTTTGACCGACCAATATCATCTATATTTGTAATTTTTTTTTTCATTTTCTTAAAATTCGAAAAACACGTTGGCCCTATTTCTTGAGTAGTTTTGAAGGGTGGTCACACTTTAGATTTGTTCGAAATGGTAACCTGTGGCACGGTATTTTAGCCCATTTCCCGCGAAGTGCTTGCTTGAGGTGATCGACACATTGGTATTTTTTAATGGCAACCTTGCTTTCCAATATATTCCAGACACAATTGTCCAACGGACGGATTGGTATCCGCAGATTTTGGTGGCCATTGTTGGCCGGAAATGAAGCGATGAACCTAATTTTTTAACCATTCTTAAGTGGCATTTTTGCTGGGTGCTATGGTGCTCAGTCCTGTTTCAATGTCCAAGGTGTGCGGCCAAAATGTTTGCGTGCCCAAGGCTTTAATACACCCTCAAGAATATTTTCGCGATAATATTCGGCATTTATTCTGATGCCATGGTCGATTAATACGAGCGGAGAGTGACCATCTGCACACCATCACCATACCGGCGCTTGAGTTCTGGTGGCCAACCGAAGGTGCACATTTTCAACTGGCTTCTTTGGCAAGTAAACACGATCATTTTGTTTTTTTTTTTTACAAACTGCTGGACAACGAATGTTTCCTCATCGGAGAAAACCAAATACGGCAGTTCACCACTTTCGGCCAAGCGAAGCAACTCTTTAGCTCTTTTGAGTATAATTTCTTGCACTTTTGGAATTTCAACGGCCTTACCCCGAGCTCATTTTTCAATATTTGCCGAATGGAATTGTGGAATATTGCGATAAGTTCAGCTCATGAGCCATTTTTCGGCAACTGCGACACGGGTTTCGATCAAGTCGCTTCTTTTCGAACCAATTCCGCTCATGTTGTTGTTTTCTTCCTTCCACTTCCTTGACGTCGGGCCACGCTGCCAGTATCACGGTAACGAGCGATGGTACGAGACACAAAATTTATTCACATTTAAATTCTGGAGTGCTCTGACGATAGCCACTTGTGGTTTTCCAGCCAAATATAAAGAAATCCCACTATCGCGCTTTTATTCCATTACGAATAATATTTTTTCTGGAATATTCTCACCAAAATGCTTTTGTACGCTTGTAAACAATATAATGAGCAGTCACTGGAATAATTTTAAACAGTTGTCGGACGAGTGGCTTGAAAATGACAGCAGTCTGAAGTTGGTTGCAGTTTTTTCATCTCACCCTGTAAGTGATAGCTAGTTGATCTGCATATTACCATTTGGTTAGCAAGTATTTTAACTTGGCATCATTCTAAACAGCCCCCGCCAGTGCTTTCGAATGTCGTGCCTAGAAATTCATAACTAACACACTTCGCTCACCTCCGATTTGATAACCTTCGTACAGGGAACCAAACAGTGTTGACCCTCGCAACCGTTTAAACACTTCATTTTTGAAGGAATGAAAATGTTTTGAATATTTTTTACAATATGGTTTGATATTAATGTAACGATTTGTATCCACCAAAATTTGTTCCAAATTAGATTTTAAAATTGTGCCCATTATCGTTGATCGATATTTGACAACTACTAACGTTTTCTGGAAACAACCAGTTCTATTTATTCCATGGGCAGCGGTGAAACATTGGGGTAAATCTCTAAATGTAAAGTTTGGAACATGCCCGAAATGTTCTACCATTTGTTAACAAGATTACAACATCTACACATTAATTACTATTAGATCACGGAGTGTGGTGATGTTTGATCATGCACAATTCCCATCCCAAAAATCTGCCAAACTTTTTATGGAAAATATGTGCAAGAAGATACAAGAATGGGGTATTACCTGTTTGTATAACCCATTATACAAACCAGGGAAATTCCGTTATTTCCTGACGCACTAAAATCTGACATGTAACAACAACCGAAACGATAACAAGAAAATCAGTTTAGCCGATTTATATCTATTTTGTTAAAAAGGGTGATTTTTTTGAGCTATCGGAAAGTTTTTCAGAAAAACAAAAGAAGTAAAATAGTATCAGTCGAATTTGCCGACAGATGTATACCCCTAGCTTTGAGTTATGATCATTCAAACTGTTGACCCTTTATGGGAGAAGTTCCAAAGCAGTAGGACAACCAATTGACCAATTCGTATTTGATATAAAAATATTATAAGGTGCCAGATTTGGACTATATCGACTACTTCCTATACTTTATATGAGATATGTGCAAATTTTTGGAAAATATGGAAATATGCGTGAGGTAACAAATATAGCGGGCCGAAGTATTCTATTTTCATACAACATCTAATACAGATAAAAATATTGTGCAAAATTTGAAGGAAATCGAACATTTATGTCCAATTTTATGCGAAATTATAAATTTCGATAAATTCCATATTCATATCAGATTTCTGGTTGAGAGAAATATTTCGATATAGCAAGTTGTAAAGAATCGCCGACTTGCTTCGCAAGTTATGACTGACTGACCCTTTGTGGGCGAGGTATCAAAAGGGGTTTGCAGATATATATCGTTTTCATAACAGATCTTGCGTTAGCAAAAATATTTAAGAAATTTGAAGAGAATTGTTGGAGGCTTATTTCGCTTTCTTTGAGTGTTTTGTTTTTCAAAAATCTTGAACCCTATGTGGGGGAGGTGCCAGAAGAAATGGTCCGATCTCTACCATCTTTGTAACAAATCTTGCGTTGATTGATATATTGAGATGTGCTAAATCTGAATTAAATTGAATGTTAAATTCGCGTCTTATGAGCTTCATGAATGCTCAAAATGTTTACCCTTTGTGGGGGAGGTACCAGAAGGTGTTGCACCGATCTACCCCATTTTCACACCAGACCTTCGATTAATTAAAAATATTGCGATATGTGGAATTTGAAGAGAACCGTATGTTTATTTCTGATTTAATAATGGTTTTTGATATTCACAACGTTGACCCTTTGTGGGGGAGGTACCAAAAGGAATGGTCCGATCTTTACCATATTTATACCAGCTCTTGTGTTGATGGAAATATTGAGATGTCCCAATTTTGAGTGGAATCGGATGTTAATTTTGTGTGTTTATGAGCTTAATGAATATTCAAGATTTTGATGCTTTGTGGGAAAGGTACCAGAAGGAGTGGACCGATATACTCCATATTCACAGCAGACCTTGGGTTAATAAAATGTTTGTAATGTATGTAATTTGAAGACAATCGGACACTTACATCAAATTTTATAAGAGTTATAGTTATTCAATTCATTTTGACCCTTTGTGGGGGAGATACTGGATGGAGCGGGCAGATATCGTCCATTTTTACACCTGACCTAGTTCTGATGCTAATATTAGGATTTGCAAAGTTGGAGCAAAATTGGATTATCCTTTCTCTTTCTGTGCAGTAAATTATTTTCTTTCAAAATTGGGACATTTTGTAGGGGAGGTACCAGAAGTAGTGAACCAATATTGCCGTACTCCGAACTCGATCTAAGATTGACAATAAGATTACGATGTACCAAGTTTTGATCAAATCGGATACTCTCTTCGAAAGTTTTCGTGCTCACCAGCCAGCCGGACAGATAGACGAACGGAAGGACACCGCTAGATCGACTCCAAATATCGTGAAACAGATTTGGTCCAAAGAGACCTAGTGTCTATAACCGTTATTTTAATGAGCCAAGGTTTAGCCGTATTAAATGATATACAGGTTGAGATGAAAAAACTGCAACAAAGTTTACATTTTATTTTTAATTTTATTGAACGAAAGCAAAAAAATGTCGGAAATAGCATCAAATTTTAGAATAAGTTTAGATTTGTTCGATGGTCACCTTTTGCACGAATTATGGCCTTCAAACGGCCAATGAAACCGTCACACGCTGCCCGAATGTTGCTCTGCGGTATTTTGACCCATTCCCGACGAAGCGCTTGCTTGAGGTGATCGACACTTTGGTATTTTTTTGTGCCAACCTTGCTTTTCAAAATACTCCAGATACAATAACCCAACGGACGGATTGTTATCCGGAGATTTTGGTGGCTCTTGTGCGCTGGAAATGGAGCGATGAACCTCATTTTGTAACCATTTTTGGGTGGCGCGTGCTAAGTGCGATGGTGCTGAATTCCTGTTGGAATGTCCAAGGGCAGGCCTTGGCCAAAATGTTTGCGTGCCCAAGGCTTAATACACCCTCCAGAATATTTTCGCGATATTATTTGGCATTTATTCTGATGATTAATATGATCGGAGAGTGACCATTGGCTGTTATGGCGGCCCACGCCATCACAATGTCCGTCGCTTGATGGTGGCCAACCGAAGGTGCACATTTTCAGCTGACGATCATTTTGTTTGTTTACAAACTGCTGGTCAACGAATGTTTTCTCACCGGAGAAAACCAAATTCGGCCGTTCACCACTTTCGGCCAAGCGAAGCAACTCTTTAGCTCTTTTGAGTCTATTTTCTTTCAGTTGCGGTGTAAGTTCTTGCACTTTTTGAAATTTCATGGCTTTACCCCGAGCTCAATATTTGCCGAATGGAAAATTGCGATATGTTCAGCTCACGAGCCATTTTTCGGCCACTGCGGCGCGGGTTTCGATCTAGTCGCTTCTTTACTTTTCGAAGCATTTCTGCTGATATTGCTGTTTCCTGTTCTTCCGTCCACGTCCTTGACATTGGGCTACGCTACCAGTATCACGATAACGAGCGATGGTACGAGACACAAAAGATTTATTCACATTTAAATGCTGGATTGTTCCAATGATAGCCAATTGTGGTTTTCCAGCCAAATATAAAGAAATCACACTATCGCGCTTGAATTCCATCTCGAATAACTTTTTTTCCGGAAAATTCTCAACAAAATGCTTTTGTACGCTTGTAAACAATATAATGAGCTGTCACTGGAATAATTTTAACAGCTGTCGGACGAGTGGCTTAAAAGTGACATCAGTCTGAATTTTGTTAAAGTTTTTTCATCTCACCTTTTATACCCTCTCTAGCCATATGGCTGAGGGTATAATAATAATTAATAAAACAATATATTTTTTACCGTTTATTTGTTTTTTTTATTATTTTTTTTTTGTTTTAATTGTATAATTTATATTGTTTCTCTTTTATACTTAATGATACGTTGGTTTGGTTTTCTTTTTGCAATAATTCCTCCCGCAAATAGAACTTTGAACAGCATAATTAATAATAATAATTTTTAAGGTTTGAAAAGTAAAACTTAAACCGTTATAAAGAAGGAAAGAAAGTGGTGGGGTTCGTTCGGTTCGATTCGTTTGTAAATATAATATCTAAGGTGTGTATCTGCGTTCTGCGCAATGCAATAAGTAAATTGATTTTTGTGATGTATTTTAGTGTGTTTTTTTTTTTGTAATTTTTAAAACTTTACTTTTTTCGGCTAACTACAAAAAAAAAAATTAAAAATAAATTAACTACCTTACTAATATCAAATTTTTTAGAAATCCTTTTTAAAAACAACTTTTAAACTTTTAGCAAGCCCCAACTCTGAGGAAGAGGAGGAGGTTGTTTACAAACCACCACCCGAACGATCAACGCTGATCTTTTGTTTAAGTGCCTGGGCTTCTTGCTTTAGATCTTCCATTTCAGCCAAGCGGGCAAAGCGTGAATAGGCCACATCACCAGTTTTAATGGCAGACATCATCTGAAAGAAAATGGCTTAATTACGTTTGCAACATTTAGCCAAGACCATGGGTCAAATTACCTGAAGATATTCATCAAGTTCAACTTGGCCGTTCATGTTGGTATCGATTTCCCTAAGGATTTCGTGCAATTGCTCACCAGAAATATCGCCATCTCCAAAGTTCTATGAAAATACAAAAATATATATAACAAATTCCCTTAAAATCCTGCTTTGGCATAACATACCTTAAGAGCTCTGCGAATATCATTGATGGAAACATAACCCTTGTTCTCTTTGTCGATAAGTTGGAAGCGTTTAATGTATGTTTGAATCTCATCCTTGGACAATTTAATTGGTATTCTTTCCTTGGAGGCTCGATTGACCATGAGACCCATTTCACCGGCCAAGAAATCGGAAGCGGCTTTGATTTGTTTCTAAGACAAGGGTAAAATACTAGATTACATACCTATTTATGACATCTTTATTAATTGCTCACCTCTTTTTCATCCTTAGACCATTTCAATTCCTCACCCATGATGTCACAAATGACCGGCAAAGCCTCTTGGGCAGCTTGAACGTTAAGGAATGACAAACGCAAACGACGAGCAATCATGTCCACAGCATTGCAGGCATACTCCCTAACGCCATAACGGATCTCAGCATCAATATAGGGGAAATCGGGATGGATGCGATTACCAATGATGGGCCAACGTTTGCCGGTAAGGGAGGCCATTTTGGCCACAGCAAAGGCACGATCGCCATATGACTTGGCCAAATGTTGAGCAACCTCACACTCTAAACCAAAATCTTGTACCAAACGAATGTACATGGTTGGTGTCCAGCCCTGACCACCTTCAATCTTCAAATAAGAGGTAACAGCTTCGGGGCGTTCGGGTTTCAAATTGCAGGCTAGAGTAAAATAAGACAATGTATTGTTATTATTTTTTTTTTTTCAAACACTTCTCCATCCTTACCCTTAATTGCCGCATCAACGGTATGCTCAGCCATGGCTCTGTATGTTGTCCACTTGCCACCGGCAATGGTTATCAAATTCGATGGACTCACATGGACAATGTGATTACGTGCCAACGATTGGGTGTCCTCCTTATTGGGATCCGACACCAATGGGCGAATACCACTCCAGGCGGACAACACATCACCACGTCTCACCTCAACATCAGCATTGAGATAGTTTTTGATTTCATTCAAAATGAATTGAATTTCATCTTCCGTGGGCTTGGGATTGTGCGTTATTTCACATGGCAGATCTGTTGTGCCGGCAATTGTTTGCCTTTGCCAGGGCAAGAAGAAAATAACACGACCATCGGATGTCGATGGATCCAATAGACCCATTTGATCGGGGCTATAATAGCCAGGCAGTACAATGTGAACACCGGAACTGGGACAGCAAATGGTCTTTACCGTGGGATCGTCCATTTTGCGAATGGTGTCGGTGAAGGGGCCAGTGGCATTGATAATACACTTGGCTTTGACATTGAACTCCTTGCCGGACATATGATCTTTGACCTTGGCGCCGCACAGCACTTGTTTGCCAGTGCCGTCATTTTTCTTGTGCAACTGAAGGACTTCGACATGATTACACACGGTAGCACCGTGGCGAGCAGCTGTTAGGGCAACAGCCAAACACATACGGGCATCATCTTGTTGACCTGTAAAGAGTAAATAACATTGTATTCGAATGCAAATAATTTCCGAATATTTGGAATATAAATCTAGATAATGTTTTGCCATAGAAAATATTTTTATACCCTCCACCATAGTATGGAGGGTATACTAAGTTTGGCATTCCGCTTGTAACACCTCGAAATATACAATTTAGATCCCAAAATACATATATTCTTGATCAGCATAAAATTCTATAGCGATATCCGTCCGTCTGTGGAAATCACTCTAGCTTCCGAACGAAATTTTATTTTTATAATTTTAGCCATTTGATTCTCCGGAATTATTTCAAATTTTGTATTTTAAGT
The DNA here is from genome assembly GCF_030504385.1 of Musca domestica. NCBI lineage: Eukaryota > Metazoa > Arthropoda > Insecta > Diptera > Muscidae > Musca > Musca domestica. The sequence goes on along the minus strand of NW_026712409.1, from coordinate 17,645,931 downwards.
TCGTAATGGATACTACAGCCTGTGACAGAAAATTGTCTGTGTAGGTCCACGTCTTCTTATAGCCCTCATATAACGATACCTCCCGATATTCGGTATTTTGATGATTTTAGCCACGTTATTCACCGGAATTATTTCAAATTTGGTATTTAAGGTTCGTAATGAATACTACAGTCTAAGACAGAAAATGGTCAGTGCAGGTCCACGTCTTCGTCTGGCACCCATAGAACGGTACCTCGCGATAATCGGTATTTAGATGATTTTAGCAACCGGAACTGTTTCAAATTTCGTAGTTAAAGTTCGTAATGGATACTTTAGCCTATGACAGAAAATTGTCTGTGCAGGTCCACGTCTTCGTATAGCACTCATATAAGGGTACCTCTCGATATTCGGTATTTTGATGATTTTACCGACTTTATTCACCGGAATTATTTCAAATTTGGTATTTGAAGTTCGTAATGGATACTATAGCCTATGACAGAAAATTGTCTGTGCAGGTCCACATCTTCGTATAGCCCCCATATAACAGTACCTCCCGATATTCGGTATTTGATGATTTTACCGATTTTATTCACCGGAATTTTTTCAAAGTTGGTATTTGAAGTTCGTAATGGATACTACAGCTTAAGACAGAAAATTGTCTGTGCAGGTCCACGTCTTCGTATAGCCCCCATATAACGGTACCTTCAGATATTCGTTATTTTGATGATTTTAGCGACATTATTCATCTGAATTGTTTCAAATATGGTATTTAAAGTTCGCAGATCCACGTCTTCGTATAGCCCCCATATAACGGTACCTCCCGATATTCGGTATTTTAATGATTTTAGCTACATTATTCGCCGGATTTTTTTTTTAAGTTTCGCATTTTAATATTGTAATGGCTTATGACAAAAATTGCCTATGCAGTCCACGTCGTCGTATAAACCCTAATATAAGTGCCACATTCGGTATTTTAAAGATTTTAACAGAATATTTAACGGATTTTATTTTTTTGAAAATTGACAAATTCTTTCTAAATGGTGGAGGGCCGAACTTACAGTTTTTTTACTTGTTTCGGATAACTTGGTACCATTCAACTCACCATCATAATAGACAATGGCACCGCAGAGCTTATCCTTTTTCAACATGGGGAACAGCTCCAAAGCATCTTGTTTCGATAGATAATAAGAACTCTTGACATTACGATCACCGGCAACCAAATCGTAGCACTTAATGCCAACCCAGTAGTATGGAACCTGCCACCATCTAGATATTGCCGGAACACAGAAACCAAAGAAAAGAAAAACATACATTAATAAAAGCCTTTTTCGCTGAATATTGCATTAGGACATTACTGATATACTGGCAGCATAATAGGCAATGGATGAGCTAAATGAGGAGCCGATTCAAGCATGGTTGCTCTCTCTTGCAAGGCTTCCTTAACCATACGATATTGTTCAAAATCTAACTACAATAAGCCACGAGAAATAAAAAAAAAGAAAATAAACAAAATACACAAATAACAACAAATATTATTAACATGTGTCCTTGAGCTTCTTTTTATCTACAGCCTTACTGCTTGTTATTTTTCCAATGACTAGTATTGATCATGTATTGATACTTACGCCCAATATGGCCTTTTGCAAATAGCGTACACCGCCATGAATCAATTTCGTTGAACGCGATGATGTACCGCTGGCAAAATCATCAGCCTCGACCAGAGCTGTCTTCAGACCACGGGTAACAGCATCTAAGGCACAGCCAGCACCAGTTGCACCACCACCAATAATAAGTACATCGAATTCTTCACCACTCATGAGAGATTTCATTTGTTCGGCACGCGACACCAAGGTACGCTTGCGTTTCGGTGGTCTCTTCATTTCGGCAATGGCCTGCAGCAAAGGAAAAGCGGAAAGTGAATTATTGAGAAAATCGTAAAATCAAATAATGTCCATAGCTGAGCTTACCGTATGTGGTGAATTCCAACGATCTATGGTCCATGTTGCCAAAACTGTACCAATTGTAGCACTCAAGGTAGTTACACCTATTTGATATAGTCTCGATGCCATGATTTATTCTGCAATGGAAAAGGGGAGAGGGTATAGGAGTGTACAAATTGCATGTGGGTAAATAAAATTTTGTTAAAAAAAGAAGGAAGTATGTCTCTAATGCTCACAATTTTAATAGGAAACATAAGTTTTGGGAAAATAAGAAATGCTATCTGAACTATATGTGAACTAGATTTAGGTTTATACGCTTGATTATGATTATGCACTTTCAAATATTGAGAAAAATTGCTAAATGCACTATTGAAGGAACATATTTACTCTTGCAGCTCCATTGAAAATAGAAATAATATTCAAAGTATTTTTGAAATATAAACAATAGACCAAGGATACAATTCTTGTCCAACGAAAATGAAAACACTTTTAAAGGAAAGCAATGTCAAAGGAAATATTTTTTATATTTTCAAAAAAATCGAATCCGCGAATCCAGCCCCAGACCATATACTGTATATATCATCGGCCTATGTTAGATTGTCGACATCATTTTGTGTTGTCGCTTTAATTTCATATTTCAGTTTTGAGATTTGAAGAGACGCTGTATAAAACCCTTTCTCCTCTTATTACAAATCAAATTTAAAAAAAAAATGCTTCCTAACCGCAAATATTGGCAAGATAGTCTTTAGAATTAGAAATTTAATCATTATGAGAATAAAAATATTGAATCATATTTCGTAATTTTGCTATTTTAGAATCCAATATAAACCAACATTTAATAAAGTGAAAATAAAACAAGTTAAAAAGTGTCAGTCGGTTTTGTCGACAGATTTATACAGATTTATACAATGTTCGATTATTTAAGTATATTTTGACTTCTGTCATGATTATTCAAATTGTTGACCCTCTATAGGCTTCGAAGGAATGAGTCAATATTATCCATTTCGTATGGGACCTAAATAAATATGATATAAATATTGGTTGGACTATATCGACTGCTCCCTCCACTTTATATGAAATATGCGATAATATTTAGAAAATGTTAAAGTGGGCGTGAGTTACCAGATGTAGTCGTCCGAAGTATTTCATTATCATACTTCATCTAATATAGATAAAAATAATGGTATAGGCAAAATTTCAAGAAGATCGAACATTTATATCCAATTTTATTCGAGATCATAAATTCCATATTCATCCCAGGTTGAGAGAAATATTGGGATATAGCCAGTTGTAAAGAATCGCTGATTTGTTTCTCAAGTTATGACTAATGGTATTGTACTGAAAATTGTGGCTCTTTGTGGGTGAGGTACCAAAAGGGTTGGCAGATGTATATCATATTCACAACAGATCTTGCGTTAGCAAAAATGTTTGTGTGTGTGAAATTTGAAGAGAGTTGGGTGCTTATTTCGCTTTATTTGAGCGGTTTGTTATTCAAAATCTTGAAGCATATGTGGGGGAAGTACTAGAAGAAATTTTCCGATATCTACCATCTTTATAACATATCTTAAGTTGATGGAAATATTGAGATGTACTAGGTCTGAATGAAATTTAATGTTAAATTCGCGTTTTATGAGCTTCATGAATACTCAAAATGTTTACCCTTAATAGGGGAGGTACCAGAAAGAGTGGCACCGATGTACCCCATCTTCACACCAGACCTTGGTCTAATAAAAATATTGCGATGTGTGTAATGTGAAGAGATCCGAATGGTTATTTCGGATTTTAATATCGTTTTGGTTATTCGAGATGTTGAACCTTTGTAGGGTAGGTACTAGAAGGAACGGTTCAATATCTACCATTTTTATAATACATGTTACGTAGATGGAAATATTGAGATGTCCCAAGTCTGAGTGGAATCGGATGTTAATTTCGTGTTTTATGAATTTTATGAATATTCAAGATTTTGACGCTTTGTGGGCGAGGTACCAGAAAGAGTGGACCGATATATACTTTTTGCACACCAGACCTTGGGTCAATAAAAATATTGTGATGTGTGTAATTTAAAGGGAACCGGATGCTTATTTCGAACTTTATCATCGTTTCAGTTATTCAAAACTTTAACCGTTTGTGTGGGAGGTACCAGAAGGAGTGGACCGATATATACCATCTTCACGGAAGATCTTGTGTTAGTAGAAATATCGAGATGTGTGAAAATGGAAGAGAATCAGATGCTTATTTCTCGTTTTCCGAGCTTTAGGGCTATTCCAAATTCTGACCCTTTGTGGTGGAGGCACCAGAAGGAGTGAACCTTGGTCAAAAGAGACCTAGGATCTAAAACCGTTATTTCGACTAGGCACGTTTTGAACGTATCAAATGATATTATACTCTCTCTAGCCTCTCTGGCTGAGGGTATAATAATTTTAATGTATTTCCAGAATTTCCCTTTCTTTATCATGTGTTAAACTCAGGGATTTGTAAAAGTAATTTGTTTATTCTATCAGATAAATATTTGTTATCTACCTTTTGGGTAGACACCCCCGCCGTTTCTATTGCTATACTCATCTGTGTAAAACAATGCCCAACCTCATATGTTGTGTGTGATTTAAATGGTTTCCCTTAATAAAAAACATAAAAACAAGCATTTATAACGCTTCCATTGTTTCAAGGTTTGCATTAAATGCGATGAAAACGCCAGCAATTATTAAAATGTGGACAGCGTAGCATTTGATTCAATAACATAAAAAAAGTGAAAAAGAAGGAACACATCTCCTGACTTGAATTCTGATGATGGTGACAGACTGCGTTGATGACAATTCACTAGAACACCCAGTAAAATAAATAAATGTTCTTTTATAAATTGAGTGGGAACGTATTTTTATACATATTTGTGTACATATGTACATGTGTGTATAAAACTATATGTTGTATTAGATTTATTTATATACATACATATGTCAATATGTATATATATACACACAAACCAAATTCCTTTTTCTCGTTAAGAAGAGGTATGCGAATTTAATCCAAAGGCAAATATACATGTTATTGAGTCATCAAATTGATGTTTTTTTTTTTTTTTGAAAATTATATTCCAAACACAGTTTTAATGCGCCCGAAACAAATGATGTATTAGTTTAATATAAATGACACAGCATTTGCTAATAAAAAAGAAAGAAATGATGTATGCGACCGGTATTGGTTTATTTTTCTATTTCCATTTAAACATTGAGTTTTACACATCACGTAATTGTTGTTAACGTTTCAAGTTCTATTCCGACGTAATACTTTTATTTTGTTTGTAATTACACCATTACTTTTTATTGTTGGTTTTCATTATTTTTTTCCATTCAATATCTAATGGATCGTTTTGTTTTCTCACCTACAACTTGTAAACGTTTTTTTTATGCACTAAATACCCAGCAAATTTTACGCATTCTCTTCTAATACTACGTTTTTTGTCTGTAGTCCAAACCCGACTGTTGTGTATTTCAAAACTTCACCACACACAAAGAAGACAGGGAGCCCCATAAACGTTGTTAGAGAAAGAGTATAAAAGTAAAGAGAAGACCCCCAGCACAGCGTTCATTCACCACACCATGATTTTGTTTTCTGTCGTTGAAACGACGACACACACACACGATGTGAGGGTGTGTTTGACAGAGAGAGAGAGAGAGAGAGAGATTACAGAAATATTGGTGGGGTATTTCTTCCCCAATTTTGTTGTGTGCCATTGGAAATATTCCAATAAGAAATGTGCTCGCTCGCTCTCAAAAACATGGAGGGAATAATGCATTATAAACAATAACAACAACAGCTATTTCCTTATTCCCTCCAAGCGCCACTGTCGTGTGATGCAACAATTGCAATAATCGGTGAATGACACAGCGTAGTTTTTGTAAATAAATAAAAAAACGCTGGAGTACATTTAAGTATGAGTCAAGTGATTTGCAAATGTTTTTTGAAATAAACAATATATTTTATGTGTAGGCGAAAAAAATAAAATAACTAAAAATACATTAACTTGACCCAGTTAGCAAATCTATGAAAATTATGGCATGCTTTAAGGCGCACTATTCTAAGCAAAAATCATCAAGGACTACTAAGAAACCAGTAATCATAGATTTTTTAAAAACTTGACCGCTATGCGAAAGGGAGTCTATCAATTGATTTGTAAAGCAACGAAATATTGGTTCTAGAAACCACAATTTCAGAACCAGTAAAGACTTTCCTGTCCATTATGTAGATGCAGATTTTGGAGTTATATCGCCACTCCACAATCAGGGTGAGATAAAAAAACTGCAACAAAGTCAAACGCCATAATTTTTACATTTTTTTCAAATTTTATTGAAGGATAGCAAAAAATGTCGGAAATAGCATAAAATTTTAGAATAAGAATAATTTTACATTTTTTCGAATTGGTCACCTTTGGAACGAATTATGGCCTTCAAACGGCCAATGAAACCGGCACACCCTGCCCGAATGTTGCTCTGCGGTTTTTTGACCCATTCCCAGCGAAGCGCTTGCTTAAGGTGATCGACACCTTATTTAGTGTCTACCTTGCATTCCAAAATACTTCAGACGCAATAGTCCAACGGATTGGTATCCGGAGATTTTGGTGGCCATTTGTGCGCTGAAAATTAGGCGAGGAACCTCATTATATAACCATTCTTGGATGGCGAGTGCTGAGTGCGATGGTGCTGAATCCTGTTGGAATGTCCAAGGTCTGCGGACAAAATGTTTGTTTGTCCAAGGCATTAATACACCCTCCATTTATGCATTTATTCTGATGCCACGGTCGATTAATACGAGCGGAAAGCGACCATCGGCTGTTATGGCGGCCCACACCATCACCATGGCCTGCGCTTGAGTTCTGGTGGCCAACCGAAGGTGGACATTTTCAGCTGACCTCTGTGACCTCATTAATACGAGTGGAGAGCGACCATCGGCTGTTATGGCGGCCCACACCATCACCATGACATGGACATTTTCAGGTGACCTCTGTGACCTCATTTTGCTTGTTTACAAACTGCTGGACAACGAATATTTTCTCATCGGAGTTAACCAAATTCGGCAGTTCACCACTTTCGGCCAAGTCTATTGTCTTTCTGTTGCGGTGTAAGTTCTTGCACTTTTTGGAATTTGAATGGCTTTATCCCGAGCTGGCTCAATATTTGTCGAATAGAATATTGCGATATGTTCAGCTCGCGAGCCATTTTCGGCCATTGCGACCCGGGTTTCGATCAAGTCGCTTCTTTACTTTTCGAACCATTTCTGCTAATGTTCCTGTTTGCTTCTGTCCACTTCCTTGACGTCGGGCTACGCTCCAGTATCACGGTAACGAGCGATGGTACGAGACACAAAAGATTTATTCACATTTAAATGCTGGAGTGCTCTAACGATAGCCACTTGTGGTTTTCCAGCCAAATATAAAGAAATTACACTATCACGCCTGAATCCCATAACGAATAACGTTTTTTCCGGAAAATTCTCACCAAAATACTTTTGTATATAATGAGTTTTCATTGGAATAATTTTAACAGCTTTCGGACGAGTGGCTTAGAAATGACAGCAGTCTAAAGTTGGTTGCAGTTTTTTCGTCTCACCCTGTACTAGAAGTTTTACAAAAGCTAAGAATTCATCCAGAAAAAGGGGTATCGGAGGGTAGGAGCAGCAACACATGGCGAAGAAAATGTTGACGACACAGACCGTACAACAGTCCGTCTCGTATGCTTCGATGGCGGAAAAGTGAAAAACACATCAATAGGAAGATTAAACCGATCCTTTCGGAGCTTTTGAAGTTACGATTTACCAGAAGCATTGCAAAAGCTACAAATGCACTCAGCAAGAAAATGCAAGAGCTTGAAGGGCATGTGGTTTCAACATGACAGTGGAACACAATATGCGTAAAAGCGGACTTATTGAGAAGCGAGTTCGGTAAAAAATTATTTACCTTCGAACCGATCAATTGCCGCTTAGATCGTCCGATTTTACGACTTTATAGTATTTTTTTTTGTGGAGCTATATTAATGCTCATGCCTATACAGATAACTCTTAGCAAAAATATTTAATACAGGTACCTCCAAAAGTCGATAATCTCTTTGTCCTTGAAAAAATGCCACGTCTGTTTTACATCAATAGTTAGTTTATCTGGTAATACTACCTGGTAATTGCTGATATATAATTGTTATTACGTATCTAAACGACTCGTACTCATTGACCGCTCCCTTGATGTAATCATTTCACACACACACATATCTAACACCATTAACAACAACAAACATATGGTTAGACGGAAAGTACTTCCTCAACAAAAAAAATAGTAAATAGTACTTTAGTTGGAAAGCAATTATAACATGTGTAAACAATATTAGTATACCGTATATTTTATCGACTTGTGATATGAAAATTGATATTATATTTCTTATAACGTTTTTTATACAAAAAAATATTGTTATACTTTTCTTTAAACTATTTTTATCTTCTTTAATTATAATATTAAACAATAGTACTTTTATTTTCACGATTTCCCCTTCTCTTTTTATTTCTATTCTACTATGCCAAAAGAAAAGCTAAATCAATGGCCAATTTTATAAAATATACCAATAGAAAAAAAAGACATTTGTACACACAATAATACATACATATATCTCTCTGTTCTATGCAAAAAATTTCGTTGAAAGATCGTCACGAGATTTATATAAGAGCCAATAACAAATGTCTCACCAATGGTCAGTGTGTTGTTTGGATCTTTCCCTGTTACGAAATATCAAATTTTGTGTTTTTGTCTAGAAGCAATTAAACTGATTTTTTGCTATATTTTTAATGAGTGTAACGAATTTTGACGAAATAAAGAAACATCCTTTGGCATCTTCAGCGACATTTAAACGTTTTGAAAAGTTTTGAATGTATATAACAAAGTGTTCTAAGAGCGCTGTCTTAAGATCCCAAACCAATTGGCAATCAATATTCAGATTCTAGTCCAGTCAGATACACAGGAAAAAATTGCAATCAAAGTAATTCCAACCTACACTCGTATACGCCCCGTAAACGATGGAGGTAGGTAACTATATACCCAATCGATAAATCAAGTCAGCCGCTGTTAAGGGAATAATTGAACGACTTTAAAATAAGAGCGAACTATGGCACAATTATAAACTCCAATTTTGGTGATGGTATCATAAGCAAACTTTGTTATTAGACATGTCGACTTTTTTAGTTCACCTTCATACGAACCTAAAGCATATCCAACCACTAACGTATTTTGTACAAAATTATTCAATTTTTTTTTTCGATAACCCAAATGTCCAATAAATGAGAGTGAGTAAAGAGGGCAGTTAAGATAATGAGAATTTGTAATATCTTACTGAAAAAAATGTACTCAGTAAGAATTATCCAGTAACATCAGATGTTTGAAAAGCAGCTGTTTTATAGCCGACGCAAAAATGTATACAAATGTCAGGAATTAATGTAATTATTAACCATTAAAGAACTAATTTTGGACTATAAAAATTTTCATTATGATTTAGTACCTCCGCAGTTTAAAAGATTTAGATTTTACTGAATGCTGTTCGATAAATTTGGCAACGCGATGGAGAAAACTCTCTCAGTGCAGTTAATTGACTAATTCTTTTTATACCCTCCACCATTCTATGGAGGGTATATTAACTTTGTCATTCCGTTTGTAACTCCTCGAAATACTCATGTCAGACCCAACAAAGTATATATATTCTTGATCAGCGTAAAATTCTAAGACGATTTAGCCATGTCCGTCTGTCTGTCTGTCTGTCTGTCCGTCTGTCTGTCTGTTGTAATCACGCTATCTTTCGAATGAATTGAGATAGATGGCTAAAATTTTGCACACATGTTTAGTTTTCCAGTAGGCAGGTTAAGTTCGTAAATGGGCCATGTAGTTCCACGTTTTCATATAGCCCTCATAGAACGGTACCTCCCGATTTTCGGTATTTTAATGATTTTAACGACATTATTCACCGGAATTGTTTCAAATTTGGTATTTAAAGTTTGAAATGGATACTACACCCTAAGACAGAAAATTGTCTGTGCAAGTCCACATCTTCGTATAGCCCATATATAACGGTACCCCCCTATATTCGGTATTTTGATGATTTTTGCGACATTATTCACCGGAATTGTTTCAAATTTGGTATTTGAAGTTCGAATTGAATACTACACCCTAAGACAGAAAATTATCTATGCTGGTTGAGGTCTTCGTATAGGGCCCATATATCAGTACATCCCTATATTCGGTATTTTGACGATTTTAGGTACAATACCCTCCGAAATTGTTTGAGGTGTGGTATTTGAAGTTCGTAATGGATGCTACAGCCTGTGACAGAAAATTGTCTATGCAGGTCCAGGTCTTCGTACAGCTCCGATATAACGGTACCTCCCTATATACGATATTTTCATGATTTTAGCAACATTATTCACCGTTTATTTCAAGTTACGAATTTGAATATGGTAATAGCTTATGACAAACAATGCCTATGTAGGCCTACATCGTATACACCTCAATATAATGCCTATATTTGGTATTTTTAAAATTTTAACAGAATCTCTTAATGATTTTATTTTCTGAAAATTTCCAAATTCGTTCCGAATGGTGGAGGGTATTCAAAGTTCGGCCCGGCCGAACTTACTACTTTTTGACTTGTTAATTTTTTTTTTGTAGAAGAGGTATGGAAAACAAATAAAATTGCTCGTACTGGCAATTTTTTCGCAATTCCGACATGTTTCGCCAGTTATGACAGATATTAGTATTGAAAATTGTGACCCTTTGTGGGTGAGGTACCAGAGGGGGTTGGCGGATATATATAATCTTTACAACAGATCTTGCGTTAGCAAAAATATTTGGATGTGTGTAATATGAAGAGAGTTGGATGCCTACTTCGCTTTATTTGACCGTTTTGTTTTTCAAAAATCTTGAACCCTATGTGGGGGAGGTAACAGAAGAAATGGTCCGATATGTACCATTTTTATAGCAGATCTTGTGTTGATAGAAATATTAAGATGTACCAAATCTGAATGTATTCGGAAGTAAATTTTGCGATTTATGAGCTTCATGGTTACTCAAAATTTTGAACCTTTTTTGGGGTTGGGGGTGTACCGAAGGAGTGGAGCGTTTTCACACCAGACCTTTGGTCAACACAAATATTTTGATGTCTTTAATTTGAAGAAAACCAGATGCTTATTTCGGATTTTATGATAGTTTTGGTTATTCAAAACTTTGACCCTTGGTGGGGAGGTACCAGAAGTAGTGGACCGATATATTCTATCTTCACATCAGATTTTGGGTTAATAAAAATATTGCTATGTGTGTAATTTGACCCAATCGGATGCCTACATCATATATTATAAAAGTTATAATTCTTCAAAATTCTGACCCTTTGTGGGGGAAATTATTGATGGAGTGGACCGATATTGTCCATTTTCTCATCTTTCCTAGCGAATTCGTGTGTTTCGAATTGTTATTATCTTTTATGTTATGTTTTACATCTATCGTTGTATATATTTAGCAACAATTTCAATATTATATACACATTTATTGTCACCTTTTGTCTAATTAATTATCGATGAATTATATTTAACAAATGTAATTAGCGCTATTTTTTTATTTGTTTGTTTTTTTTTTTTCTTGCATTTCAAATCTCTATAGTTCTTTGTTTTAGTTGCTTTAAGAATGCCGCTTAAAATAGATTCAAATTTCTTTAAATTATTTAATGATAGCAACCGAGCAAGCAACCAACAAACGGGAACGAGCAACAACGCTAAGGTTGCTGCCAACACAATCATTGGCACTCGGTCGGTTGTATGTCACAGTTCCAACATTAGTCTCTGTACCCCATTCGGCCGTTTACACATGTGAATCTGCTGTGCCAGCAACTTGCTACGAAATCTCTGAGTTTGTCTGTCTGTATGGGCAAATACTACATTCCAAAAACACACATCACCTTTACTCTCTATGACAAACACTCAGACTCCGAGAGATGAATGGAACGAAGAGGGGGCGAACGAAAGAACGACCATTGATTGAACATGCCAGACCAGACACAAACTATTCCAAAAAGTTCACAACTTATTAATAGTTTGTTTTTATTTCATATTAACGTTTAACGTTTTTTTTTGCTTGTTTTTGTTCAGTTGCTGTTTTTTTTTTTTTGTTTTGCTTCGTTATAAAAATAATTTCATTTTAGCAGAAAATTCTCGTAGATAAAGTAAAGCGAATTATCATGTAATTGATTGCACAACACTTTTGTAAATGAATTTATTTTTTTGCTAAGATTTTCTTTATTTTTTCTGTTGCATTGCTTACCCCTGCTGGTGTTACGTTTTCGTTAATATTAAAATAATTTAATTTTTTACCCGGCCGCACCGTGAAAGACCCACTTTCGTTTTTTTTTTATGTTTTTCGAATATCCAAAGGATTTTTATTTCCGCCTAACCACCACCAACGATTCTTCCTTTGTGCGATTTTGACCGATTTCAAAGCATGCAACCGAGCGACCGTCTTTCACATATGTCCAACTTGAAAGAATTTAAGCGCTACGGAACCGATATATTTTGGGGGAATAATTTTGATTAAATGTAATCACCTTTTTGTCGCTCTTTCTCTTCTCTCGCTCGCTCGCTCGGTGTTGTGAGCCTTTACAGCTGTTGTACGTATTGCTGCTGTTGCTGCTATTTACCTAAACACATCGAATTGGCGAGAATTTGTGCAACTGCAATCGTGAAATTTTGCTACAAACAAATTTTCCTCCCTCTGTTGCATTGCGTTTTGGTATCTGGTCGTGACTTGTCTCTCGCAATGGCTCGGATGTTAATACACCGGGAAAAAATGAGTGTTGAGATGTGCTTAAAAGGGATATCAATCACAATACAGCAGTGGGACACCTTTTGTGTTCCCGCCTTTTTTGGTGAATCTAGCCAAAGATGAAGATGTGAAATTGGTTCTGAAATAACGACTTTGCCCAGAAAGAGCGGGAATAGAAACCAAAAAATATGTGCAGTGACCTATACTGAGAGTTTCTCTCTCTCTCTCTCTCTCTCTCAATTTCTCTCCCTCTCTTGCTAATTTTGCAAAACAACTGCTCCAACTTTGCATATCCTAATATTTGCATCAATGCTAAGTTAGGTGCAAAGATGGATAACATCGGTCCACTCCACCAAGTGCCTCTCCCACAAAGGGTCAAAATTTTAAATAAATAGAACTCTCATAAAATGTGATGAGAGAATCCGACAGTCTTAAAATTTCACACAGCCCAATATTTTTATAAACCCAAGATTTGGTGCTAAGATGGAATATATCGGTCCACTCCTTCTGATACCTCACCCACAAAAGGTCAAAATTTAAAAAAAAAATATATTTTCTGCACAGGGAAGAAATAATCATATTTTGGTCCAACTTTGTAAATCCTAATATTTGCATCAGTTCTAGGTCAGGTGCAAAAATGGATAATACCGGTCCACTCCATCAAGTACATCCCCCACAATGAGTCAAAATTTTGAATAATTATAACTCTTATAAAATATGATGTAAGAGTCCGATCGTCTTCAAATTTCACACATCCCAATATTTTTATAAACCTAAGATCTGGTGTTAAGATGTAATATATCGGTCCACTCTTTCTGGTATCTCCCCCACAAAAGGTCGAAATTTTCAAAAAATATTTTTTTTGCACAGAAAGAAAAAGGGTAATCCGATTTTGCTTCAACTTTGCAATTCCTCATATTTGTTTCAGTGCTAAATCGGGTACGAAAATGAACAATATCTGTCCACTCCATCAAGTATAGCCCCCACAAAGGCTCAAAATTTTGAATAATTATAACTCTTATAAAATATGATGTAAGAGTCCGATTGTCTTCAAATTTCACACATCCCAATATTTTTATTAGCCCAAGTTCTGGTATGAAGATGGGATATGTCGGTCCACTCCTTGTATCCCCCCACAAAGAAACGCGAAATTAACATCCGATTCCATTTAGACTTGGTACATCTCAATATTTCCATCAACATAAGATCTGTTATAAAGATGGTAGAACTCCGACCATTCCTTCTGATACCTCCCCCACAAAGGGTCAAAGTTTTAAATAACCAAAATGATTATAAAATCCGAAATAAGCATCCGGTTCTCTTCATATTTCACACATCACATTATTTCTACTAAAACAAAATCTGCTGCGAAGAACTGATATATCGCTCATCTCCTTCTTGTTCCTCCCCCACAAAGGGTCAACATTTGGAATATCCATGAAGCTCATAAAACGCGAAATTAACATCCGATTCCATTCAGACTTGGCACATCTCAATATTTCCATCAACACAAGAACCTGTTATAAAAATGGTAGAGATCGGACCATTCCTTCTGGTACTTCGCCCACATAGGGTTCAAGATTTTGAAAAACAAAACGCTGAAGCATCCAACAAATTTCACATATCCAAATATTTTTGGTAACACAAGATCTGTTGTGAAGATGAAAGATGTCTGCGAATCCCTTCTGGTACCTCACCCCCAAAGAGTCACAATTTTCATTTCTTTTATGTGTCATAAATTGCAAAACAAGTCAGCGATTCTTTACAACTATATATTTCTCTTAGCCAGAAACCTGAAATGAATACGGAATTTATGATTTCGAATAAAATTGGATGTAATTGTTCGATTTTCTTGTAATTTTGCACATACCATAATTTGTATCGGTATTGGATGAAGTATGAAAGTGGAATACTTTCGTCGACTATATCTTTCTAAAAATTACAACATATCTCATATGAAGTGAAGGAAGCAGTTCGATATAGTCCAAACCTGGCACGTCTCAATATTTATATCATATATATTTAGGTCCCTACAAAATGGACAATATTGGTCCATTCTTCGGAACTTACTCCACAGAGTGCCATTCATTTGAATAATTATAACAGAAGTCAAAATATATTTAAATATTCGGACACTGACTGAGGATATACGTATGTCGGCAAAACCGACTGACACTTTTAAAATAGTTTTATTGTAACAGGTAAAAGAAAGTCTTGCAAAAATTTTCAGTATTTTTTACAGACCTCATACGTGTCTTCTAGAGATAAAAATTATGTCCATCTTGTAAAGATATAAAACGATGTACAGAGGTTCCCTTTATAGAAATCTACAATATTTTCTTAAAAACTTCCATTCGTTTTCTTAACCTATTCAACAGGGTTTCAACATTTTTCTTAGTGTCGAAGAAAAAAAAACTTCTAGCCAATGTTAACATCTCCGACACCACTGCAGCTAACAATAGTTACAAACTTACAAACCAATTTATTTACTCACTATAACAACAGCGTTGACAATGGCAACGGCCAACAGTCGACGATGCCAAACGACGATTGAAAGCGACTATTCATTGGTCTGGTCGTATCGGCTGGCTGGCTGGCTAGTTAACGAAAAAATTTGTTAGAATACACACGGCAATGTTTTTTTCTTTTATTCTCGAAATTAATTTAATGTCAAATTATCTTTGCTCTGAAAAAACTGGTGTTTAACTAAAAAACAAACAAACACATCACATCACTTTTCTATCTTCAAAAAGTGTTAATCTAAATTATATTCATTTGGGATTAGTTGTTGGTCTGTTTTCTTTTTTCCCCCATCATCATTTGCTTTTTTTGTTTAATTTAAGATAAAAGACATTTGGTTTCTATTTTTCTTTTCTCCTACCCCATTAACACTTTTGTTGAGCTCATCGTGTAATAATTGTGTTAATTTTCTTTATTTTTTTTTTTTTCAAATTACTTTTTTTTTTTAGTTAGAATAAAATATATTTTTATCTACATACATTTACAACGTGTTTGTGTAGGTAATATTATGGGGTTGTGTGTGTTAACCACATCGACCCTTTGGGTTGAAGGCCTTAGATGTGACTAAAGATTGGATGTTTTAATCATTCAATCTCTGATCATTGTTCTGTTAATTAAATGTACAATATTTTTTATAAAAATGCCAAGTTGTAGTTGACGAGCATTTAATTTATTTATTTATTATTTATTTTTTTGAAATTGAAAATAATAACGTTTACCCCTTCTCCCATGTTTAACATTTCATAAATTCCGGACTTTCTTCACATTAATTTTGAAGAACATCAATGGTGCCTAAAAGTATGCTCTGTTTAATACTTTTTTTTTGTAAAAGGGGATTAAAATATACGAACAAAAGGTAACAAGTAAAAAAGAATCCGTCGGTTTTTCCGACAGATGTAATTATTTATATAATTATTTAAACTTTTGACCCTTTATGTGGGAGGTTCCGAAACAGTCGGCCAATATTGCCCATTCGTATCTGACCTAAGACTGATATAAATATTACCACGTGCCAGATTGGCTCTATATCAACTACTTCCTACACTTTATATCAGATATGTGCCAATTTTTGGAAAATGTGGAAAAAAGCGTGAGGCAACAGATATACCGGACCGAATTATTCAATTTTCATACTTCATCCAATACAGATAAAAATATTGCTATGTATAAACTTTGAAGAAAATCGAACATTTTTATCCATTTTTACCAATATTATGCGAAATTATAAATTTCGATAAATACCAAATTCATATCAGTTTTCTGGTTAAGAGAAATATTTAGATATAGCAAATTTTTAAGAATCGCTGACTTGTTTCGCAAGTTTTGTGGGAAAAACGTATTGAAAATTGTGACCTTTTGTGGGTGAGTTACCAGAAAGGGGTGGCAGATGTATATCATCTTCACAACAGATCCTGCGTTATCAAATATATTTGGATGTGAGAAATTTGAAGAGAGTTGAATGCTTATTTGATATTCTGTTTTTCAAAATCTTGATCCCTATTTGAGGGAAGTACCAGAAGAAATGGTACGATCTCTATCATATTTATAACAGATCTTATTTTCATGGAAATGTTAAGATGTACCAAGTCTGAATGAGAATCAAATGTTAATTTCTGGTTTTTTATGGACACTCAAAATTTTGACCCTTTGCGAGGGAGGTACCAGAAGAAGTGGACCGATATATCCCATCTTCACACCAGACCTTGGGTTAATGAAAATATTTCGATGCGTGTAATTTGTAGAGGACCGGATGCTTACTTTGGATTTTGTGATCGTTTTGGCTATTTAAAACGTTGACCCATTGTGGGGGAGGTATTTCTCTCTACCATTTTTATAATAGATCTTGTGTTGATAGAAATATTGAGATGTGCCAAGTATAAATAGAATCGGATGTTAATTTAGTGTTTTAGTGAGCTTCATGAATATTCAAAAATTTGACCCTTTTTGGGGGGGAGGTAGCATCATATTTTATAAAAGTTATGATTACTCAAAATGTTGACCCCTTGTGGGGGAGGTACTTGATGGAGTGGACCAATATTGTCCATTTTCGCGCCTAACCTAGCACTGATGCAAATTTGGAGCAAAATCGTATTATCCTTTCTATGCAGTAAATTATTTTCTTTGAAAATGTTGACATTTTGTGGTGGAGGTAGCAGAAGGAATGGACCACCGATATTCCCAATCAACTCCCAACCCGATCTAAGTTTGACAATAATATTACGATGTACCAAATTTGTATCAAATCGGATACTTGCACAGTTATCGTACGCACCAGCGTATGACAACGCGAGATCGACTCCAAATGTCCAGAAACGGATTTGGTCCAAAGAGACCTAGGGTCCAAAATCGTTATTTCGATGAGGCACGTTTTGGTCGTATCAAATTATATATACCCTCTCTAGTCATATCGCTGAGGGTATAACTAGCCATATGACTGAGGATATAAAAATTACATTAGTTTTAGATATGCCGAAAATTTTCATAATCTGCATGAACATGTTGGAGTGCTCTAACGATAGCCACTTGTGGTTTTCCAGCCAAATATAAAGAAATCACACTATCACGTTGGAATTCCATCACGAATAACTTTTTTGTCTGGAAAATTCTCAGCAAAATGCTTTTGAACGCTTGTAAACAATATAATGAGCTGTCACTGGAATAATTTTAACAGCTGCCGGACGAGTGGCTTAGAAATGACAGCAGTTTCAAGTTGGTTGCAGTTTCTTCATCTCACCCTCTATTTTTCGGGCCTGTATCGCAATCCTTGTCGACTTTTCGCACATCCTTCGCCTGTTCATGCCCAGTGCGAATTTAGACGTCCGCACCATCCTAAACGTAGTTGCGCCTAAACTACCCCGATTTGTTTAGACAGTCGACATTCTTCAGCTGGAATGGAATGGTTGAAGGACTTTAAGGACGACATTCATAGCCATATGATGGTTTGGATGACTACCAAACACGAACTGTTTCGAAGGCATATGACAATTCCTTCCGTTCGGGAAGGACCATTTTTAGTAGAAAATAAAAACAATCACCTCTTTTTTTTAAGTACTAAACTATTTAAAAATTTATTCGAAAATAAAACCCTCTTTAAACTTGATCAATAATAATAATAATAGTAATAAGAATTTGTTGTTGTGTGGATATATTGTAAGCTAAACATACTGCGTGTGTGTTTTTTTGTTGTAAACATAACATAACCAATATATTTTTTTTTTATTATACAAATGTATTTTTTGTTTATTTTCAATTGTGGTTGTTGTTTTTTTATATATGTATGCCTGTATACATATATTATTTAACAAATATAATAAAATTTTAAATAAATTATTAAACGATGTGTTTGTTTTTTAGGGGGGGCGCGTTTGTGTATAACATATAAAGTGAATAATAATGTGGGCATGGGGGTGTATATATATGTAAATAAAATTAATAATAGATAATAAAAAAAAATGATTTTTGTTGTTGTTGTACATTACAAATTTCGATGGTTGCAATTCTTCCATATTTGATTTGTTTATTTGCGTGCGTTAACTAATTTGTTTTTGTTTTTGTATTTATAGATTTGAAGATGAATCGACGGCCGATTCCGAGACCATTGTTGCATGATCGCCCATCGTTCGACCGGAACGAACCTGCATCAGAACATTGATTAAATCCAATATATGTTCATCGGTAAATTGACACTGTTGCAACAGATTCTTAACCAACTCAAAACGTTCAACATCATTTTTGCTATGCTTCAATATGTCGGGCAATTGCTGTAGCAAATTGTTGCGACAACCAGAATTAATTTTCGACTTGGCACAAATATAATCTATAACCGAATTCAAATTTAAACGATCGCATACAACAGAAGACAGATTCTCCTGCACAGCATGATCTAAGAAATCTTTTGAATGGTTCTCCGACAATGTCTCCAAGACATTGGTTTTGATTTTTGAATGAGTTTCCATGGCATTGGAAAGAAATTTCGCAACAATATGGGACGATTTGAGTTGTGGTGAATTTTCATTTGTAAAATATTTCTCCAGAATTGTTTCCAAGGGACACTGTTCCAATACCATGTTAATGGCACTGTCCAAACTTAATTCTTGTGGCTCGGGATGGTTACAAATGTGTGCGGCCTGGGTAGTAGTAGTTGATGTGTTATGATGAATAGCCTCAGTTGTGGAAGTGTTAGTATTATGTTCTGCATACACAAGATTGTCATCAGCTGTTGTGTTACGACTATCATTCCATTTTAAAGATGTTATACTTTCATCTGTCGTTGTTTGGTCCGCGGATTTGTTAGCACCTGTATTTGTGGAACAAGATGGTGCACTGGTTGTTGTGGTGGTAGTGGTAGTATGTTGAGGGGTTGCAGAGCCAGTTGTTGAGTTCTTCTCAGCCGCAGCAGCAGCATTCGGATCGGAGGTATTACTATTGAATTTCTCGATTTCAATTAGGCTGTCCAATTTACTGCGTCTACGCAAAACATGTTTGGCCTCTGAAACCTTGTCCATTATTAAACATCTGCAAGGAAATATTTATTAATTATGTGAATAATACATCAAAAATAATTGTTTTGCAAAAACAATGAAAGTGGAAAATTTTGTTTATATGGGAGTGTGGCCTTGTGAATCATGCTGGAATTTAGGTATTTATTTTTTATACCCTCAGTCATATGGCTAGTTATACCCTCAACCATATTGCTGGAGAGGGTATACATCATTTGATAGTCAAAACGTTCCTCGGCGAAGATTTTAACGATTTTAGACCCTAGGTCCCTTTGGTTGGTCCGTTTCAGGACATTTGGAGTTTATCTAGGGATGTCCGTGCGTCCGTCTGTCTGGCTGGTACGTACGATAACTCTTGAAGGGAGTATCCGATTTGGTCCAAACTTGGTACATCGTAATATTTTTGTCAATATGGGCAATATCGGTCCACTCCTTCTGTTGGCTCCCCAACAAAAGATCAAAATTTTCAAAAAATAAATTTTCTGCACAGAAAGAGAAACGATAATCCGATGTTGCTCCAACTAAGCAAATCCTAATATTTGCGTCAGTTCTAGGTCAGGTTCGAAAATGGACAATTTTGGTCAACTCCATATCAAGTACATCCCCCTCAAAAGGTCAAAATGTTGAATAATTATAACTCTTATAAAATGTGATGAAATTTGTCCGATTGTCTTCAAAACACACACACCACAATATTTTTATTAACCCAAGTTCTGGTGTGAAGATGGAATATATCGGTCGACTCCTCCTGATACATCCCCCACAAAGGGTCAAAATTTTAAATATCCATGGAGTTCATAAAACGCACAATTAACATCCGAATTCTTTCAAACTTGGTACATCTCTATATTTTTCTATAAACACAAGATCTGTTATAAAGAAGGTAGAGATCGGAACATCCCTTCTGGTACCTCCCCCACAAAAGGTCAACGTTTTGAATATCAAAAACGATCATAAAATCCGAAATAAGCGTCCGGTTCTCTTCAAATTTCACACATCACAATATTTTTATTTACCCAAGGTTTGGAGTTAAGATGAAATACATCGGTCTACTCCTTCTGGTACCTCCCCTACAAAGGGTCAAATTTTTGAATATTCAAGATCTCATAAAACGCGAAGTTAACATCCGATTCCATTCAGACTTGGTACATCTCGATATTTCAATCAATACAAGATTTGTTATAAAGATAGCAGAGTTCGAACCATTCCTTCTGGTACCTCCCACACAAAGGGTCAAAGTTTTGAATAACTAAAACGATCATAAAATCCGAAATAAGCATCCGGCTCTATTAAAATTATATACATCACAATATTTTTATTAACCCACGTTCTAGTGTGAAGATGGGATATATCGGTCTACTTTGGTACCTCCCTCACAAAGGGTCAAAATTTTGAATATCCATGAAGCTCATTAAACGCGAAAATAACATCCGACTACACTTAGACATGACAAATCTTAATATTATCATCAACACAAGATCTGTTATAAAGATGGTAGAGACCGGACCATTCCTTCTGGTACCTCCCACACAAAGAATCAAAGTTTTAAATAACCAAAACGATCATAAAACCCGAAATAAGCATTCGGTTCATTTCAAATTTCGCACATCCCATTATTTCTACTAACACAAGATCCGCTGTGTATGTATGGGATATATCGGCGCACTCCTTATAGTACCTCCCCCGCATATGGGTCACAATTTTTTAAAACAAAACGCTCAAAGAATGCGAAATAAGCATCCAACGCGCTTCAAATTTCACACATCCAAGCATTTTTTCTAACACACGATCTGTTGTGAAGATGACATATATTTGCGAACCCCATTGGGGTTTGCTGAGAGTATACATCTGTCGGCAAAACAGACTGTTACTTTTTTTACTTCTTTACTTTTAATCTATAAAGCATTTATAAACCCGTATTCTTATTCCTTTATTTTTCGCCTGGTTCTTATTTGATACAAGTCCTAAGATTGCTTGTATTAACTCACGTTTTGGTATAGCCTCCTTAAAATAATAAGGCCTCAACCCATAACCGAACGAAATTATTTTGTTGGAAATTAACAGGAAGTATGGAAGTATGCTTCCAAATTATTGTGATTTTCAATCATTAAACATAATAACACCTACCTCTTAGGTTTGGTTTTTGTCTCCTCAGCATCTCGTAGATATTCTTTGGTAACCGATACCGGTGGATCATGGAAACTAACTCGCTTGCGCTTAAATGCCGGCGAATCAAAGGATAAATCTTCAATGCTGTCATTACGCAGCTTGCGTTTTAAAATACTCGCCGATGGACTGGCCGTGGGAGATGGCAAACGTTTAGAGAATACCAGAAAATCTTTATGTTGTACTGGTGTTGAGGTCTGATCCGTGCCCGTTAATTCCATTAGTTCAGCAGCGGGATTACGTTGCTGCGACGGTGTGGACACCGAAGATGTTGGAAAACTGCTTGCGGTTGATGTGGCAGCACTAGCTGATATATCGACCTTTTTATTACGTATCATATTGATAAGCTGGGCGCCACGACCTGTTAGATGGGATGAAGGTTTGGGTCTTAAGGTTGGACTACTGCTATTGTTGGTCAATTTGCGATCTGGAGGTGATGACTAAAAAAGAAATATAAATTATATTTAAAAAAAGGAATTTCAAAAATATTTTCACAATTTTTCGTTTGAAATTACCAGGGGCGTAAATCTTGCTGGGTTAGTCTTTTTGGGGGAAACTTCTTTAGTTTGTAAAATTTCATTTATGGCATTTGTATTTGTTTTGTTGAGATCAATCAATTCATTTGATAATATTTCAATTGTGTGTGGACCAGTAGCCTTCTTGTTGGGTCCTTCATCCTTTTTCTGGTTGGCATCACTTGAGGCTGGCTGGTGCTTATCTTGGGTTGATTTGTCAGTTTCTTGAGACATTTGTGTGCTGGTGGCAGTGCAAGCTGTTAATGGTGTTGCGGTAGCAATTACAGTTGGTGGCAAAGATTCTGTCATTGTTGGTAAATGAGTTTCTTGTTGCTGTGGCTCAACAACAATAATATTCTCCTTATCTTTTTCAGTGGCTGCAGTTTCATGATCATCGGTAAGATCCTCTGTAATCGTGGGTACGATAATGGTGGCCGTTGGTTTGTTTGCAACATTTTTGTTGGGACCTATAAAAGAGTTGAAAACAAAATACACCATTAGATGACCGCGACCAATGCGTTTCTCTAAGTGTAAAATCGAAGTATGTGCTTGTATGCACACATATCTTATCTAATGTTTGTGTGTAACGAACATTAAATCAACCACACGTACTTGATATGTTTTCTGTTGTTTGCTGCTGTTGGGGTTTTTCAACAGCATTTGATGATTTGGATTTGTCGCTTGGTGTTTCGTCGGCTTTTTTGTTATCGTTTTTCGTGCGCAGACCAGAACGTCGGGTTTGCTGATAATTTGAAGAAAAACAAAATAATTAATATTACAGTAAAGATATGTATAGGCATATGTGTGTATACATACTCTTTTTATTATGCTGTCCTCGGTGGTGGCAACCTTTTCCTTGGGTTCCTCTTCTGTTGGGGCCAAAATCGATCTCTTGGAGTTGCGTGTGGCCCGTGTTACCTCATGATCAGCATTCGATTTTTTATCCTCTTCGCCCGCATCTTTGGGTGTACCCTGGACTTTACTTTGATTTCTTAGCGACGATTTCTTGCTAACTGGCGTGCTCAGCACGGCTTTTTCGGCATCTGTTTTCTCCAAGGGCTCGGCTGATTCTTCAACAACCTCATCTGAGAGCTGGCCTTCCAGGACAATTTCCGATTTATCTTTTTGAGCAATGACAATCTTCTTGGGGGTCCATGGTTTCAAGGAGGTCTCCTGCGATTGACTCATATCATTGTAAAGTGCTGGGATATCGGATTTCTCGGCTAGTTTTTCTTTCTGCCTTTCCGTTAATTTGTCAGGGTTATAGCTCCACACGGAAGGCACAACAATGAATACATCATTGTTACCTTTTACGATTTCCTTCATTTGTTGGAATAACTCTTTGCTCAGGGCCGTGCGCAACTTGTCCATGACAGCTCTTTTCCATTCGTCGAGAAATTTATTTTCCAAAACACAAACTGTGCCCTTGGCATTTAAATTGACCACAGCTGAAAGTGTGGCTTTAATGTGCTCAAAATAAGTATTGGCCTCATTTGTTTTGAATCCCGTCAAGGTGTTGCGTAGAGTATTCATGCAGGCTTCCAATGGTTTCTTGGGTAATTGTTGCTTTAATATGTCCTGCATTAATGCGAAAAATTCCTGATGTTGTGCACTGTCTTTTGCGCATTCAAGTTTGATCACCGCTGTGGTGTAGGCATCAAAAAGTTCCCCAAATGCATTTTCCTCGTGACGCAATTTTAGCAGTTCTTTGAGAACATCATGTACTTTTGTTACAAACGAACGTCTGTCGGGAGCATTCTGTCCTGCATTAATAAGTTGTCTCCACAACGAACAAAATGCCGTATCGAAACCATTGGTAGATTTGGAGCCAGCAAATCCCACACAAACTTGAACTGGCCATAATATCCATCGTTCCAATAGCAAGGCATTTTCTTTGACACGTACATCCAATGCATTCTCCTTTAAATGTTTTACAATTCCCTGTGAGACATTACGCCAAATAATTAGCTTTGTTTCGAATGCCTCAAAATCCTCATCATCTTTGATAAGGAATATTGTCGACATCATGACCGTTAACGAGCGCCATTTGTTGCGTCCTGTATCCTGGGCATCCAATGAGAATACTTTATCGACACAACGATTTAAAATGGCCGGTGGCACTATTGAACGTGCCGACATAAAGAGCTTAGCAAATGTATCCAATAATTTGGGATACTCCTCTGTATTTTCTGATGATTTCTTCAAAACAATACCCTCAGATGCCAGGGTGTTGATGGCAATTATAACAACGCGTGGATGATTTGCTTGCATTTTTTGTATTGCTGAGCAAACGTGGATTGTTAGGGGCGCTATATCCTTGCGCAATGTCATTTGCAGTAGGTGGCGCAATAACTGTTGAAAAAGGTGCTGCTCACTGACATCTTTTTCCGAATTTTCGTTGCCCTGAAATTAAGAAAAGAAATTAATTTAGTTTATTTTTAATCCCAATAAATAAAACAATAATATACCTACAAAATTGTCTAAACGTTGTGAAATTACACACTCACAGTTGGGGGTCATTTGTGCTTTTCAAAACGCACATGTCTATTCTACTCACCATTAATCGTATGGCATCCAAGGCTGCATTCACCACTGATAACCAATGTTTTTCCAGTACTTCCAATTCGAGTAGAGCTGACGGTGAATCCATAGGCTCTAATTTGTGATCTCTTAAACAACGATCCAAAAATTCATTGCGCTCGCTTGCCAACAATTTGGCCATACAGGGCACAGCCAATTCTCTCACCACTTCGTATTGCTGGGCAGCACTAACCACCTGTTTACCGGATGAGGAGCCACCAAAACAGAAATGCAAAAAGGGTTCCACAACTGTTTCAAAATTATTTCCCAACTTATTACCAAAACGTGTCAACAAATACCACCAAACTCTCAACTTGACTTCGGCAGCCTGGGCGGATTTGGACTGTGAACTCTTCAATGGAATACAAATCAGTTTCAAACGTTTCGGTGAAGATAATTCATCATATTTGGCAAATATTTCTATTAATAAACGCCAACACAAAAACGATTCTGCTCGTATGGTGTTGTCTGTACTGCGAAAACCCAACTCCACAATGGCTAGAAATGCATTAATGGTACTGGCTCCTTTCAACAGCTCTTTATCAAGTATACGTATCATGTAACCCCACACTCGATGCCAGTGCGGATTTCGATCCTCCCTTAATTTGTGGATTTTCGGTGCCTGTACACTAGCCAAGGCGGCTTTCAAGGCTGGCCATTCCTTGCTGTTGTGTATAGTCTGTACATCCATCGATGTAAGGCCCTGTTCGAAGGCTTCCACCGCCTTTGTCTGTATGGCACGATCCGTGTCGAACATCAATGCCAAGATATCCGATAACCAAAACTGTATCATTTCATCGCTTACTATTTTACTACCTACCAAACCCGTTGTCTTGCAGGTGCTCGTCAATAAATCCAACATCTGTAATTCAAAATAAAAATGCAAAAAAGAAAAATTGAAATCAATGAGTGACCATCACAATTTTACAGCTAGCTCGTTCAGCAACAAGAGTCACAAGTCTCCGAAACGAAAGTAGAACAAATGCCTCAAGAAAAAAACTTGTCTACGTACGCTACAGTACAAATGGCGCTGGTTATTCTTGAGAATTTCTTTCGAAGAACAATAGACTCCATAGTATGCCTGGCTTAATTCTGATTCCATTTTGTTTTCCTCTGTCTTTTTTGTAAAATTTTGTACTTTTGGTGTGTTTTTAAGTTAAAATTAAAGTTGTAAAATTCCTATTTTCTTTGTAGCGTTCTTCTTTTCTTCTCGTTTTTTTCTCCTGTTACAACTACTTCAGCGCGCCAATTTACTAAATATATCGCAAAATGGAGTTGCCACAACGTTCGAAATGTGCACAAAGCCCGCCTAAAAACATATGATTTTCAGTGTTGCATGCTTTTTCGATTAAATATGATGCAAGCGGGGTTCCCATGCACATTTGTCTTATTGCCGTATTTTGCTCCGTGTCTTTGTTGGGTAAGTTTGTTCGTTTGTCAAAATTCGTTTGCATTTAGACACTAAATGCTCAGCCTTTCGATGACGTAGACTCTTTATCTTTCGTAGAAACGTTTTTGTCACAGGTCTACGAAACAATTGTACAACTTGAAGTTTGCAAAAGCCAACTTTTATACATCAGAGTTGTCTTTTGCTGCAACATATACACAAAGTTGTTTTCCTTTAACGCTCTACACAAAATTCCTTGAAATTTGACGTATACGCAATGAAATTAACCATTTGAATCCACTAAATTTCTCCCGTAACAAATATATGTCTATATTGGGGAAAAGAGAAGTAAATAATACTTTTTGTGATTATTATTAAATGCGACTTATGGCTTTAGAGCGGATTAGATTTGAGGTGAATCTAATATATGGGAGCCATATCTTAATGTTAATCGATTTCTAAAAAGTTTGACGGAGGTATTTTGGTGTTGGATTTGATCCAAACTAAGCAGACGTTGTTATATTCTGAACTTAAATATGATTCGAAATTCGAACAAATTGTACAAACCATGGTACAATAAAAAGGTATGGTAGAGCTACCAGCTGATTACAAATTTTTTCTAAGTGTGCCCGACTTATGCCAATTTTGTGTATGTATTTATTGTTTTGAAAAATAAAAACAAAATATTTTCAAAATCAATGAATTGAAGAAGCTTAAATTGCGGGGCGCTCACTATTGATATTAACCAGATTTGCCACGGAATTAAAAGATTGAAAACTTAGGATCATATTTTTGAGAGAATATCCAGGCATTTCATTCATCTTTCGATTTATTTGACTCATTTTTAAAATGAACAAAAAATATCAAATAAATGAAAACAACTTGTTGGATATAATTTTGAATTATTCTGACAGGAAGCGGGCATAGTTTCAGGGCTGTATTTATGTAGTTTTACGAAGCTGTTCTACCTCCTTATTGTACCATGGTACAAACGTAGGATTATTGGTCCAATCTGAGGAAAATATATTTGTCAATTATATCTAAATCTAAAAAGATTTGGACAAATTTTGACAAAAAATGTATTGAAACACCTTATCTGATGTCTTGGATAGGATAAAATTGTTATGGAATGCATATTGCGGCTTTTGTGGACTTAAATATTAAATCGGATGAAAGATACATGGGAACTATAGCCATGGTACAATGAATTCAAGGTAGGGCAGAACTACCATATGATTTCAATTTTTTTATTTTTCTGGCTTAATATGTCAACTTCATTTGCTTATGTGTGTGTCTTCTTTTCAATAATAAAAAATTGTTCACAAAATATTCAAATTCGGGTGTTTTTAAAATGCTTATTGCAACGTATGCATCGACAAAGTCTACAGTTTTTGTCGCGAAATAAACCATAAGAGATATATAGAACATGATTTTGAAAAGAAATGTTGACCTTTTATTCAGTTTTCGCGGTTTTAAATTATTTATTCAAAATCAATGCAACAAGTTGTTTGCTTTTTTATTGTTTTGATAGCAATTCTGACATTACAAGCCAAACAGGTAGACCTCTATACTTGCAATTTTTTCAAAGTTGACCTACCTTCTCTTCATTGTACCATGGCTATAGCTATATAATAAACAATTTTAGCACATTTTAAGACTTTCTTCTACAGCAAAAATTATTAGAAGGTAGAAGAAAAATTACAACAATAACAAAGAAGTTTGTTAATGTGAGTAATGGTAGCGTCAAAGTTTCAAAAAAAATCCATATTTCTTTTTAATTTTTAAAAAAAATGAACATTTTTGTAGATCGGTAGTGGAATTATCTAACTCATGTATTGAGTTAGCGACAAAGTCGCTAAAATTAAAATGCTTATAATTTCGGTAATTAGCGAAATTTTTCGGTAAGTTAGCTTCTTATGTACTAACACCCTTAGAGAATCGCAATACAGGTTTCAAAATTGAAACTTCAGAATGAAATTTCTCAAAATATTTTAGATCATTTCTCTAAATTTATAATTGGAAAGTGCAGGTACAAATCCTGTAGCACTTCAAGAATAGCTAGAAAGCAAAATACTTTTCAGTTGTAATCAAAATATGTATACAACATTTTGCAATTTTAGAACACATAAAAATATGTCTACATTATATAATTTGGGGTAAAATTTTTTTTTGCAATATGAGCACAGCTACGTTCTTTTTTCAATTGTCTTGAAAAATGTCCCCCCCCCCCTTTAAATTTGCTGAATTCGGTGGCAATGCTTTTGATAGCACAGCTTATAGAGTTACCTTATTACTCTACGAACTACAGTGTCACCGTAAACCATCGCCATCGGCGCCATATAACTTTCATAGTGTTGCTGCGGCGTTGTTGATAATTTTAGTACAGCTCCGTTCTCTGCTGCGTTCTGATTGAAATGAGTAATATTGTTAACATTGTGTTTTATGTTTTATAACATAATTTCGATTAGTTTTTTTATTATTAACAATGAAGTATAGCATAAAGCTGTGAATTTGTTTGAAATCGTACTGAAGAGAGATCGCAGCATCAGTTATCTATGGAATAACGAACGTTATTGAAACACGAAAAGCCAAGAAAGAAACTTATGCATAATAAAAAGATAAAAGAGTAGCGCGAAGAAGAAGAAGACGACGGTGTGTGAGGAAACGTAGAGAAGAAGTCTCAGCAATTTTGTTGGCTGGCTGGCTGGCGGTTGAGTGTGTGTGACGTGACGTGTAAATCCGAAATAATAGTGTTTTGCCAAAAGGTATTTTAGTGTGCAATGATAAATATATAAAAGAAGAAAGAAAAAATATCCACAAATTCTAGTGATTAACGAAATAAATATATAATTAAATGTTTGCTGTCCTACTGCAATTGGTGGAAAAGAAATGTTTGGTTATCGTATTTCTCGGAAGCTTATAATGTGCTTGTCATTCATCTCATCGAAATGCAATGAAAAAATGTATAAATTGTTTTTTTCGTTTCTCTGAAGGCTGATAAAGTAGCAAAACTCGAACGATATCCAACTCGGTGTTGACTGCTGCATGCCGGAAAAAGAAGGTTTCTTCTGATAGCAAGAAATGAGAAATGATTGCGACAATCACTTAATTTGTTTTTGGTTTGGCTGTGTGTTTTTTTTGCTTCATTCGTTCAAAGATCCATTAAAGTTGTCATTGAACTGCAAATGGCTTCATTTTTGTTGTTGCCGAAGCAAAAGCGATGTAGTATTTTGCTACTTTAAAAATGAAACTAATGAAAATGAGCAGCAGAGCAGCAGAGTCAGAAATTGAAGGTGGCTAATGACGTTGACGTTGGCGGTGTATGAAGTGATGATGATCACGCCCAACTTGTGTTATTTTAATTTTCTCTGTTTTCATTGATGCTCTCTCTCTCTTCCATACATTTATGCTGTTTATGCTTCAGTATTGCGCTAAAAACGTTAATCACAAAGAAACAAAAAACCAATTAACGTTGATTTTCGTGTTTATTTTATGTTACGCATCGTTTCATAGAAAAAACAAATCTTGATAATGGGGGAGAAATTGTATAACTCTTATTGTGTGGATTAACTCAGCCTCGATTTCTCTCTCTCCGGTTCTTTCCCCTTCTCCCAAAATAACTCTACACGAACTGTCATAGTTTGGAATTTCTTCTTCATTTCATTGTGTAAACAATTGATATCTATTGCTTAATAGTAATTTTCATTAGATCTCTTTATTGACTTTCTTCTCATATATCACTTTGCGTGTTATTTACTCTAATGTTCTATTACTTTCTCCCCTTTTGCATGCACCCATATGAGTTCTGTTCTCTCTTGTTTTTGGCACCAAATGTCAAAGATGTGTTCGGTCTATGCGAGTCTGTAAATGTAAACAACAGCTGTGAACATTCAAGAATAGAGGAGTTAACAGTGAAAATTCTTTGATTTACTACTTTTTTTCTTGTGTCTGCAACATTTGTTTTATTTAAATTTCATTGTGCTAGAAAAAAACTGCTGGTACTTTTAGTATATTGGACGATTTATGAAACCTAGCATTTAAATATTGCATCGTAAAAAATTGAGATCAAAATAGCCAGGAACTCCAGCTTGGATGGGTCAGTTAACAAGAAAGGACTGGGTAGTAACTAAGATTGGTAACTATAATTCAATTTAAATTGCATTTTTTTTAATTTCCATAAATTATAGATAGATTGCAAGTAGGCCTAGATGGTGAAAGAATCTAGAGTATATTAAGACGGCAAATCTATATACCATCTATCTATAAATTTCCATTTGGGGAAAATGTAAAATGATTAAAAATTGCTAACCGCCTTTAAAAAGACTATAAAATATCAAGGTCTAAGTGTTTGGGAAGAATCGTCTCAGATGACCTTTTCAGTTTCATCTATGGAATAACTTCTTTTTCGTAGGAGCAACTAATACATATACGATCAAAAGGTCAGAAGTGCTGTCTGAGTAAATGTCCATATAAGAAGCCATCCCTTTGAAAACTCTGAATTATCAAAGAAATTTTGCAATATAGGTTGTAATGTTGAAAATTCTCATTCCCTAAAGGTGAGAATGGATAGAAGCTTTTTTTGACTGGTTTCTTCGCAGAGGAACAAAGGAGGTTTAGGTTAACGAAGTTCGATTATGGGGCTCTGCTCCTTTGTTCTTTTCCGAAGAAGATAGCAGATGACTTAAGCTAGCTTTTTATATATTCTCACTTGAAATATTTTGCAAAAATAAGCACAAATTTAAAGCAAGTGTAAATTGGCAGAATACACTGACTTGCTCAGATATATGTTTTTAACCTCCTTAATAAAACTGAAATATTCTTCGGAGCTACCATCAAGATCAGGGAAAAAATCTATATCGATTTAGCCTTGTTCTTTTTCTCTGCCTGTCCGTCTGTTGAAATCATGATTGACTCGCACTATTAAAAATAGAGCACAGACATTGATACTATTACCAGGATGTTTGGTATAGAAAATTGAATAGGTACCGTCCTTCACTTTTTGGTATTTCGTAGGTTTCCGTCCCCTTATTTTCATTCAAATTGTTTGTTATTTGACATCTTGGGTTTTCATTGAATAGATTTACTACTGGCAAAGAACTTTCAATGTAGGTCTACTACTTTGTAGTAACCCCCATACAACGGATCCTCCTGATATTCGGTATTTTTAATGTCTTTCTCCCAATTTCTACCAACTGAGCTGCAATTTGATATTTTGTGTTCTCAATGAGAAAATTTACTTCCCGAAAAAAATAGACCAAGTAGGTCCAATTTTCGGACGTTATTTCAGTGTCTCCAGATATGTGGTATTTTGAATGGCTGGGTTCTAATTTATAAGCAAGTCAGCCGATATTTAATATCTTGGCTTCTCTGCGGAAGTTGGACTCCTCCAACTCAGCTGTAATTTGATATTTTGTGTTTTCAATAAGTAGATTTACTCCCAAGTAGGCCCACTTTTCAGACCCTATATTTGTGCCTCTGTATATTCGATATTTTGAAGGGTTCGATTCCAATTTATAACCAAGTCAGCCGAAATTTAATATTTTGGCTGCTCTGCGGGAAGTTGCCAAGAAAATTTAATGAAGATCCACTTTTGGATGACGGTGCATCCTCATATTTGGTATTTTGATAGTTTTGATACTAATTTCCAGCCAAATCCGCAGCAATATTATATTTGGTGTTCTTTGTGGTTAGAAAAACTATTCCCATATAACGGAATTTTCAAATGTTTGGGATTTTGAGTGGCCATATTTTTAATCTGGGCATCTGGGAGAAAGTCTTTTGCAAAGGAAAATCGACAGACTTTGAAATATTTATTTAAAATAACCTTTTATCCCCGAACCGGTTTTGGACTTGTCTATAGGATAGAGTTTTGCTGGAAGTTCAAATACCCTATCGGAGATTTCAGAAGTCAGAAGAGGATTATATACTCTTCTCCGGTTTTTCGGTCTGACCTAAGACAAAACTTCTAAGTAACTTTCAGTCATTAAATGTTTATATTCGGAAGAGAACTTTGTTAGCAATGTTAGTTTTGGGAACATCACATAACGACCCACCTGTGGCGAATACAATAAACTATACAAATTTGTCATATTCTACAGCCCAGATAATGTAATGAGCTAAACGTCTTGTTATTAACTTATTATTAACTTAACCATAAATTCCAGGCAAGCCTTGTTTATCTATGTTGTTAACCACATATATTCCATATTAGCCCGCTAGTTTACTGCACCCACATCTATAGTGAATATTCCATTCCTCCCATAAAAATGCAATAATTTTTCTCATTATGAAATTGACATTGTGATTGGCCATAAATTTGTTTTATTTCGGTGACATTTCATCAATCACTCTTGTTCTTGTTGGTCAATACAATTCTACTTCCGTTTTATTGAATTAGTTTTGAGTTTTTGTTTTTTGTTTTTTTTTTTATTTTTTGTAATTTTATTATCATATAAGAATGTTCAATGTTGAGTTGCTATGTAAACATTACGTCAACGGCTCTACATATACGTATGTAAGTGCGAGCCGCAATAGCATTGACTTGGCTGCCTATGTGGCGGTGGTGGCTCTTAGCAAATGTTGTTTAAAGTAATGTCACGTTCTATTGTAAATTCTATAAAAAAAAAAATATTTTTAAAATGGTAATAATACAAAAAAATCGCAAAAAACCGCCTATAATAAATTATTATATAATAATTTGGAATAGGGTATTCCAAGTAAGCGGGTTTGGCATGATTGCATTTGGGGGGTTTATTTAAAGTTAGTAGGGACAGTTATTTTGAGTGCTAAGAAGGGATTTGGTTTCAGAAAATATATGTGTCCATGTAAGCAATTTTAGCATGATCGTAAACGTAATTCAGCATATCGGTAGGGACAGAATAAGTTATTTTGATGGATTCGGAAAATATCAATTTTAATTTAATACTAACATTTGACGGGACATAAGAGGTCCTGTAATAGTCCATATTATTTCCATTGGCCTGTATTAGCATGATAACTTTTGGATGGGAATTGGTCAGCATCCATCATTTGGATTACTTAAAAAGGGGCTTTTCCCTATGTTTCCTTTTTGTCTTGATATGACCAGACCTATATAAACAGATCCGGCCGACTTTTTCAGCGAATATCTTGTTGAGCTCTTCATGAAGTGGCACAACGTCAGATAGTCTAACAGCGCAGTGTTCTACTCCGTGATATGCACTAATTGATTACCATCGTTTTGTTCTGATTTCCACGTTTTTAATAACTCATGCTTTCTGTGGGACTATTCCGGATTATGATGCAATCCAACAAATAATTACTTTTCGACTTCGAAAAGCCCAGTGAATATCCCAAGACTTAGTGGTTGTTGAGATACCAGCATTAAGTCTTTGGTAGGACTTCCTGTCTTGGCCGAATCCCAAGTTTCTACCACTTGATCAAATACCACGGCTGGTGTCCCAAAATACTTTCGAATAGTGAGTCTGTAAGTGATAACTTAGCAAGGGCTTCTTTCCCCTATGTGGTCTTTTTGATCAAACTCTGCCTCCAGAACTATTTGTAAATACTTTTGGCATCAGTTATTTTTATTTTTTTTGTAAAACTGCTCTGATTTGAATGCAAACAAGCTAAACAGTCTTTATTAAGTCCATTCGCCATGTGATAACTTCATTTATGGTCACATTGTATATCCGGAAGTTCCGGACTTAACCTGTATGGCATATGTTTTGTGAGGAATAGGTCTAGCACAAAAAGCCAAATGTGACAGCTGGTTTCGAAGGAAATTGGCGTCGAATGCTTCAAAATATCGAAAATCTGGAACTACTGATAATCATGAGACAACGTTATATGGTGGCTACACCAAAAATATGGAACTACGTTGGATATTATTTTACGAGTAGTTAAACTTTCCATTAAGAACCTGAAATGCGAATATACAGCTAATTTGGTTCGAAATTGGCTCCGACACCTTCAAAATACCGAAAATCAGGAGGAACAGTTAAGTAGACCTGCCCTGATTTTTTTTGCGGGGAGTTAAACCACCCATAGAGAACTCGAAATGCCAAATTACAGCTGATTTGATTAGAAATTTGGACAGAAACTTTTAACATATCAAAAATTAGGAGGTACAATCATATGGTGACTATACCAAAAACTACCCACAGAGAACCCGAAATGTCAAATTTCGAATATTTGATTGGAAAATTATTCGAAACATCACCTTGGGAGCTTTAAACACAAACATTACCTTTGGAGCTTTAAACAGAACTGGTTCATTGGAAGGGTATGTAATGTCTCCAAGAAAATATGGTTTGTCATTCGGTTTGAAACACCTGGAAATATAAATTTTAGACCCCACAAAGTACATATATTCTTGATTAGCATAAAATTCCATGTCGACTTAGCGATGTTCTTCCATCTATCTATCTGCGGAAATCCTTCTAGCTTCTAGGTTGCTAAAATTTTACTCAAATGTATATTATGTCTGCAGGACATTTGGTATGTAAAATGGGCTATGTAGGACCACGCCTTCGTATAGCTCCCATATAACTGTACCTCCCCATATTCGGTATTTTGATGATTTTAGCGTCATTATTCACCGGAATTGTTTCAAATTTGGTATTTGAAGTTCGTAATAAATGCTACAGCCTATAACAGAAAATTATCTGTGCAGGTCCACGTCTTTGTAAAGCCTCCATATCACGGCAGTGTCGATTTTCGGTCTTTTGATGATTTTATCGACATTATTCACCGGAATTGTTTCAAATTTGGCATTTGTAGTTCGTAATGGATACTACAGTCTATGACAGAAAATTATATGTGCAGGTCCACATCTTTGCATAGCCCCCATATAACGTCAACTCCCGATATTCGGTCTTTTGATAATTTTAGTGACATTATTCAGCGGAATTGTTTCAAATTTGGCATTTGAAGTTCGTAATGGATACTGCAGCCTAAGACAGAAAATTGTCTGTGCAGGACAGGAAATTGTCTTCGTATAGGACAGAAAATTGTCTTCGTATAGTTTCCATATCACGGCAGCTCGCGATTTTCGGTATGCTGGTGATTTTTGCGACATTACTCACCGGAATTGTTTTCAATTTGGTATTTGAAGTTCGTAATGGATACTACTGCCTAAGACAGAAAATTATATTTGCAGGTCCACATCTTCGTATAGCCTCTATATAACGTCAACTCCCGATATTCGGTCTTTTGATGATTTTAGCGACATTATTCACCGATTTTTTTTAGTTTCGCATTTGAATATTGTAATGTCTTATGACAAAAGTTGCCTATTCAGGTCCACGTCGTCGTATAGACCCTAATATAACGGGTACAATAGGTATTTTTAAGATTTTAGCAACATTATTGACGAATTTTATTTATTTATTTTCTTTTTTTTTGAAAATTGTTAAATTTGTTCCAAATATTGGTCGACCGGGCGGATCTTATGTCTTTTTTTCTTTTTTTTCACCTCCCTTTTATAAATTTAGCTTCTCTGGGTATACAATCTTCTCTAGCACCAGTCTTCAAATTTCATTTTGAATATAAATACATTGCATTGCATTGGAGAAGAATGATATCGAGAAGTGAATACAATACTGTCGTTATAAATCATTACTGTAATATTGGCACACATATGCTTAATGCCATCCAGTTTCATATAACCAAACTGGTTTCAGTTAATAATTCAATATCATTTATTGTTGTTGTTGTTGTTGCAAACACCTTTTATTCGAATTTTAAATTATTAATTTTATCATCTAGTTTCTATTTGAAAAGAAAACGAAACAAAAAAAAATAATAATAATAAATCTCTCTCTTGTTCTCCTTTGCAGATTAAGCTCAATTCCATTGATGCATTGTCGCTGTCGAAATGGGGAAATTACTTTCGAAAATTTTTGGTAACAAAGAAATGCGCATTTTAATGTTAGGACTGGATGCAGCAGGCAAAACAAGTAAGTAGCCTATAGCTTTATTTTGATTCAAATCTAATTAAGTCTCCTTTTTTCTCCCCAGCTATTCTATACAAATTAAAATTGGGTCAATCTGTGACCACGATACCCACTGTTGGCTTTAATGTGGAAACAGTTACCTATAAAAATGTCAAATTCAATGTCTGGGATGTTGGTGGACAAGATAAGATAAGGCCACTGTGGCGGCACTATTATACCGGTAAGATGCAGATCAAACTCTAATTGGCCTGTAATTAATTTTTCAACTGATCAATGCGAGTTTGTTCGCTTTTTGCAATTGCCTTTGTGCCTCACGTTCCTTTGCCAAAGGTTAAAAACAAACTATGACAAAATAATAAAAAAAGAATTTTTTTTTTATTTGCTTTGCATTGGCCTGCTGCTTTGTAATTGTTCTTTATTATTATCATTGTTTTTCTTTCTTTCTTCTAGGTACGCAAGGTCTTATATTCGTTGTAGATTGTGCGGATCGTGATCGTATCGATGAAGCGAGAACAGAATTACATCGAATCATAAACGATAGGGAAATGCGTGATGCCATTATTTTAATATTTGCTAATAAACAAGATTTAGCGGATGGTAAGTTTTGCAAACAAACTAAAAAATGAAAAGAAAAACACAAAGAATAAATTATGACACTCAAATATCAGCTGGGATCATGTGAGGAAACAGCCAGTCAGCCAGCAAACTACTGATAAGCTCTAGTGGTGATGTTGATGATGAGAAAAAGCCAGTATGTTTGTGAATTAAAAAACAAGCGAACGTCGTTATCAATATTTATACCCCGCCATGAGAAAGTGGGGGGGGAGGGAGAAAGACATTAACAGCATATAGTAATTGCAAACTTAATTTCTTACATAATCAAAAGCATTGACTCGATGCGATGCTGATAAAGTTAATAACAGAAGTAGGTACATTGAATATTTGTGGTATGTGTCCAAATGAGCGGAGATTTTGAGGTCTTGCATAGATTTATTATAAGTGGAGGAATCTCTATAGGACATCTGTAAATCTTTTGTAGATGGAAATAATTTTATAGGACTAGCGTGAATTTTTATCAAGTAGATGGATTTATAAAGAAATAACCCCCCAAAATATTTTCCACCATTCCATGAAATGGGAACTTTTTTGTATCTGCCTTAAACCCCTGAAATGTTATTCTGTGGCAGTAAAAGACTTTCCATAATATCCATTTTAAATGTAATGAGTCCTTGATGACTGTAGCGACTGTACCCAGCGGAGTTAATACAAAATCCGTATTTGTAGTTCCTATTGGGTACCACCATCTGTTTATATCTTTGACCAGACGCTTGCTGATTGCTGGGCATTTTACAGATGATATATAAACACAAGACTTTAACAAAGTTACTCCATATCTCCGTTTTTTATTGATTAAAGTTCCCACATGGACAAAATACTTTGATGAAAGACGTCTAAAATATTTGTTTTGGATGAAATCATATTCAGATCATTGCATATATCTTCTATTCAGTTTTTACTACAAAAGCTATGCATATAGAAAATATGTAAAATATGTATGTATTAGAGTACAATTCGATACCTATTTAGTCATGTCCATCTATTCGTATGGGGTCTCAATTTAACGGTCCCTTTATTATACCCTCCGCCATATGGCTGGGGAGGGAGGGTATATATCATTTGATAGGGCAAAGCATACCTCGTCGAAATAACGTTTTTAGACCCTATATATCTTTGGACCAAATCCGTTTCGGGACATTTGGAGTCGATCTAGCGATGTCCGTCCGTCCGTCGGTCTGTTTGGCTGGCTGGTTGGTGCGTGCCCACTATAACTCTCGAAGGGAGTAACCGATTTGATCCAAACTTCCCACATTCCAATATGTTTATCAAAATTAGATACTTCTGGTACCTCCCCCACAATAGGTCGAAATTTTCAATGAAATTAATTTACTTCACAGAAAGAGAAGGGATAATCTGGTTTTGCTTCAACTTTGCAAATCCTAATATTTGCATCAGTGCTAGGTCTGATGTGAAAATTGACTCCATCAAGTACTTGGCCCACAAAGGGTCAAAATTGTGAATAATTTTAACTCTTATAAAATGTGATATAAGAGACTGATTGTCTTCAAATTACACACATCACAATATTTTCATTAACCCAAGATCAGGTGTGAAGATGTGATGTATCGGATCACTCCTTCTGGTACCTCCCCCACAAAGGGTCAACATGTTGAATATCCATGAAGCTCATAAAACACGAAATTAACATCCGATTCCTTTCTGACTTCTTACATATCAATATTTCCAATATCACAAAATCTGTTATAGAGATAGTAGATAACGGACCATTTCTTCTGGTAGCTCCCCCACAAAGGATCGAAGTTTTGAATAGCCAAAACGATTATAAAACCTGAAACAAACATCCGATTCTCTTCAGATTTCACACATCCCAATATCTTCTAATACAAGATCTGCTGTGAAGATGGAATGTATCGACCCACTCCTTCTAGTACATCCACCACAAAGGGTCAACATGTTGAATATCCATGAAGCTCATAAAAAGCGATATTAAAATCCGATTCCATTCAGACTTGGCACATCTCAATATTTCCATCAATACCATTACTTCTGTTACCTCCTTCACAAAGAGTCAACGTTTTGAAAAAAAAAAAAAAACGCTCAAAGGAGGCGAAATAAGCATATCTTTAAATTTCACACACACTAACATTTTCGCAAACGAAAGATATGTTGTGAAGATGATATATATCTGCGAACCCCTTCTGGTACCTCTCCCACAAAAGGGTCATAATTTATATACCCCCACCATAGTATGGAGGGTATATTAAGTTTGTCATTCCGTTTGTAACACCTCCAAATATACATTTTAGACCCCACAAAGTATATATATTCTTGATCAGCATAAAATTCTATGTGGATTAAGCAATTTCCGTCCGCCTGTCCGTCTGTAGAAATCACTCTAGCTTCCGAACGAAACGAAGTAGGCTGATAAAACTTTACTCAAATGTATATTATGTCTGCATAATGGTATGGGCCATGTAGGTCCACATTTTGGTATAGCCCCCATATAACGGTACCTCCCAATATACGGTATTTTAATGATTTAAGCGATATTATTCACTGGAATTGTTTCAAATTTGGTAGTTGAAGTTCGTAATGGATATTACAGCCTATGACAGAAAATAGTCCGTGCAGGTCCACGTCTTCGTATAGCCCCCATATAGCGGTACCTCCCAATATTCGGTATTTTGATGATTTAAGCGATATTATTCACCGGAATTGTTTCAAATTTGGTATTTGAAGTTCATAATGGATACTACAGCCTATGACATAAAATTGTCCACGTCTTCGTATAGCCTCCACATAACGGCACCTTCCGATATTCGATATTTTGACTATTTTAGCGACATTATTCCCCGAAATTGTTTTAAATTTGGTATTTGAAGTTCGTAACGGATACTACAGCCTATGACAGAAAATAGTCCGTGCAGGTCCACGTCTTCGTATAGCCCCATATAACGGTACCTCTCTAAATTCGGTATTTTGATTATTTTAGCGACATTATTCACCGGAATTGTTTCAAATTTGGTATTTGACGTTCGTAATGGGAGCTACAGCCTATAACAGAAGATTGTCTCTGCAGGTCCACGTCTTCGTATAGCCCCCATATAACGATATCTCCTGATATTCGGTATTTTGATGATTTTGGTGACATTATTCACCCGAATTTTTTCAAATTTTGTATATGAAGTTCGTAATGGATACTACAGCCTAGGACAGAAAGTTGTCTGTGCAAGGCCACGTCTTCGTAAAGCCTCCATTTCACTACAGATCTCGATTTTCGGTTTGTTGGTGATTTTTGCAACATTATTCACCGGAATTGTTTCAAATTTGGTATTTGACGTTCGCAATGAAAGCTACAGCCTATAACAGAAGATTGTCTCTGCAGGTCCATGTTTTCGTATAGCCCCCATATAACGGTAACTCCCGATATTCGGTCTTTTGATGATTTTAGCGACATTATTCACCGGAATTCTTTCAAATTTTGTATATGAAGTTCGTAATGGATACCACTGTCTAAGACAGAAAATTGTCTGTGCAGGTCAACGTCTTCGTATAGCTCCCATATAACGGTACCTCCCGATATTCGGTATTTTTATTTTAGCTACATTATTACTGATTTTTTTAAGTTTCGAATTTGAATATTGTTATGGCTTATGACAAATGTTACCTATGCTGGTCCATGTCGTCATATAGACCCTAATATAACGGCTACATTCGGTATTTTTTTTAAGGTTTTAACAGATTTTTTTTTTAACGGATTTTATTGTTTTTGAGAATTGCCAACTTCGTTTCAAATGGTGGAGCGTATTCAAAGCTTTACAGCTTTTTTACTTGTTAATTTTTTGTCTATTGATAATAGTCCTTTCGGTTTTTCGTAGAAATAAGGCCTTCCTTAGCCCCTCTGTAGTCGGAACTTCTTCTACAGGGATTATTTTATAGGTCTTCACTAATTTAATCCCTTTAATTTTCCAAATATATATTTTGCCAAAAAAAATATTGACCCTTTGAAATCATTAATGCCATTAAATTTTTGATGACTTTGTTTGGTAACCGAAAAGAGATTTCATTGATGTAGGTTATGAATTTTAGTTAAATAAACAACTTTTATTTTCAATACTGAACAACGAAGTTTCTTATCAAAAAGCTACTTGAGAACCCATTGAATTTGATTATTGATTGATTGATTTAATTGTTTTTATGACTAAGTTAATCTCACATTTCTTATCATCTCTCTCTCTCTCTCTCTTTCTCTTTTCAGCAATGAAACCTCATGAGATTCAAGAAAAATTAGGTTTAACTAGAATACGTGATCGCAATTGGTATGTGCAACCTTCCTGTGCAACAACCGGTGATGGCCTGTACGAGGGCCTGACGTGGCTTACATCCAATCATAAGTTATGAGAATAATTTTCATAAAACAACAAAAACAGAAAATTGGGAATTTAATAATAATTAAAATATAAACAAAACAACAAAACAAATAATAACCACAGCAACAACAAAACCACTACAAAAATACAATAACAAATATACCGTATGCATGTTTTATTTGAATAGAGGATGAGAAAATAAAATAAACTGAAAAATAGAAAAAAAAAAACGTTAAATGAAAACCACACAACAACGTCAATCAAACCAAATGTCGTAACGCGATTTAAAGGCGACAAACAATAGAAATTCGTTTTCTTTTATTTTGGAAAAACATTTTTGCAAAGGAAACCTAGTGAAGAAAATTACAAATACTTACAACAACAACAGAAACAGAGGAATTCTAAAAACAACAACAACAAATACCACACAACAACAAGACAAACAAACAACAACGTTTATTTAGCATTTAAGAGAAAATTTGTAAATTTACTATAGAAAACAACCGATACGAAACGAAAACTAACAACAAAATCATTCACAATAATGGCACACAAATACGGAAACACACACACTCAGACATTTACACACACCCACACCCACAATTCAACAATAGATGAATTTTCGGCATATATTTAATCCACAATCTATCTCCCTCTCTTATCCTTCTGGCCGCTCCCCTCCGCCCCCACACTCATCAAACAATTCCCCTCAATTCTGAATGAAAAGGATGAAAATAAAAAACAAGGATATGCTAAAATCCTATAAGTAACTAAAAAGTATATGCATATATTATTATTAAAGTATAGTAAATATTATTATTATTATTTACCTTATTATTATTATATTATATATTTTTTGTTTAGATGTAAACTTTAAGTTTTTTTTAAAGACGACTTGTTTTTAAACGAGTCCTTAAAAAACAAATTAATTTAATATAATTAATTGATTTAAAAACCAACAAAACAAATAAAAATAATAATAATTATTAAAGAAGCAAATACAAAAAAATATATAGTGTGAAAGAAAAAATTATGTAATTTAAACAAAAAAAAAAAAACAGCATCAAAATATAAAAAAAGAAAACAAAACAACACAAAAAGAAAGAAAAAGAAAACAAACAAAAGAAAATCTATTCAAAAAGTTTGAATAAATCAAAGAAAAATAAATAAAATTCACAAGAAAAAAAAAAAAAAACAACAAATTGAAGTGTCTTTTTGTTTCACACCTTCCTTGGGGTTGTCTATAAAAATAAGTCCGAAGAGGTGAAGTGAAGAAGTGGCAACACTATTACGTCTTTTATGGTAAGAAGACCTCCAGGTTTTTTTTTATTATTTTCGAGGCATTCTATCAATGAAAGACCTCCGGAGGGACTTTTAGAAATAAAGGACATACTACTCATATAATTCTTTTTTTTGAATTTTCTGTTGACCAAGTCTTTGGACTACAATTATAATTAGGGATTTTTTAAAGTTAATGTCGTTGACCTTTAGAAATATTTTTGTATGGGAACTTTAGAGTAAAAATCTCGGAATTTTTAAGAACATTTTTTAAAAAGTATATATGTAAAATTTGTAAAAATAAATTTTTGAAATACATTCAAAGATCTTTAAGACATTCTTAACAAATATTCATAGATTTTTTAAGAAAATTCTTTTTTAAGCTTATTTGGATTTTTAGATATGTGTGGAATGGGAATTAAGGTTGGGAGTCGATGTTAGGAGGCAGTTTTTGAAGTGTGTACTTATTTATGTATACGAAAAGTACTAAATGGTACTAAATTTAGTGCAATTTAAATTTGGAGGGACGGATGGAGCTGGAATCCTGAATTTGGGCGGAGTGTAGGATTGGGATATGGAGAAAGTTTTCGAAATATGTACTTATGTACACGAAAAATATCAAATGATACTAAATTTGGTAAATTTTCGATTTGGATGCGATAGAAGTGAAATTTTTGAAATTGAGAAATAAAATTAGTTTTGCATTCTCGGACTAAGGAATGTAGGTAGTTTTGGGAATTCGTACT
Source organism: Musca domestica (assembly GCF_030504385.1). Classification (NCBI taxonomy): domain Eukaryota; kingdom Metazoa; phylum Arthropoda; class Insecta; order Diptera; family Muscidae; genus Musca; species Musca domestica. Next base: position 17,602,609 of record NW_026712409.1, on the reverse strand, counting down.
TATAGTACGTTTATATATATGAGGGTTAACCCACTGGATTTGGATTTAAATTGTCATACCCATTTCTTTTACTTCAAATAAAACCTCTCAAAGTAGGTTAACCCTACAAAAAGTTCTAACGTAAACATGGCATTATTCTAAATATTTGTGGGTGTTTTTAAATATTTTTAATTTTTAGAAATTTATTTTAAATATAGGGGGTGGTTTGTAAGATTTTTTGCAAATATTCAAAAATGTTCCGTTTGAAACATCCCTAAGTATTCGTCGTAGACCCCATAAAGTATATATATTCATAATCAGCATAAAATTATACTTCTGTCCGTCTGTGTGCCTGTCTGTTGAAATCCCGATACAGCTCACATTACTTGACGTAGAACGTCAAAATTTAGCAGAACAATTTGTATTGTGTCTAGGATGGTTGGTATTGAAAATGAGATATATCGGTCCACGTTTTGGTATAGTCCCCATATAACGGTAAATCCCGATATTCGGTATTTTGATGGACTTCGTCACATTTTTTCACGGATTTGGATTTGGTATTTGTAGGTCATAATGAGTCCTAGTTCGTGTGGCGAAACATTGTATTTTTTACGGATTTGGATTTGGTATTTGTAGGTCATAATGAGTCCTAGTTCGTGTGGCGAAACATTGTATTTTTTATAATTTTCGGATACTCGTTTTTTAATAAATTCACTTAGATTTTTTAAGAATATTTCTTTAATAGTTTTTAAAAATATTTTATTGATATTGTAGAATATTTGGAAAATAATTGTGATTTACGTGGATTTGTTAAATATTTCTTATTGAACTTTTTTTTTGTTTTTTTTTTTAATCTCTTGGAGATATCGCAAATTCTTGAAAATTCACAATTTTTATTAAGAATATTTTTTTTTCGTAAATTTTTAAAAATATTTTTTATATTTGTGTTTTTTACATATATTTTATTTAGATGTTTTTAAATATTTATTGTATCCTCACGGATTTTACAACATTATTTTTTGATACTCGATAATTTTTAAGATAAATGTTGAGGAACATTATGTCCCCAAATACATGACAAAATTTGCCTTTGATTGTGAATAATTTTTTTCGTTTTTCTTTTCTGTGTCAACATATAACGTCAACATATAATCGAAAAGGAATAATATCCAGGAATAATATCAAAATAATATCCCCAACAAATGGAGACAATTTTAAACATTTTGTACACCCTCGTGATGGTGACATTGCCATTTTTGTGGTTTGGTGACTATAAGAAGACCATGTCCTTGTTTTTCAAGCGTTTTTCTCCGACCGCAAATGGAGCTGCTTCCCAAAGCTATGGCAGTTTCGAATTTACAACACCGATGCTAGTGATTTGCCTTATGGTAGGTATGTTGGCCTATTATCTGCATCGACGTTGGAGACTCAAAACGATGACCAGAAGATGTGAAAACCTCATCAATGAATTGTCATTTTTGGATACACAACAAGTCGAGGAACGAAAACAAAACTATTTGCGGAGCATAAATGCCCTGATAGCGAAGAGAACTACGGTCAAGGAGTCACATCAGTGTGTGGGTCCACATCAATGTCCCTGGAATAAAATTGAGATGATTGACGGAGATAATGAGGACCCAGTGGTGGCGATGGGGTATGCAAAGAATTGTGATGGAAAATGTAATAATTAGAAAATCCAATGTAGGTCCTCCATTTAAAGAAAGCTATTGTCGGAAGCTATAATATTGGTAACTTCTTGCAATTCAATTTCAAATGTTTTCCATAAGAGAGAGAGAGAGAGAGAGAGGGGAGAGTATAAAATCTTCCCTTTGGTTGAAATCCCCCAACAGATCTCTTAAATTGTAGCTCTGAAAACTGCTGATATGTATTAAACCAAGGGATATAAAATGTCGTGTCTATGTTAGAGCTTTGGGTTTACCTACTTTAAGATGATTTATTTGAGGTATAAATAATGGATATGACAATTTTTATCCACATCTGGTGGATTATTATTTTTTGCAATTTTTCTCGACACCATAAAGGGAAAACGGTTATCGTAGTACAAATTTGTACATCCATGCAGTTAAAAGTATTTTTTTAATCTTTAAAAATCCACGATAATATTTCAAAAAATCCACAAATATTGTTTTTAAACTTGCGAATATTTTATTTAAAAAAAAATCACAACTATTAAGAAAATATATTGATTTAAATTAATTAAATTGATTAAATTTAATTAACTAAAAAAATTACAAATATTAAAAAAAACTTGAAATATTTTTCAAAAAGAAATACTTTTAAAAATTCACTTCGAAAAATAAAAATTCTTTGAGACCCCAACAAACAAACAACAATTTCTAAAAATTTAAATTTAATAAAAAAATATTGACAAAACAATGAAACAAATAAATAAAAAACTAGAAAAAATTTTTACAAGAGAAAAACTATAAATAAATGCACAATTTTTATAGCCTCCACCATACTATAGAGGGTATATATATAAATTCGTTATTCCGTTTGTAACTTCTTGAAATACTTATGTCAGATGCCAGGTATTTTTTAGGATTTTATGAAAATTGTCTATTTCCTTCCAAATGGTGGAGGGTGTTAAAAGTTCGACCTGGCCGAACTTATCTGTTTTCTCACTTGTTTTATACCCACAGCCATGTGTCTAGAGAGGGTATATATCATTTGATACGACCAAAACGTGTCTAATTGAAATAACGGTTTTAAACCATAGGTCTCTTTGGACCAAATTCGTTTCAGGACATTTGGAGTCGATCTAGCGATGTCCGTCCGTTCGTCTGTCTGTCGTGCTGGTGCGCAAGATAACTTGGCACATCTCAATATTTCCATCAACACAAGATCCCCCACGAAGGGTCAGAATTTTGAAAAACCAAAACGATCATAAAATCCGAAATAAGCATCTGGTTCTCTTCATATTTCACACATGCCATTATTTCTATAAATACAATATGTGCTGTGAACATGGGATCTATCGGCGCACTCCATCTGGTTCGGCGCACTCCATCCAACATTTTGAATATTCACGAAGCTCATAAAACGCGAAATTTACATCCGATTTCATTCAGACTTGGTGCATCTCAATATTTCCATCTCCAGGAGGTCTACTTTAAAGATGCTAGAGATCGGACAATTTCTTCTGCTACCTCCCCCATAAAGGATCAAAATTTTGAACAACCAAAACTATTATAAAATCCAAGCTAAGCATCTGTTTCTCTTCATATTTCAAACATGCCATCATTTCTATAAACAAAATATGTGCTGTGAGCATGCGATATATCGGCGCACTCCATCTGGTAACTTTCCCCACAAAGGGTCAACATTTTGAATATCCACAAAGCTCATAAAACGTGAAATTAACATCCGATTCAATTCAGACTTGGCATATCTCAATATCTCCATCAACAAAAGATCTGTTCTAAAAAAGGTAGAGATCGGACCATTTCTACTGGTCAAAGTTTCGAATAACCAAAACTATCATAAAATACGAAATAAGCATCCGGTTCTCTTCAAATTACACACATCATAATATTTTTATTAACCCAAGATATGGTGTGAAGATGGAATATATCTTTCCACTCCTTCTGGTACCTCCCCCACAAAATGTCAAAAATCCGAATATCCGTGAAGCTCATAAAACGTGAAATGGATATCCGATTCCATTCAGACTTGGTACATCTCTATATTTCCATCAATACAACATCTGTCATAAAGATGGTAGAGATCAGACCATTTTTTCTAGTACATCTCCTACATAGGGTTCAAGAAACGGGTTGAAAAACAAAACGGTCAAAGAAAGCGAAATAAGCATTCAACTCTGTTCAAATTTCACACATCCAAATATTTTTCCTAACACAAGATCTGTTGTGAAGATGATAGATATCTGCCAACAGCTTTTTGGTACCTCATCCACAAAGGGCCACAATTTTCACTACTTTTATCTGGCATAACTTGCGATACAAGTCAGCGATTCTTTACAACTTGTTATATCTAAATATTTCTCCCAACCAGAAACCTGAGATATGGAATTTATGATTTCGCATAAAATTGAATATAAATGTTCGATTTTCTTGTATTTTTGTCCATACCAATATTTTTAACTGTAGTAGATGTAGTATGAAAATTGAATACTTCGGTCGCGTATATCTGCTACTTCACGCATATTTCAAAATTTTACAAAAATTATCACATATCTCTATGAGAAAGTCCAAACCTAGCACCTGACGTTATTTATATCAAATTCATTTAGGTTCGATACGAAAGGGATAATATTGGCTCTTTCCTTTAAAACCTATTCCATAGAGGGCCAACAATTTGAAGAATAATAACATAAGTTAAAATATGTTTAAATAATCCAACATTGGCTAATGGGGCATAAATCTGTCGGCAAAACCGACTGATAATTTCTAAATTGTTTTCGAAAAAATTGAAATGCACGTTTGTTTACATTAAAAGGCTCAGGTGGTGCCCAAATCCTTGATTAGATAGATCGATGTTTTATTTTTGTGGAAACGTTTCCGACTAAGGACGCCAAGTGTCAAATTTCCGCCACATCTACTCGAAAGATTTCGTAAAAATCACTTAATAACTTCAAATCATGTGTATCTATTTTGAGTATGCAAAAATATTTTTTTTAGAAAATCCATGTCATGATATGTTTATATATTTCAGGATTTGAACATGGTACAATAAGGGGGTAGAACAGCTTCGAAAAACTACAGAAATACAACCCTGAGGCTATGCCCGCTTCCTGTCAGACTCATTATTTTCATATTTTTCATATTTTGATGAGTTAAATAGCGCCAAAAATTAATGAAATGCCTGGATTTTCTATCAAAAATAGGAGTGTTCAATCTTTTAATTTCATTGCTAAACTGGTTAATAGCCTTAATGAGCGAGCCGCCATGTACGTGTCTTCCTTCATTGGTTTTGAAAATATTCTGTTTTCATTTTTCAAAACAATAAATACATACACAAAATTGGCAGAAATCGGGCACACTTAGAAAAAAAACTGTTATCAGCTGGTAGCTCTACCTTACCTTTTTATTTATTGTATAAATTGTTTGTGTTTTGCCAGTTAACAAACTAATACTTCACAGCTCTGCACAAATCTCCATCAACTCATTGATGGCATAGAAACTCACTCACCACATCAATTAGTTAAAGGATAATTTCAATGTTCCCCTGGGACAAAAACCCCGCTCATTTTGTTCGGTGATTGTTGAAATTTTAACTTTTTTCTATGTACAGTCCAATTGAAAACAAAAAAAAAACAGATCAACCACACCAATTTCCATCTATGTGGGTAGGTGGGTACCTACACACATATATGTACATATGTATATATCGAAGTCCTAATGAAGCACCACATTATTCCTCATCACTGGCTCGGTTTGTTTCGTCCACACACTCGCCCTCACTTTTGGCCTGTAAAAGGAGGAATTAAATGAAATTGAATTAAACAGGATTAAATTTTGATTTGTAGGTATTTGAAAAACAAAACCAAACTGAAAATGAATAGCAGCAACACAACAAACAGCAAAAATCTGTTAATGCTACCCGCTCGATCCATCATTCAATAGGATACCGTAGAGATAGAATTGTAAATGCGGTGGGTATGTAAAACATTTTATTTTTTAAATTTACTCTGATTCTTCTCAACTGCTCTCGTTAGACTACAAAATACAATTGATGTGCGCTGCGATTTGCAAAGTTCTTCCTAGCCTCTTTCCCATCGCGAATCTGTGGCAGTTGGCATTGGTTTGATGCAGTCATTTGTTCAAATATCAACAACCACCGTTGAGAATACATTTACAAAATGGAAGTGTATACAAATACGTACACACACACACAATCGCAGAAAGTCGTCAGCCATTATTTTTCACAAAATGTAAGAGGAGTAACATTTTGAAGGGTTGCCAAGTAGAAAAATATTATTGCATTACTAGGGATCTAAAAAATTTTGAATGTCTAAAAATGACATTTTTTTGAAAAAATGTAATATGATCCTGTTTATAGCTTTGATGTCCAAAAAGTGATTTCTATTGTTTATTTGTACGTCTTTACATAAGTCAAAAGTAAAGTAGAAAAATAAAGCGGTATCCAATATTTCAGAATTTGATTTGCCAAACTCCCACGACAACACACGTTTCGTGTTTTGTTTCACTGTCAAACATTTTCAGTTTGGTCTGTAATTTAAGCGATCAACGCTTGGAATTCAAATTTATTATTAAACAAGCATACCCCCAGATTTGAGTTGTGATTATTTAAACTGTTGACCCTCTATGGGGAAGGTTCCGAATATTGACCAATTCGTATCTGACCTAAGACTTATATAAACATTACAACGTGACAGATTTTGACTTTATCGACTACTTTTTATACTTTATATGAGATATGTGCATTTTTTTGGGAAAATGTGGAAATAAGCGTGAGGTAACAAAGATTGCGGACGAAGTGTTCTGTTTTCATAATTCATCTAATGCAGATAAATATATTGGTATGTGCAAAATATTGAAGGAAATCGAACATTTATATCCCATTTTATGTGAAATCATACATTTCTATAAATGACATATTCATATCAGATTTCTGTTTAATTGAATCGGATGTTAATTTCTAGTTTTATTTATCTTCATGGGTATTCAAAATTTTAACCCTTTTTGGAGAAGGTACCAGAAGGAGTGTACCGGTATATCCAAATTCCCGCCAAACCTTGGGTTAAAAAAAAATATTGTGATGTGTGTAATTTGTAGAGAACAGGATGGTTATTTCGGATTTTATAAACGTTTTGGTTATTCAAAACTTAGACTCTTTTGTGGGGCCAACTGACTTAGCACTGATGCAAATATTAGGATTCGCAAAGTTGGAGCAAAATTGGACTGGCCTTTCTCTTTCTGTGCAGTTAATTATTTTCTTTGAAAATGTTGACATATTGTGTTGTACCAGAAGAAGTGTACCGATATTACCCATCTAAGAAGTTTGACAATAATATAACGATGTACCAAATTTATATCAAATCGGATACTCCCTTTGAGAGTTATCGTGCGCACCAGTTTGCCAGACAATTGGACGGACGGACGGACATCACTAGATCGACTTCAAATGACCTGAAACGGATTTAGTCAAAAGAGATTTAGGGTCTAAAACCGTTATTTCGATGAGGCACGTTTTGCCCGTATCAAATGATATATACCCTATCTAGCCATATGATTGAGGGTATAAAAACCACAAATACAGCTCTCAATAATCTAGAAAATCTTATTTCGTTTTAAATCCACGATTCCATGAAGAAATATTTTTTTTAATTCACGATTATTGGTCTGATGGTCCTAAAAAAATTCTTTGAAAATACAACATCATTCGTTTCTTTGTTAGCCCTTGAAAAACCTTCCATTAATATTCAATATTGTCCTTGCAATAATATTCTTTAAAAAGTAATGATTATTGTTCTGTTGGTCCAAGAAAATATTTCCTTAAAAATTCCCCGAAAAATAAAAATGAAGAAATATTTTTTTTTAAATTAAAAATTAAATTCTAAAAAATTCCTCAGCAAATAAAAATGAAGATTTTTTTTATTCATGATTGTTGGTCCATAAAAATGCTCTTTAAGAATCCACGATTAATTTCTATTGGCCCTTGAAACAAATTTATTAAAACTCCACTTTTGGTCCTTGAAAAATATTCTTTCAAAATCCACGATTATTTGTCTGCTGGTCCTTGCAATATTGGTCTGTTGGTCCATGAAAATATATTCTTTAAAAAACCTCGAAAAATAAAACTTAAAATACTGTTTTTAGAAATCCACGATTATTTGTCTATTGTCCCTTGAAACAAATATATTAAAACTCCACTTTGGGTCCTTGAAAAATATTCTTTCAAAATCCACGATTATTTGTCTGCTGGTCTTTGCAATATGTTTTAAAAATTAATGTTTATTGTCTGTTGGTCAAATATTTTCTTGAAAAAACCTCGAACACAAAAATTATTTTTTTAATCCACGATTATTGGTCTCATGACCTTGAATTTTTTTTTAAATCCACGTTATTTCGTATAAGAAAAATATATTCTCCCGAAATTCTTGTTCGGAGGACATTTGGTTCTTGAAGAAATATTTTTTGAAAAATCCTCGATTATTGATCTGTTGCTTCTTAAAATAATATTCCAAATATCCGTTTTTTAAGCTATGAAAGATTTTTATAAAACTCTACGGTCATTATTCCAAAAATCTATCGACATATTCTTAAGAAAATCATTGTCGCCAATAATTCCCACAGGATTTGAAGATCCCCGCATTCTTTTCTTTAACATAACCATGGCAATGTTGATTTCTGCTCTATTGTTAATACCTTTGCTCACATGCGATGACATGTTGTCTCTTTCTCTCTCTCTCTCTCCTCACACTCGTACACAAAGTCCCAGTAATCTTTCCTCTGCACGCACACATGTTTAAAGCAACAATCTCGTCCACCTTTGATGTGTTCTTTGGCTAAGGAAAGCAACAACAGTTTTCTTGTTGTGAGAGCAGCAGCGACGTCGGCAGCACAGTGTGTGTGCCTGCAGGTTTCAAGGTATACATAAACAAACGACATAGTGGTTACTTTTTGATTTCATAGACGATTTTTTGTGTGTCAATTTTCCTATATTGCTCCACCCCAAAAGGAAAAGGAAGAGGCGTGGCTTACGTTGGCTACGACGACGACAACAACTTGGCAGAGAGGAAACAATAATCTTGTCTTGACTTTTGCATGGGGATAATGTAAGATTTTGATGGAGACGTTGGTATGGTCTCTCTCCCCCTTCCCACTTTTATGGACATTCGGTGACACATTTTCATGTAGAGAAGGTGAATATGGAAAAATGTTGTGGGGCATCCTTTCTTTGGGTAAAAAATTGTAGGAGAATGAGGGAAGTTGTTGAATTTGTGTGGGTAGGAAAATGTATAGATATTTGACATCATACATTTTGTATAGATGAGTATGTACATATGTATGTAAATATATTCAATAATCGTGGATATTTTATACATATTCTTTTCAAGGACCATCAGACCAATAATCGTGGATTTTTAAAGAATATTTTAATGGGAACAACACCCGAAAATAATTTAGTTTTATAAAATATTTTTTAAGGACCAACAGACCAAATATTCGGAATTTTTCGAGAATATTTTTTGAATGACTAACCAAGGATTTTTAAAGATTTTTATTTCAAGGACTAACAGATGAATAATTTTGAATTTCCAAAAATATTTTTCAAGAACCAAAAGACCAAACTTTTTTTAAAGTTCCAACCAAAGATTTTTTTAAAGATGAATAATAATCTTAGATTTGGAAGGATTTTTTTAAAGGAATTTTTTTCCAGGACCAACACAATCGTGAATTTTAAATTTTTTTAAGGACCAACCACCAATAATCTTGAATTTTTAAAGAATATTTTTTCATGGGTCAAAAGACCGAAAATCTTTGAGTTTTAAAGGACCAACCAAGGATATTTTTTAATGGACCAACAGGAAAATAGTCGTGGATTTTTAAAGGAACATTTTTCAAGGACTAACCAAAGATTTTTTGCAAGGACTAACAGATGAATAATTTATTTTTTAAATTTTTACTTTTTCTGGCACCATCGGACCGAAAATTGTGGATTTTGTAAGAATATTTTTCAAGGAATAACAGACCGAAAATCATTGAGTTTTTAAAGATTATTTTTTCTAGAACTAACAGAACAGTAATCTTAGATATGGAAGGATTTTTTTCAAGGAATATTTTTCCGGGACCAACACAATCGTGAATTTTATATTTTTAAGGACCTACCAACCAATAATTGTGAATTTTTAAAGAAAATATTTTTTAAGGGTCAAAAGACCGAAAATCTTTGATTTTTTAACGTATATGTTTAAAGGACCAACAGGAAAATAATCATTGATTTTTAAAGAAAAAATTTTCAAGGACTAACCAAAGATTTTTTTCAAGGACTAACAGATGAAATTTTTTTTTTAATTTTTATTTTTTCTGGGGCCATCGAACCGAAAATCGTGAATTTTTTAAGAATATTTTTCAAGGAAAAACAGACCGAAAATCATTGAGTTTTTAAAGAGTATTTTTCAAGGACTAACAGAACAATAATCTTAGATTTGGAAGGATTTTTTTCGAAGCATTTTCTTCCAGGACCAACACACCAACAGAACAATAATCTTAGATTTGGAAAGATTTTCTCAAGGCATTTTCTTCTAGGACCAACACATCAATATTCGTGAGTTTTATATTTTTTAAGGACCAACCAACCAATAATCATGAATGTTTAAAAAATATTTTTTCAAGGACCGAAAATCGTTGAATTTTTAAATGATATTTTTTAGGGATCAAGAAAAATCACGGATTTTTAAAGATTGTTTTTCAATGACTAACATATGAATAGTCCGGAATTTTTAAAGAATATCTTATCAAGAACCAACCAACCAATAATCGTGTATTTTCAAAGGATATTTTTTCAAAGACAAACAAACCAATAACCTGGGATTTTTGGAGAATATTTTTTCAAGCAGCAACCAAAAATTTTTTAAGGATTAAGGCATGAATAATTTTGGATTTAAAGAATATTTTTTCAAGGACCAACCAAAAATTTTCTTAAGGACTAACGAATGAATAAATCGGGATTTTCAAGAAATATTTTTTCAAGGACCAACCAACCAATAATCCTGGATTTTAAAATAATATTTTTTCAAGGACCAACAGACCAACAGATTTTTGAAAAAAAAAAAAAATTTCTAGCAAAAACCAACCATAAATGAATTTTTGAAGATTTTTTCGAGGACTAACAGATGAATAATTTTTGATCTTTAAGACTATTTTTTTAAGCATCAAAATACCAAGAATCGTGAATTTTTCAAGAATATGTTTTAAAGGACCAATAGGTCGTCTTTTTTTCCGGAATATTTTTCAAGCACCAACCAAACAATAATCGTGGATTTTTTAAAAAATATTTTTCAAGGAACAACAGACCGAATATCGGCGCGTGTTTAAAGGATATTTTTTCAAGGGCCAACTGACCAATAATCCAGTTTGTTAAAGAATATTTTTCAAGGACCAACAAATTAATAATCTTGTATTTTTAAATAATATTTTTCAGGGACCAAAAATCTGGGATTTGTAGATAATATTTTTTCAAGGACCAACCAACAAATAATAGTGGATTTTTAACGATTTGTTTCAAGGACTAACAGATGAATAGTCTTGGATTTTAAAGAATATTTTCTCGGGGAACAACACCCCAATAATCGTGGATTTTCAAAAAAAAATATTTTTTTAAGGGGCAACCAACCAAACTTGGTAAAGTTTTAAAGAATAGTTTTTCAAGGACCAGCAGACCAATAATCCGGGATTTTCAAAAAAAAAAAAAAAAAAAAAAAAAAATCAAGGACCAAAAGACCGAATATCCGCGAGTTTTTAAATAAAAAAACAGTAATACGGAATGTTTAAAGAACATTTTTTCAAGGACCAATCAATCAATAATCTTTATTTTAAGAGGATATTTTTGCAAGGACTAACGTACCAAGACTCGTGAATTTTTAACAAACATTTTTTCGAAGTCTCCTAGTTTCTCCCCCTAACATTGTATCTATAAATAGATCTATATATACTGAACTCCGTCTATATGTATTACTTATTCAAATCTCCCAACTCCCACTTACAAATTCACATCATATTTTACTGACATCGAGCAAAACCATTCATTGACTTTCGTTTGTTTTGTTACTTTTGTTGGCAAGGAGCTTATGTGGATGCAAAAGGACCTTTGCCACCCACATAAGCCCAGCATTGTGTTGCCATTGTACGAATATCTATTTGTATGTCTGTGTGAGTGTTTGTGGATACAAGAAAGAGAGAGAGAGAGAGAGCGAGTTTTGTGAAGGGATTTCATTTGAACTAAAGTTTTTGGTAGAGCTTAAAGCCCAAAATCACATTAAATAAATCTTTGCTACTAATTGCCATTTGCTGAAAAATTTAATTATATCCCATTTATTCAACGAGAATCTTAATTCGGGTGTTGCAGTGGGTTGGATTTCGTTGTTTACGGGTGGTAAACACGGTTTCATTGGGTACACTACAAAAATTAAGGAATATTAAATTCCTTGACAATTTTTTAATAGCATGGTTGTTAGTCCAAAAACCACGATTATTGGTTTTTGGTCCTTGAAAAAATAAACTTTAAAAAATCTACTCTTCGTTCTTACAAAATATTCTATAAAAATCCACGGTTGTTGGTATTTTGGTCCTTGAAAAAATATGTTTAAAAAGAACAATCTTCGTTCTTGAAAAATATTCTTTTTAAAAACCAAGATTGTTGGTCCTTAAAAAATATTCGTAAAAATTCCGTGATTATTAATTGGTTTTGAAAAATATTCTTTAAAAATCTAAGATTATTGGCTTTTTGGTCCTTGAAAAAATAATATTTGAAAATTCACACTTCGTCCTTGAAAAAATGTTCTTTAAAAATCACTTTTCGTCCTTGAAATTTTTTCTTTATATATAGACGATTATTAGTCTTTGAAAAAAATAAGCTTTAAAAAATGCAGTCATCATCCTTGAAAAATAAATATATTTTTTTTAAAATCCACGGTGGTCTCTTTGTCTTTGAAAAAATAAACATTAATCCAATCTTCGTCCTTGAAAAATAGTCTTTGGTCCTTGAAAAAATATGCTTTAAAAATTCACTCTTCGTCCTTGAAAGATTTTCTTATAAAATCCACGACTGTTTATCCTTGAACAAATATTCGTTAAAAGTCTCTGAATGTTTATTGGTCTTTTCGTCCTTGAAAAAAATATTCTTAAAAAATCCACGATTATTGCATTGTTTGTCCTTGAAAAAATATTCTTTAAAAATCCACAATTTCTGATCCGTTTGTCCTTGAAAAATATTCTTAAAAATTCATGATTTTTGGTCAGTTAATCCTTGAAAAATATTCTTTGAAAATTCACGATTATTGAACAGATTGTCCTTGAAAATATATTCATAAAAAAATCACGATTATTCAACTGTTTGTCCTTGGAAAAAATGTTCTTTGAAAATATACGATTATTGAACAGTTTGTCCTTGGAAAAAATATTCTTCAAAAATCCACGATTATTAAACTGTTTGTCCTTGAAAAAATATTCTTAAAAAATCCACGATTATTGAACTGTTTGTCCTTGAAGAAATATTCCTAAAAAATCCACGATTATTGAACCGTTTGACCTTGAAAAAATATTTTTAAAAAATCCATGATTATTGAACTGTTTGTCCTTGAAAAAATATTCTTAAAAAATCCACGATTGTTTAACTGTTTGTCCTTGAAAAAATATTCATAAAATATCCACGATTATTGAACTGTTTGTCCTTGAAAAAATATTCTTAAAAAATCCACGATTATTAAACTGTTTGTCTTTGAAAAATAAATTCTTCAAAAATCCACGATTACTGATCCGTTTGTCTTTGAAGAAATATTCTTAAAAATCCACGATTATTGAACTGTTTGTCCTTGAAAAAATATTCTTTGCAAATCCACGATTATTGAACAGATTGTCCTTGAAAATATATTCTTAAAAAAAAATCCACGATTATTGAATAGTTTGTCTTTGAAAAAATATTCTTAAAAAATCCAGGTTTGTTGGTCTTTTGGTGCTTGAAAAAATATTATGAAAAAAATCACATTTATTGAATTGTTTGTTCTTTAAAAAATATTCCTAAAAAGTCAATCCACTTATTGAACTGTTTGTTCTTGAAAAAATATTCTTAAAAAATCCACAATTACTGATCCGTTTGTCCTTAAAAATATTCTCTAAAAATGTACGATGTTGGTCACTTGAACCTTGAAAAATTTCCTTAAAAAGTCGCGATTATTGATATGTTTGTCCTTCAAAAATTATTCTTTAAAAATTCAAAATTGTTGGTCAGTTTATTCTTGATTATCTTTAATAATCCACAATTACTGATCCGTTTGTCCTCGAAAAAAATCCTTAAAAAGTCACGATTATCGATATGCTTGTCCTTTAAAATATTCTTTAAAAATCCACGATTATTTAGCTCTTCGTCCTTGCAAAAATTCTTTAACAAGCTACGATTTTTGATCCTTGCCAAAATATTGATTATTGATCTTTTTGTCCTTGAAAAATAATCACTATTTGGCCTGTAGGTTCTACAAAAAAAAAAAAAAAAAAAACAAAAAAAAAAAAAAACAATTTCTTAAGAATCCAAGATTATTAGTTCATATGTCGTTGAAAAAAATTAGCTTGAAATTATTGTTGGTTTTTGGACATAAATATCTATTCATCACAATTATTGCTCTTAAAACAAAAATATTATTTCTTGTTCTCTTAATCAGTTTTCCTCACAAGGTCCACGAAGACTTCACTGTCTCAAATTTTAGTTTATATCTATATATTTCCCCAAATGTAGAGTACTTACTCCCACTTTTTGTTTGCTGTAATTGAATTCATTTACACCGAACAAAAGAAACGAAACATTGAAGCAAAAAAACAAAACCCCAACACCAGCGATGGGCCAGCATGTTAACGAAGAGCAACCAAAAACAACAATAATAACATTAACGTAATCAATAACAGCACAACAATTACAAAACAAAAAGGAAAATGTCAAAGCACACGATTATCAGCTCTCGGTCATGATTTGAATTTGCAATACAAAAAACGACCCTCTTACATGCACACACACTCATACATAGGTGTTTTCATTTGAGTTGTTGTGTGGGGAGGTGGGAGTTGAGAGACCCCAAAGAGCAATACATTATTAGGGAGCCAACAATCAGCAGCGGCAGAGAATCACAGCAAGAAAAAAAAATAAAAACGAGGACACACGAAATCATTGCAATTTGTTGAAGAGAGAATGAGTAAGAGCACCTCATATTAATAACCTCTGTGTGGAGACAGAGAGTATGTGAGAAAGAGAGAGAGAGATTATGTGTAGAGCACTGCATGTAAATATGGAAGCCATTATGGTTATTAGAATTTTTTTATGAGAAGAGTGGGGGGCAGTGTGGTGGGGGGGGGGAGAGTGTGGAGAATAGAGGTGTTTTGTTTTTGCTCTTGTTTTGTGGCTTGGCTTAAAGAGCAACAACAAAGATGCTTTGTAGAAGATGAGCAACAGCAGCAGCAAACAGTAAAAACCCCAATCCTCTGCAATCAAGAAGGACGAATCAAAGCAAGTACCAGCAGAAGACTTTGCTGGAGTATTCGTCTTGCTGGTTGTTGTTGCTGGTGTGTTGGATTTTTATGATAAAGTGGGTGGTGCCAGGATTGTCTCCCCTCTCACAAGGGGTTCAACCTTCTCATGTTGGTGCTGCTGTTGTGAAATGTTTGCTGTTTTGTGTCATTGTTGTGAGTTGTAAAGTGGGTGGTTGGTTGGTTGGCTGGTGTGGGTGGGTGGGTGTTTGTGGTTGGCACATTGGTGGTGTTGGTCGAGGACTGATTTGGTTGGTGCTTGTTGATGGTCCATAAATGGTGTCGTCTGCGGCACACACACAGACACTGGGCCAGACAGACGCCCATGCAAACATTAAAATATGAATCACAATATCTTTGATGCTCAATACCAACAATAGCAGCAGCAACAACAACGACAAGGACTTAATACAATGTGAAGGATGGCAGCGACGTCAACAACTACCATGCTGACGATGATGATGCTGATGAGGCTGATGACGACAACTTTACTTGTGCTGTGCTCTTTGCTCGTTTCTGATTGCGGGTTAACATAAATTCTCACATGGATACATCACACGCACACATACAGACACTGGCACTTGAACATTGTTTTTGTTGTTGTTAAGGGTTGGTTTACATTTCCATTTTGATGTGGACCCACAAAGAAAGCCCAACAACATTCCAAATCCTCCAAGCTTCTGTCCCGGAATTGCTCGGCATGCCATCCTCTGTGAGAGTGTTTGAGTGTATGTGTGTGTGTGACGTGCGTGATGGCATCGTGTACTGTGATGTTGTGATAAATCTTAGATCGTACATCGAAACTTTAACATCGCGGATTCACATTTAACCTGTCGTTCGGTCGGTCGGTCATTCACTATCCGGCCCTCTTCTGTGCATCGTGTTGTGACAAAGCTGTGCAAAACCACTCACCAGCTACCAGCCAGCCAGCCAACAAGGAATTTTCACAACAAAAGTGCTGCCGAACCAAACCGAGCAGGCAGACTAATTAAAAAATAAATTCAAAAATTAAAAATTGAAGTGAATTATTTTCACAAAACCCCAACTACACACACACACACAAACAACAAAAGCAGACAACCAACCAACCAGCCAACCACCAAACAATTAATCACTTTCGTTCGGAATTAATCCTTTTGCCGTTAGCGGAAAGTGTATGCAAAGGTTCCGGGATCCTGTGTGATTCGGTATACAGAATTGTTTGAAAATTAAAGTAAAATTCACAAAATAAAAGGAATTTAAAGAAATTTGAAGCAAAAATTGAATTTTAAAAGAAAAGAAGTAATGTTCGAAATAAATTGTGCAAAAGTGTGTGTAAGTGTTTGAGTCAATACGTTGTAAAACATTTAATTGAAAATTGTGAAAAAACCCCTCGGATTTGACAACTAATATGAATAAAGAGGACACCGTGACAATATCACGTCCTTTAGCTCAAGGTAAATAATTGTGGAAAGGTGAAATGATTGTGAAATATGTTTGGTTGGAGGAAAAGACAAATGCCGGCGGAAAATTGAGTTTTCCCAGGACAAAGATGTGTTCCACCTATCGTGATTTTTCTAAAAATAATTTTCATGGACCATTCACCAATAATCTTAATATTTTTTATATGAGTTTATAATAATTTCTTGGGAATATATTTTGAAGGGCCAAAAAGACTACCAATTGTGGAATTTTGAAACAAAAAAATTAAGAATCAGCAGACCCATACTCTTTTTAAAAATATTTTTTAAGAACCTACAGTTTTATAATCATGGACTTTTAAAGAATCATTTTTCAAGGACCAACATATCAATATTTTTGAATTTTTAAAGAATAATTTTAGGTACCGTGGACTTTTAAAGAATTTCTTTACAAGGACCAACAGACTAATAATCTAAGATTTTTAAATAATTTTTTCAAGGACCACCGGATCAAAGCACTAATAGACCAATGACTAACAAATCAATAATCGCGTATTTAAAAAAAAAAACATTTTTTCAATGAACGTCATTCCGTTTATTTTGGATTTGTTCGAGAATATTTCTGCCAGAACAAACAGGTCAATAATTATAAAAATTTGAGAAGATTTTTTTTGACTACCAAGAGACCAATAATTGTGGATATTTTTTAAATATTTTTCAAGGATCAAAAGACTATTAATCGTGGTTTCTTTAAAGATATATTTCATGGATTTTTAACGCATATTTTTCATGGACCTACAGGCCAATAGCAATGGATTTTTAAATAACATTTTTAAAGAACAAACAGACCAATAATCATGGATTTTTGAAAAATGTTTTTTTTTTTTAATAATCGGTTTTGTATATTTTTACAAGGACCAACAGGGTAAATTCGTGGAACTTTGAAGAATATTCCTTCAAGGACCTACAAGGCAAAATTGTGGGTTTTTAAAAATATTTTTCTAAGGATGAACCGATAATGGTGTATTTTTTAAAAATATTTTTCAAGGGCCCAGAGACCTACAATTTAGGGTTTTCAAAAATACATATTTTCAAGGATCAACAGACAGAAAACCGCGAATTTAAATAAAATATTTTTTCAAAGACCAAGAGCGCAATAATCGGGGATTTTTAAAAAATATTTTTCCGAGAAAAAAATACCAATATGGAATTTAAAAGAAAATTTCAAGGACAAACATTCATGGATTTTTAGATAATATTTTTTTCAAGGACCAACAGACCAATAATGATGTATTTTTCAAGTATTTTTAAGAATCGATTAAAGAACAAGAGACCAATAATCCTGAATTTTTAAAGAATATTTTTTCCAGGACGAAACTTCTAAAAACCTTGTAAATGGGGATTTTTAAAGGATGTTTTTCAAGGACATTCAAACTAATTTTGAAGAAGCTTCAATGGCCCAATTATCTTGATTTTTTTATAGAAAATCTTCTCAAGGAACAATTGATAAAAAATCACGGACCTTTCTGCAATGTTTTTTGTGTATTTTTTAAAAATATTTTTCAAGGACCTAGATGCTTATAAACATGACTTTTGAAATAATATTTATTTCATAAACTAACAGGGATTTTCAATGAATATTTTTTCAACGCCCAACAGATCAATAATCGACGACTTTTTAAAGAATATTTTTAAAGGATCAACGGAATAATAATGACGGATTTGTAAAGGATGTCTTTCAAGGATCAAGAAACCAATCATTTTTATTTTGTTAGTTTTTAATAAGAAAAATGATTCTAATTTATTTTGAAATATCTTCAAACCATCTGCAAACCCAATGATCGTGGATTTCATAAGAATATCTGTTCAAGGACCAGTGGTCCAATAATTTATTAAAGATTTATTTGTCAAAGACCGACATAGCTAATAAACGAGTTTTTTTTTTTTAATGCCAAATTTTCAATTATTTGCCGTGGAAGGTGTTGCCGATAACGAACTCCAAACACCAAGTTTAAGATAATTTTGTTGAAAATCTTAGCTGAAATCATCAAAATACCAAATATTGGGAGTTACCGTTATATGGAAGGAGGTACCGAAGGCGTGGAACTGTACAGGAAATTTTATGTCATAAGAGGCAGTACCCATTGCGAACTCCAAAAAAAAAAAAAAAATGAAACAATTCCGGTGAAAAGTGTCGCCCAAATGATCAAAATACAGAACATCTGGAGGTACAGTTATAGGGGGCTAGATGAAAACTTTGACATATATAGCCAATTATCTGCCAGAGAAGGTGGCGCTTATTACAAACTTCAAATACTAAATTTGAGGTAATTCTATTGAAAAATGTAGGTAAAATATTTAAAATGCCGAAAGTACAGTAATGTGAGGACTATAGAAGAACTTGGACCTATATACACAGATCTATGCAAGGATGTTGCCTACATGCTAGAAACACAAACTGCCAATTTACAGTCAATTCGGATTAAAATTGTGACAAGAGCTTAAGAAGATTTGGCAGAGGTATTTCCGAGCTCTATAAGATATGTGGTACCAAATATCGTTGATGTCGAATGCATATTACGAATGTGAGGGACTTAAACGCCAAATCGGATGAAACATATATATGGGAGCTATAGCTATATCTGAAATTTGATGTACTGCTTATACACTGACTCCGGTAGGATGTACCAAAATTCAGGGCTTTTGGACAGATATTGACCATTTGGTGCACAATTAACCGGAAATCGGTTGAAGTTATACATGGGAGCTATATCTAAATCTCATCCGATTATCAGAAAGAGATTCTATGAAGATCCTAAAAAATAACTATGTGCATAAAGACATAATACCCTTACAACTATCTGGTGTAGGGTATAAGAACCCTCTCATAAAATATCCAAACACTTCTTCCGCCGTCCGTTTTCATTATCATTTTTCCTCATTTTTCCATTTATCAATCAATTTGTGCGTATTGGTCTGGTCCTTTCTTCAGAATTTATAGTTTTTCTATAGACGGTAGACCTTTTAAAGCCCTCTTATATAGAAAACCTTTTAAAACTTTCCTACGGATATAAGACCTTACGAATCCCTTCTGTAGATAAATTATCTTCCATAGCTATTCAATTGGTAGAAGACCTCTTAGAAAACCATTTAAAGTTATTTTGTAGGTAGAAGTCTTTCCAGAGATCTTCTATAGTTTTTCTATAGCCGGAGGACTTTGCCATATGGCTACAGAGGGCATATATCATTTGATACGGTCAAAACGTGCCTAGTTGAAATCACGGTTTTATACCCTAGGTCTCTTTGGACCAGAGATCAGAGTCGATCTAGCGGTCGGTCCACACATTCTGGTATCTGCCCCACAAAGGGTCAAAACTGTAAATAATTACAACTCTTATAAAATGTGATGTAAATGTCCGATTGTCTTCAAATTTCACACATCGTAATATTTATATTAACCCAAAGTCTGGTGTTAAGATGGAATATATCGGTCCACTCCTTCTGGTACTTCCCCCACAAATGGTCGAAATTTTCAAAACAAAAATATTTTTTTCTGCAAAGAAAGAGAAGCAATAATCCGGGTTTGCTCCAACTTTGCAAATCCTAATATTTGCGTCAGTTCTAGGTCAGGTGCAAAAATGGATAATATCGGTCCACTTCATCAAGTGCCTCCCCCACAAAGGGTAAATATTTTGAATGATTACAACTCTTATGAAATGTGAAGCGATAAATATTGGCCAATTCTTTCGGAACCTACTGCACAAGGGGTTAAGCATTTGAATAATCATAACAGAAGTCAAAATATTTTTAAATAATCGAATATTGGCTGAGGGTATACATCTGTCGGCAAAACCCGTCCGATACTTTGTTACTTGTTTTCTAGGAATGCTAGTTCTTTTATAGGGTTTCTAAAAGTCTTCTATAGACAGATGTTCTTCTATAGATATTCTACGGGAAAAAGACTTGATAAGGTTCTCTTATGAATGACAGAAGACCTTCTAAAGGTCATTTAAAGGAGTTTGATAGAAGAGCTTCAGAAGGTCTTCTAGCCATAGAAGAGCTTCAAAAGGTCTTCTAGCCATAGAAGAGCTTAAGAAGGTCTTCTAGCCATAGAAGAGCTTCAGAAGGTCTTCTAGCCATAGAAGAGCTTCAGAAGGTCTTTAAGCCATAGAAGAGCTTTAGAAGGTCTTTAAGCCATAGAAGAGCTTTAGAAGGTCTTCTAGCCGTAGAAGAGCTTTAGAAAGTCCTTTAGCCATAGAAGAGCTTCAGAAGGTCTTCTAGCCATAGAAGAGCTTCAAAAGGTCTTCTAGCCATAGAAGAGCTTCAGGAGATCTTCTATGCATAGAAAAGCTTCAGAAGGTCTTCCAAATAGTCCTTCTGTAGATATTCCATGAACAATGGATTTTTTTATGGATAGAAGGCCTTTTATCGATCAGATACCCTTCAAAGGCCATCAGGGATATAACATCTTCTATAAGTTAAGTGTGTGTATTGTGTTGCCAACTTCTCACAATAAACATATCTCCGAATTAATGTTAAAACGATTTAGTCAGATCCAAGTCCGGGTCCTTAACACGTATCAAATTATTATCTTAACATTGAGATAATTTAACTCCTTCACAAATACCGGACACGTGATGTTATTTACTTTTTCAAAAGGACGTGCCTAATATCCTTGCTTTACAAAAACACCAAAAATACTTTTCGAAAAATTCAGCTTCATTGTCTAGACAGGCGAATAGACTTGATGCCACCTGAGACTTAGAACAGAAAGTTAACCCTTACTTGCTTAGGATACCAAAATCCGGTTTGTGAGTAAATCTAACAAATTTACATAGAATTGAGAGGATTGAGAAACAAAAAGGGGAAAACGTGGGGGAAGTGGAGGGGGGGAAGGGACAGCCCATTCGGTAAAGGGTTTACATTAAATATGCAAAATGTGTTTCACAAACTTCATTTCATTGGCAGTCAGCAATAACTGCGTGAGGGAGGGAGAGAGAGTGAGATTGGGCGACTTGGTGAACATAGGTATAGAATGGGATGGGATAAGGAGAGGAGGAGAAGGAGGGGAGACATAAAAGAGTAATAAAAAAACAATATTATTATAATGTCATTAGTCATCTAATTGAATTAAAATTTGACTCAATCAAGGTTCTTAGTATTCATGGCAGGCATAGAGCGTGCCAAAAAAACGGGTTGGCGGTGCCGCTGCAAATCGGTTTAGATAGAAATTATGTTAACACTTGTATGCATTTCGGGTTACCCCCTCCCCCCTCACAAAAATATATTTTTCAATGAAATCCAGGGGAAGGGTGTTTTGTGGCACATAACCAGATTTGTGTAGAAAATGTTGCAAAACACGACGTGGAGGAAATGAAGGAAGGATATCAATGATATCCTTGTTACAAAAAAAAAACTAAAAAGTCAAATGGGATCTCTCCCACCCCTCTCCCTTTTTGGTTCTGCTCTATCATAAGTTGAAAAAATTAACTTGTGAAAATTCAAACATATGACATTAATCCCGACGGCATTAAACCACAGTTGGTGTTTCATTTTGGCACTCGGGTTCGGAAGGATATGCCAAAGTGGAACAAAAACTGAAAATAGTAGCAGCCGAACGCTAAGCCTACTAGCTGACAGTGCCAGTTGTTGTTGTTATTGTTGTTGTTGTTGCAAAAACATAACTAATGATGGAATGAATGACTGGTAGTTTCCATCAAAGCAAAACAGTTTCCAGGGGTTAAGTGGCATCGCCTGGCAATTTTGTGTGCCGAAGGATGTCTGAGCGTTTTGTTGTTGTTGTTGCTGTTGCTGTTGTAACAATCAAATTAGGGTGTGATGTGAAAACAATTGCCTCTCCGGCGTTCGCCCGGCTCATTCGTTCCCCCTTGGGTAAAATTTTGTTTGTTTGCCGATTTCGTGTGTAATGTGATGGCCTTAATGTTGTCCTAATTGAATGTGTAAATAAATTCTGCAGAAAGGACCAGACCACCACACACAAATTGATTGATAAATGGAAAAAAATGGGACAGACGGTCGTGGAAGAGCTGCTGTGACAAAACAAGTGATTGGCAAATTTTATGACGAGTTCATTTTTTGATTGTGGTCGACCTGGAAAAGCTTCAAAAGGTCTAATATTCACAGAAGAGCTTGAAAAGGTCTTCTGTTCATAAAAGAGCTTAAGAAGGTATTATATTCATAGAAGAGCTTCAGAAAATCTTCTAGCCATAGAAAAGCTTCAGAAAGTCGTCTAGCCATAGAAGAGCTTCAGAAGGCCTTCTAGCCATAGAAGAGCTTTAGAAGGTCTTCTTTACATAGAAGAGCTTCAGAAGGTTTTCTAGCTATAGAAGAGCTTCAGAAGGTCTTCTAGCTATAGAAGAGCTTCAGAAGGTCTTCTAGCTATAGAAGAGCTTCAGAAGGTCTTCTATCAATAGAAGAGCTTCAGAAGGTCTTCTACCCATAAAAGAGCTTCAGAAGGTCTTCTACCCATAAAAGAGCTTCAGAAGGTCTTTTAGCCATAGAAGAGCTTCACAGGGTCTTCTATCCATAGAAGAGCTTCACAGGGTCTTCTATCCATAGAAGATCTTCAGAAGTTCTTCTATCCATAGAAGAGCTTCACAGGGTCTTCTATTCATAGAAGACCTTCAGAAGGTCTTCTATCCACAGAAGAGCTGTAGAAGGTCTCCGGTTCATTGAAAAGCTTCAGAAGGTCTTCTAGCCATAGAAGAGCTTCAGAAGGTCTTCTATCTATAGAAGAGCTTCAGAAGGTCTTCTACCTATAGAAGAGCTTCAGAAGGTCTCCTACCAATAGAAGAGCTTCAAAAGGTCTTCTACCTATAGAAGAGCTTCAGAAGGTCTTCTAGCTATAGAAGGGCTTCAGAAGGTCTTCTAGCTATAGAATGGCTTCAGAAGGTCTTCGAGCTATAGAAGGGCTTCAGAAGGTCTTCGAGCTATAGAAGGGCTTCAGAAGGTCTTCGAGCTATAGAAGGGCTTCAGAAGGTCTTCGAGCTGTAGAAGAGCTTCAGAAGATCTTCTAGCTATAGAAGAGCTTCAGAAGATCTTCTAGCTATAGAAGAGCTTCAGAAGATCTTCTAGCTATAGAAGAGCTTCAGAAGATCTTCTAGCTATAGAAGAGCTTCAGAAGATCTTCTAGCTATAGAAGAGCTTCAGAAGATATTCTAGCTATAGAAGAGCTTCAGAAGATATTCTAGCTATAGAAGAGCTTCAGAAGATCTTCTAGCTATAGAAGAGCTTTCGAAGATCTTCTAGCTATAGAAGAGCTTTCGAAGGTCTTCTAGCTATAGAAGAGCTTTCGAAGGTCTTCTAGCTATAGAAGAGCTTTCGAAGGTCTTCTGAAGCTCTTTTATAAATAGGTCTTCTATTTATAGAAAAGATTCGGAAGGCATTCTATTCTAGAAGACCTTTTAAAGCTAAAGATTTCCTTTGAAAAAGGAATTTCCTTTATCTTTAGAAGACCACTGGATGATCTTCATTCCATAGAAGATTCCCTACAAATCTCAGTTTCTTCTTTAGTCCTTTATTGGAAAGCCATGCTACAAATCCAACAACAAAAACAATTATGCCCACATTTTGTTGTACAACACCAGGCCAGGCGTCAAAATAATAGTTTCTTTGATGGTGGTTGGAAAATTATGCTAAGTGAGAATGTCGTGGCCAATAAAAAGGGAAAGCAGGAGGAGGGTGGCTGGCATAAAGAGATATTCGCAAACAAAAATACCAGGAGCCCATTTCGGCAAACAAAGAACAACAACAATAACAATAAAAAGGCGACAGTAATAAAATTCAAATTAACTAAAAAGCCTGCCGATGACGATTTGTCATTTTGGCCTGGTTGACAAAAGGCGACGACGTCGGCTGCTGGCTGCTCTCTTTTTGAATAACCAACAAAAATAAAAATTGCTACATATTTTCTAAATGTCTTTTGGCCTTTTAATTTCAGATATGCCACCAAATCCCAGCAGATTATGTTGTACACCGCCTCAGAGTCGTTTGATGCCACCATGGAATCACCACACCGCCGCTGTGGCAGCCGCTGCTGCAGCAGCAGCCTCAGCTGTGTCAAATGCAAATGATACAACAGCAGTAGCATCGAATTTGGGTGGCAGATCCACAACAACAACACCGGCCTCATCGGCACCACCACCCTCATCGTCGGGATCGTCGTCATCGATGCCGCCCACCTCCACAGCGGCGGCCGTTGCCGCAGCAAATGAAGCAACCTGCCTAACTGTGCCTCGCCAAAAAGTTCAAAATCTCGGTCTCATCTGCGTTGTGTGCGGCGACACCAGTTCGGGCAAACATTACGGCATTCTGGCCTGTAATGGCTGTTCGGGATTTTTCAAGCGTAGTGTGCGTCGCAAACTTATTTACAGGTTGGTATTGAATTGAGTTTGGTTTCTGTTTTTTGTTTTATTTCTCGAACGAACGAAAGCGAGTTGGAGGAACACATGGGTCCAAAGGAGGACTGTTTTGCATATTTTTGCCACCACTTAGACAAATTAAATTTTTGCCGGGGATTATTCAATTGAAAAATCACTTTCTTTCGGCTGTTGGTATTTTGCTGCCTGACGCCAGTGGCAGTCGGCATTCCAAAGTCAGAAATAATATGTTAATGTAATGCTTTGGAGGAAGAAGGTTTTTTGTAGCAATTTTGTCGGTTTTTTATTCGGGAGAGAACGAATTAATTTTAAGTTTTGAGATTAGGAATTAAAAACGCATGAATCACGTGCAGAGGCTCTGCGGCTCGGGATCTGGGAAAGAACTCAAAGGACATGTAGAGTGCTAAGAAAGGCATTTGTATGCAGATTTTTGGTAATGATCAATGAAAAGCTGCGAACGAAGTCAAAAACACGGAGTTGCAAAAAAAAAAAAAAAATCAAGTTCTGCGATTTTTTAAAAATATTTTATTGACATGTATTTTTGAAGATGTTGAAACGTGCGTTCTAGAAAATGGATTTAAAAAGATAGGGTCGGACTTTTTTTGAAAGGTTTGAATTTAAAGAAACAACAGGACAGAAAAATATCATAATATAAATATAAAGCAAAAAAAAAAGTTAAAAAGCAGTAAGTTCGGCCGGGCCGAACTTTGAATACCCTCAACCGTTTGGAATGAAATTAAAAATAAAATCCTTAAAAAAATCTGTTAGAATTTTAAAAATACCGAATATAGCCGTTATATTGGTGTCTATACGACGTGGACCCACACAGGCATTGTTTGTCATAAATCACTACCAAATTCAAATTCGGAACTTGAAATAAACGGTGAATAATGTAGATAAAATCATCAAAATATCGTATATAGGGAGGTACCGTTATATCGGAGCTGTGCGAAGACCTGGACCAGAATAGACAATTTTCTATCATAAGCTGTAGCATTCATTACGAACTTCAAATGCGACATTTCAAACAATTTCGGTGAGTATTGTACCTAAACTCGTCAAAATACCGAATATAGGGAGGTACTGGTATATGGGGCCTATACAAAGACCTGGACCTGCATAGACAATTTTCTGTCACAGACTGTAGTTTCCATTACGAACTCTAAATGCGTAATTTTGAAAATTCCGGTGCATAATGACGCTAAAATCACCAAAATACCGAATATAGGGAGGTACCGTTATATGGAGCTATACGAAGACGTGGAATTTTCTGTTTTAGGCTGTAGTATCCATTTCGAACATCAAATACCAAATTTGAAACTATTCCGGTGAATAATGTCGCTAAAATCATTAAAATACCGAATATCAAGAGGTACCGTTATATGGGGGCTATACGAAGACGTGGACCTACATGACCCATTTTCAATATCAAAAGTTCTGCAGACATAATACACATTTGAGTAAAATGTTATCAACCTTCA
The DNA here is from genome assembly GCF_030504385.1 of Musca domestica. NCBI lineage: Eukaryota > Metazoa > Arthropoda > Insecta > Diptera > Muscidae > Musca > Musca domestica. Next base: position 17,576,111 of record NW_026712409.1, on the reverse strand, counting down.
TCATTTCGTTCGGGAGCTAGAGTGATTTCCACAGACGGACGGACGGACATCGCTTACTCGACATAGAATTTTATGCTGATCAAGGTGTTACAAAGGGAATGATAAACTTAATATATCCCCCATACTATGGTGGAGGGTATAACAAGTTAAAAGTATCAGACGGTTTTGCTGACAGATCTAAACCCTCAGTCAATGTCCGATTTTTATACCTGTCCGTCTGTGGAAATAAATCTAGCTTCCGAACGAAATGAAGTAAGTTGATAAAAATTTACTCAAATGTGTATTATGTCTGCAGGACTTTTGGTATTGAATATGGGCCATGTAGGTCCACGTTTTCATATAGCTCCCATATAACGGTACCTCCCAATATTCCGCATTTTGATGATATTAACTACATTATTCAAGGGAATTGTTTTAAATTTGGTATTTGAATTTCATAATGAATACCACAGCCTATGACAGAAAATTGTCTGTGCAGGTCCACGTCTTCGTATAGCCCCCATATAACGGTACCCCCGATATTCGGTATTTTGATGATTTTAGCGACATTAATTACCGGAATTATTTAAAATTTTGTATTTGAAGTTCGTAATGGATACTACAGCCTATGCCAGAAAATTGTCTGTGCAGTCTTATGACAAAAGTTGCGTATGCAGGTCCACGTCGTCGTATAGACCCTACATTCGGTATTTTTTTTAGATTTTAACAGAATTTTTAATGGATTTTAGTTTTTTGAAAATTGCCAATTTTGTACCAAATGATGGAGGGTATTCAAAGTTCTGCCCGGCCGAACTTACAGCTTTTTTACTTGTTTAAATATATTATGAATTTTATTTTTCATGACCCTCAATGGTAGTAGTTTCCGAAGGAATGGACCAATATTGTCCATTTCGTATCGGACCTAATTATCTATGATATAAATATTGCGATGTGCCAGGATTTAGACTATATCGACTACTTCCTTTACTTTATATTCATGAAGCTCACAAAACGTGAAATTAACATCCGATTCCAATCAGATCATTGGAACATCTCAATATTTCTATCAACACAAGATGTCGTTAAGAGATGGTAGAGATCGGACCATTTCTTCTGGTACTTCCCCCACAAAGATTACAAGTTTGGAATAACCAAAATGATTATAAAATCCGAAATAAGCATCCGGTTCTCTTCATATTTCACTATCTACTAACACAAGATCTGCTGTGAAGATGGATTATATCGGTTCACTCCCTGTGGTACCTCCCTCACAAAGGGTCAACATTTTGAATATTCAATTCTATTTACATTTCAATATTCCCGTCAACACAAGATCTGTTATAAAGATGGCAAAGATCGGACCATTTTCTGGTACCTCCCCCACAAAGGGGCAAAATTTGAATAATTATATCTCTCATAAAATGTGAAGTAAGCATCCAACTCTGTCTCTCTCTCTTTCTCTCTCTCTCTCTCTATTAACACAATATCTGGTGTGAAGATGAGATATATCGATCTACTCCTTCTAGTATCTCCTTCACAGAGGGATTAATCCAAATGCCCTAGAAATTCGAAAAAATAACGTCCGATTCTTTTCAAACTTCACACATCTCAATATTTCTACTTACACAAGATATGGTGTGAAGATGATAGTTTTCGGCCTACTCCTTGTGGAACCTCCCCCACAAACGATCACAATTTTAAATTCTTAAATCTCCCATAATTTGCGAAACAAGTCAGCGAATCTATTCAAGTCTGGTATATCTTAATATTTCTCTCAACAAGAGATCTGATGTATGATACGGACTCTGTAGCCATATGGCTGAGCGTATAAAAAAGGTAAATATAATTATACCCTACATCACAAGGTGGTCAGGGTATTATGTCTTTGTGCATTTGTTTGTAACAGGCAAAAGGAAATGAGATAGACCCATAGTTACTTTTGATGATCTGCATAGAATCACATTCTGAGTCGATTTATGCATGTCCGTCCGTCTGTCTGTCCGTCTGTCCATGTATTTTTGTAAACAAAGTACAGGTCGCATTTATTGCCCGATCCAGATGAAATCTTGCAAAGATCTTTTGTTTGGCCCAAGGTCGAACCCTATTGAAATTGGAGATAATCAGTAAAAATTTAGATATGCACCAAACGTGTAATATCAGTCCGAATAGTATGGAATTTTGCACATACAACCAAATTAGGCCTAAAAATAAGTATGCCAAATTTGATCAAAATCGGTTCAGATATAGCTATAGCTCCTATATATATGTTTCATCCGAATTGTTATTTTTGTCCTCCGCAGCCGTAATATGCACTCTGTAACAACATTATTTGGGGAAATATATCAAATACAGCTCAGAAATACATTTGCCAAATTTTATCGAGATCAGAGTTCAGATTTGTATATAGCTCCCATATATAAGTTCGTCCGATTTACCTTTTATTGTGCACCAAACGTCTAATATTTGCCCAAATGGGATGAAATTTGGCACTTACGACCGAATTGAGTCCAGAAGCTATTATGTCAAATTTGGTGAAGATCGGTTAAGATATAGCTATAGCTCCCATATATATTGTTCATCCGATTTCTACTATGTGTTACCCACAGCCGTAATATGCACTCCGTAACAACGATATTTCAGGAAATATATCATACACACCTCAGAAATATATTTGCAAAATTTTTTCGAGATCGGTTCCGATTTGGATGTAGCTCCTAAATATATCTTTGGTCCTTTGAACTTTAAATTATAATTATAATCATAGCGTGTCTGATTGAGTTCTCCCATAAAAACTTTTAATTGTTACGTGGAGCTCTACTAAATTAACAGAGTGGTGTAGGGTCGGACGGGGCCGACTTTAGGACTTTCTTTACTGGTTTTATTATTCAAGTTTCGCATTTGAATATTGTAATGGTTTATGGCAAAAGTTTCCTATGCAGGTCCACGTTGTCGGATTTTATTTTTTGCCAAAATCGTTCCAAATGCTAGAGGGTATTCAAACTTCGGGCCGGTCCGAACTTGCAGCTTTCTTACTTGTTTTTTTATCTGGGAGAATCCCAAGGAGTTATTTAAAAAAAAAATAGCTGCTATGACAAAAAACTTTTTTTATGCTTTTTTACTTTCTTTCAGAAACCTAGGAATTCCCTGCCTTACCCTCTGGTAAACATTACCATCGTTCACCACTAATAAACAAACCTCGTTTTTATAAAAACAACAATAATGGGATTCAGTATGACTATTTTGCAGCAACAAAATACTACGGTATTCGAAAAATTGCTAACACTGTTCTGTTAAAAAAATTTTCGGAATTTTTTTTAAATGAATCTTTTTAACATTTTTTTAAATGTTTTTTTTTTTTTGTCTGAAATTCCTTAATAAATAGTCCCAAAAAATCCACGACTTGTGGCCGGTTGGCAATTTAAATTCCCCATCAAAATTGTTGCATAAATAATAATATTTTTCAAATTTCTGTTCCTTTTCTTCTTCTTTATGGTAATCCACAATTTTGAATCAATGCACATTTTGGTTTGATGGTATTGAACTCAAAAAGTCATTAAATCAAAAAGAAAATATCCCATTCAGTATTTAAAACTTATAAGCCCAACATTATCCTTCTACAAACACAAACACCCACCCCCAACCCCCCGACTGTGTGCCTTGCCAAAGCAATAAAACAATAAAGAAAACTCAGAATAACAACAAGAAAATAAATAAAATCATAGGCAGAGGGAAAAAATAACAATAACACGAATGAGAAAAAAAAATAAATCGATTTTCGAACTTCTTTTCTAATAAAATTCCTTTGCCAGCCACGATGGTGAAAGGGATGATTGGAAGGAGGTAATGTGGAGTGGGGTGGATGTTTGTCAAAAGGGGAGTTGCTTTACAAATTGCTAAGGCAAAAGCTGCTTAAGCCAAAGACAGCAAAGTTTTAGCCATTGAACCAGACCATGCGCCATCATCATCATTGTCGTCATCAAACGTTGGGGTATAAATCCGAACGCAAAATGGTGGAGCAATGGAATCCTTTTGGAGAGGCTTTTATGGTTTCTGTTTGCCATTGATTTGGGGGGGGGGGGGGGAGACTGAAAAAAAAAATCCTTTAGATTGTGAAATGAATATTAAGGCGGGAAAGTTGGGGTATTCAATACAGGGTGAGATAAAAAAAACTGCAACAAAGTCAAACGCCATGATTTTTACATTTTTTTAAAATTTTATTAAACGAAAGCAAAAAATGTCGGAAACAGCATCAAATTTTAGAATAAGTTTAGATTTGTCCGAATTGGTCAGATTTGGTGCGAAATATGGCCTCCAAACGGCCAATGAAACCGTCACACGCTGCCTGAATGTTGCTCTGCGTTATTTTGGTACATTCCCGGCGAAGCGCTTGCTTGAGGTGATCGACACTTTGGTATTTTTTAGTGCCAACCTTCCTTTCCAAAATACTCCAGACACAATAGTCCAACGGACGGATTGGTATCAGGAGATTTTGGTGGTCATTGTACGCTGGAAATTAAGCGAGGAACCTCATTTTGTAACCATTATTGGGTGGCGCGTGCTGAGTGCAATGGTGCGATGGTCCTGTTGGAATGTCTAAGGTCTGCCAACAAAATGTTTGGGAGCCCAAGGCTTTAATACACCCTCCAGAATATTTTGGCGATAATATTCGGCATTTATTCTGATGCCACGGTCGAATAATACGAGCAGAGAGCGCCCATCAGCTGTTATGGCTGCCCACACCATCACCATGGCCGGCGCTTGAGTTCTGGTGGCCAACCGAAGGTGCACATTTTCAGCCGACCTCTTTGGCAAGCAAACACGATCATTTTGTTTGTTTACAAACTGCTGGACAACGAATGTTTTCTCATCGGAGAAAACCAAATTCGGGAGATCAAAACTTTCAGCCAATCGAAGCAACTCTTTAGCTATTTTGAGTCTATTTTCTTTCTGGTGCGGTGTAAGTTCGTGCACTTTTTGGAATTTCAATGACCTTATCCCGAGCTCATTTTTTAATATTTGCCGAATGGAAGATTGCGATATGTTCAGATCACGAGCCATTTTTCGACCACCGCGACGCGGGATTCTATCAAGTCGCTTCTTTATTTTTCGAACCATTTCTGCTGATTTTGCGGTTCGCCTTCCGTCTACTTCCTTGACGTCGGGGTACGCTACCACGGTAACGAGCGATGGTCCGATACACAAAAGATTTATTCACATTTAAATGTTGGAGTCCTCTAACGATAGCCATTTGGGGTTTTCCAGCCAAATATAAAGAGATCACACTATCCCGCTTGAATTCCATCACGAATAACTTTTTTTCTGGAAAATTCTCACCAAAATGCTTTTGTACGCTTGTAAACAATATAATGAGCTGTCACTGGAATAATTTTAACAGCTGTCGGACGAGTGGCTTAGAAGTCTGACAGCAGGCTGAAGTTGGTTGCAGTTTTTTTTCGTCTCACCCTGTATTTGCAATGCATTTCCAATACGGCTACCATTTTGAGATATTGGTATATCATGGAGATGTTACAGTGTGGCGCCCTATGTTTTTTCCTTCCCCTCCCAGAAATCTGGACAAAAAGTTAGAAATTGAATATAAACCCCCCCCCCCCCCCCCCCCCAAAGCATAGCATCACACAACATGAAATGTGCTACAATTTACTGGGTACATCAGAGGCAAAACTCCCCACCTCCCTCTCTCTCTCTCTTCTGTCGTACAGAAATCCAACAGCTTCATCATCATTGTCATCCTCGGCATAGACTCTACTTCACTTCGCTTTGCGTGCGTGCTGAGCCCTTAAGTTTATTTCTGGCCAGGATTATGGGTATTTTTGGGCCTCCGGTACTTAACTCCCCCCACTCTCATTGTCTCAGGCTCATATATGTATGAAGTTTGTGTGTTTGGCAGTGTCATCATGCACACACACACAGAGAATAACGTGATTTACGAAATTTAATGCGGTCACATTTGGCCAAATGTATTCCACTTAAGTTTTATGTCAGTCTCTTTTTGGGTGTCTCTTCTTCTCCCCTGCCCCCCTCCTTGTCTCAGGGGAGCAAGGATAATGATAAAAACATTTTGACGTTTGTGATTTACCGAAGAAAGACCAACAACAGCAACAAAGAAGAAAAAAAAACGCATAATTTCACAAAATAATAAATTTATGTCAATTGTGACGACAAATGGCCAGTTAACGTTGTCACAGATGCAGCCGAAGGTTAACTAAATGCCGAATGGGTGGAAAAAAGTGGATAAAAAACGAGGTTTCCATTTGGTTTTTCTCCCCTCTTTTTTCTTCAGGATCCAAAAAAAAAATGTTTAAAAAAATTACTAGACAATTATGTTAAAAAATAAGCTGGCCAGTAAATATGTTAAACACAAGTTAAGCGCAAATTAACTTTGGGCAAAGATAAATGGAGTCGAAAAAAGGAAGGATGAAACAGAATAAAAACATTTTTTTAAGAATGAAAAAAAAACATTGAAATCTTCAATTGCAAATCTAAAATTATTCGATTTAGAATTATTTAGATATTTAAAAAATTATTTTTAAAAATATATATATTTTTTGGTATTTTTAAATAATTGTTGACAAGTGGAATTGAAGAAGGGTAAAATAAAACAAAAATAAAGAGTGCGAAAAAAAACTTAAATTATTTAATTAAAATATATTTTAAATTATTTAAAAAAAATCATTTTTTGGTATTTAAAAATTATTTTCGATAATATGAAATTAGGCATTGAAAATAAATATTTTTTTTTCAAAATAAAATTTTAAATTAAAATATTTTAAAAGCAAATAATTTGAAAAAAAATTAATTTTGAGATTTAAAAAAAAACAGTAAGGAAAGCTCAAATGTCGGGCGGCGCCGACTATATGATACCCTACACCACTATGCATATTTAGTAGAGCTCTCGTAACAGAAGGGTTTATATCGGTCATTTCTGAGCTCTATGAGATATCTGGTACAAAATATGATTATGGTAGTGTGCATATTTCGAAAATTGGAGATTTAAACACCAAATTGGATGAAACATATATATATGGGAGCTATAGATATATCTGAACCGATTTCCAATAAGTACCGATTTCCAATAAGTAAGTACTTATCTCTATGCTAAATTCGGTCGAAAGTACCAAAATTCACAACATTTGGACTGATATAAGCCATTTGGTGCACAAGAAACCTAAAATCGGATGAAACATATATATGGGAGCTATATCTAAATCTGAACCGAACTTGAAAAAATTTGATCTATGAATTGCTAAGCTGTATCTGATATCTGGTGGTAAATATCAGTCTTGTGGAGTGCATATAACGAATGTAAGGGACTTAAATGCCAAAATCGTATGAAACATATATATGGCAGCTATAGCTATAACTGAACCGATTTTCATCAAATTTGAAGCACATGCTTATAGGTTGATTTCGGTCGGATGTAGCAAAATTCACACCATTTGGACAGATATTAGGCATTTGGTGCACAAGAAACATGTAATCGAATGAAGATATATATGGGAGCTATATCTAAATTTGAACCGATTTTTACCAATTTCAATAGGGTTCGTACTTGAGTCAAACAAATGTTATTTACATTATTTAAAATATAAATAAAAATTATTTAAAAATACATAGACAGACGGACGGACATGTATAAATCGACTCAATATATGATTCTATGCTGATCATCAAACAAAACACCAAAACTATGAGTCTATCTCGTTTCCTTCTCCATGTTACAAACAAATGCACAAAGACATAGTACCCTTACCACTATGTGGTGTAGGGTATAAATACAGAGGAAAAGCGGTGTCATATTTTTTTGCTGCATTAAAATCTGCTGGAAATCGCCAGAGGGTAGGGTATAACAATTTTGATACTAGAAAATAAATATATATATTTTTGAAAGAATTATTTTATTTTGAATTAAAAAAGAAAATAACCACAAACTGTCTAAAACATTTATAAACAAATAAAATATAGAATGTAATATAATTTAAAAAAGTCTAATATTGAGATTTAGTAATTAAAAAATCAGGTTTTGTACAAGGTTATTTTAAATATTTATTTTTTTAAATTCTTGAAATATTAAAAAAATATTTTTTTTGTATTTAAAAAAAGAATATTTTAAATATTTATTTTCTTAAATTCTTCAAATAAAATATGTTTTAAATACTAATTAAATAATTTTTTTTCGGTATTTAAAAATAATTTTTGAGAAAGAAATTAGGTATTAAAAATCCACTTTTTTTTTTTGGGAAAAATATTTAAAATTAAAACGTTTTAAATGAAAATTATTTTAAAAAAATAATAATTTTGAGATTCAAAAAAAAATAATATAAAAAAGTTGATATTAGAAAAAAATTAAATATATATTTTTCGGCAAGAAATATTTTTTTTTTATTTTTAATTTCAACATTTCTTTTGAACAATCTATTCTCTAATCGAGTAAAAAAGTAGTAAGTTCGATCGGGCCGAACTTTGAATACCCTCCAATATTTGCAACGAATTTGGGTATTTTCAAAAAAATAAATACCGTTAAAAATTCTGTTAAAATCTTAAAAATACCGATTATAGCCGTTATATTGGGATCTATACGAAGACGTGGACCGGCATAGGCAACTTTTGTCATAAGCCATTACAATAATCAAATGCGAAACCTGAAAAAAATCGGTGAATAATGTCGCTAAAATCATCAAAATACCGAATATCGGGGGGTACCGTTATATGGGGCCATTATAGGGGAGCTATACCAAAACGTGGACCTACATGGCCCATTTCCAATACCGAAAGTCCTGCAGATATAATATACATTTGAGTAACATTTTATCAGACTACTTCATTTCGTTCGGGAGCTAGAGTGATTTCCACAGATGCACGGACATCGCTAAATCGACATAGAATTTAATGCTGATTAAGAATATATACTTTGTGGGGTCTAAAAGGTATATTTCGAGGTGTTACAAACGGAATGACCAACTCAATATAATATTTTTAAAAAATAACAAAAAAAAAATAAATATATTGTCCTTTTTATACCCTCAGCCATATGGTTACAGTGGGTATATATCATTTGTTACGGCCAAAACGTGCCTTATGGAAATAATGGTTTTAGACCCTAGGTCTCTTTAGACCAAATCCGTTTCAAGACATTTGGAGTCGATCTAGCGATGTACGTCCGTCCGTCTGTCTGTTTGGCTGCTGTGCACCTCTCGAAAGTAGTATCCGATTTGATCCAATCTTGGTACAATGTAATATTATTGTCAAACTTAGATCGATTTCGGAGATGGGCAATATCAGTCCATTCCTTCTGGTACCTCCCCCACGAATGGCAAAATTTTCAAAGAACACAATTTACTCCAAAGAAAGAGAAAGGATAATACGATTTTGCTCCAACTTTGCAAATCCTAATATTTGCAGCAGTCCTAGGTCAGGTGCCAAAATGGACAATATCTGTCCACTCCATCAAGTACCTTCCCCACAAAGTGTCAAAATTTTGAATAATTATAACTCTTATAAAATGTGATGTAGGTGTCCGATTATCTTCAAATTACACACATCATAATATTTTTATTAACCCAAAGTCTGGTGTGAAAATGGAATATATTGGTCTACTCCTTCTGGTGCCTCCCCCACAAAAGGTCGAAATTTTCGACAAATATATTTTCTGCACAGAAAGAGAAACGATAACCCGATTTTGATCGAACTTTGCAAACCCTAATATTTGCGTCGGTGGTAGGTCAGGCGCGAAAATGGACAATATGGGTCCACTCTATCAAGTACTTTACCCACAAAAGGTCAACATTTTGAATAATTTCAACTCTCATAAAATGTGATTTAAGAATCCGATTGTTTTAAAATTTCACACATCCCTTTATTTTAATAAAGCCAAGGTCTCGTGTGAAGATAGGATATATCGATATACTACCCCACAAAGGGTCAAAATTCCATTCGATTCCATTCAGACTTGGTACATCTCAATATTTCCATTCACAAAAGATGTGTTATAAAAATGGTAGAGATCGGACCATACCTTCTGGTACGTCCCCCACAAAGGGTCAACGTTTTTAATAACCAAAACCACCATACGACTCGAAAAAAGCATTCGATTCTCTTCAAATTTCACACATCCCATTATTTTTACTAACACAAGATGGGATATGTCGGTGATGATGGGATATGTCGGTCCACACCTCCAGGTACCTCCCCCAGAAAGGGTCAACATTTTGAATATCCTATAGCTCATAAACCGCGAAATTAACTTTCGATTCCATCGAGACTTAGTACATGTCAATATTTCCATGAGCATAAGATACGTTATAAAAATTGTAGATATCGGATAATTTCTTCTTTCTTCCTCCCACGAAGGGTTCAAGATTTTGGCAAAACAAAACGCTCAAAGAAAGCGAAATAAGCATCCAACTCCCTTCAAATTTCACAACTAGAAACGTTTTTGCTAACGGAAGATATGTTGTGAAGATGATATATATCCCTTCTGGTACCTCACCTACAAAGGGTCGAAATTTTCAGTACTTATATCTGTCAAAACATGCGAAACAAGGCGGTGATTCTATACAACTTGCTATATCTAATTATTTCTCTTAACGACAAATCTGATATGAATATTTTATCTATCGGAATTTATGATTTCGTATAAAATTGGATATGAGTGTCAGATTTTTTTCAACATACCTATTTTTTTATCTGTATTGGAAAAAATGAATATTTCGTTCCGTTCCGCATATTTCCATATTTTTCAAAAATTTGCACATCTCTCATATAAAGTATAGAAAGTAGTCGATATAGTCCAAAACTGGCACGTTGTAATTAGGTCAGATACGAATTGGTCAATATTGGCCAACTGCTTCGTAACCTTCCCCACAAAGGGTTAATAGTTTGGATAATACTATTTTACTTGTTAATTCCCATTTTTTTAAGAATCCTCTCTTCAAGCTCTGGACTTGTTTGAAAAAAATATTGAAAAAATAACACTGTTTAGCTTCCAAAACAAAAATAAAAAAATATAAAAAAATTGATTATTGCGTCCGAAAATATTTAGAATAAAAGTATTTTTTCTAATAATAAAAAATTAAAGGATTTATTTAAAAATTTTAAAGGGCCACATTTTAATACTGAAACTTTTTTTTAAGAACCCTCTCTTTAAAGTTTGGACTTGTTTAAAAAAATATTCAAAAATGACACTGTTTACCTTCGAATATAAAATATCCAAATATTTAATTTTTAATCAATTAAACCAATTGTACATAAAAAATATTTAAAATAATCAGGTTTAGTAAAAAAATGAAAAACAAAATATTTTTCAAAAAAAAATTCAAAACCTTCATATATAATTAATTTATATAATTATATATATAATTTTATTTTCTAAAATTATTTTATTTTTGTAAAAAAAATATATATAACAACTTTGTAAAAATATCCCATTTTTAGCCCTTCGCCTCTCCATTTCCATTAACATCCTTCATAGCTCCTCGGCAGAGTTCAAATAAATTAATTATGAAAACTTGGTCATCACTCAATAATTCCTCGCCAATTCAGAAGTTATTAAATCAATATTTCCTCTTCCAAAACTGGAAGATAGCCTCTGGCTTGCCCTGAGAAATTCCTAACACATGTCGATCCAAATTGAAGTGAGTATTCAGATGCAGCCTGGCATATCGGCAGAAGCAATCGAACAAAAGGTTAACCGGGGGGAGCGACGACTTAATGAAATAATGTATGAGCGTTAAGCTTAATTTCATTATCAGCGAATGGTTCGTCATGCAAAGCGGGCGAGAGGAAGAGCGAGCGAGCATTAAAGTCTGTTTATAGGAATTCTGGACATGGCTTTTCTGGGTATTACAAACCACCACCAGTAGCAGCTTTTGTTCGGGGATTTGTGGCAACAAAAAGAAGAAGGTAGAGTCTATCACAGACAGGACCAAAAAGGATATTGACATGATGAGTTTTAATTTTTGTTCAAGTGGTTTTTCGGACGCTTTTGTTGTTTCTTTTGTTTTGCAAGGATAATTTGAAACAAGATTGGCAAAAATGGAAATGTACGAAGTAGAGAGAGGGAGAGGAGTGGTAATTTTAGGACAATGGGATGCGCATGTCCTTGTGTCAGCATAGAAATCAACAAATGTTGCAATTTTTGTGTTTTTTTGTTGTTTGGGCCAAGAGGAAAGTGTGATGGCGGAATAATTGAATTGGAAATTAAATAAAAATGTGTTGCGATTTTCCTTTTTTGTTTAGCCTGAAGTTACGCCATGCAAATCTGGCCCAGCATTTGTCAAGTGTCCTTACTTTTCAAAGATGATAATTGAAACTTTTCTCATTGCTTTGCTTACAGATGTCAAGCGGGCACCGGCCGTTGCATTGTCGACAAAGCCCATCGGAATCAGTGTCAGGCCTGCCGTCTCAAGAAGTGCCTTCAAATGGGAATGAACAAGGATGGTAAGTCGATGAAGAGTGGTTATGAATATTTTGATTTGTTATTTGAAAAGGAAAAAAAGATACACACCCCCCACTCCAGCCGCTCTCCCTCTCTTTAAAAACCCCGTCGGCGTTTAACCTCAATGAAGTGGAAAATGATGAGCATAATAAATGTTAATGATGTAACGCCATTAACCAACCAGCCGCAGCCAGCTCCATAGGCATGTGCCCTCATCACCCTCTGCCTCTCTGAGGTAAAGGAGGGGTCCACGGCTGCCCGTTTTGCATGGATCCCACTCATTTGTGTTTTCTTTTTTTTGTTGTATTTTATCTTTAATTGCTGTAATTGCCAGAGACAAACAAGGACACGTGCCTTTTTGCCGTTGCTCCTGCTCCGGCTGCTGATGTTGTGTGTCAGTTTCAAATTGAGTGTCTCTCTTAAATACAAATCATTGTTGCGTGAAAATTGTGTGAAACTGGCGCTTGATGCGGCAAAAACAATAACAACAACACCAACACGGTGGTGTTATGATGTTGTTTACTTTTCCCAATCTAGGTGAGCATCACTCACCCCTTTCAGCGCGATGAGCACTTTTTGAACAGTGACGTCAAAGGGAGAAAATTTATTCTCAAGGAGAAAAAAAAATAGTTACCATTGTAGCCGCCAAAGGCCTCCAAAAATACACAATATGCTTAGAAGTCTATATATATAGCTACAAAAAAGATTTGAAAAAAAAAACCTTCTCGATAGGTTTTAAACAATATTCTTGAACAAAATCGAAGGCTATCGACTGATTTCTAAAACTCCAAAAAAAGTTTCATGCTTTCAAAGGGAAATAACTGTCTCCACAAAAGAAATCCTTAAAAAAATTAAATTTCCAGAAAAAAATTTTGAAAATACACGCCATCTGAAAAGAAAACCCTTTAAAAAAATTATTCTCTGCAGAAAAAAAAACTTTAATTAACCCTCGATACAAAAAAAAAAAAACTCAAAGAATCCTAAAAGAATTCATGACTCCAGGAAAAAATTCTTTAAATATGTATGTAGGTCTTAAGAATAAAATCCTTTTAAAATCCAAGCTCCAAGGAAAAAAAGGTCAAAAAATCTAGACCCGAGAAAAAATTCTAAATAAAATCGCATTCCAGAAAAAATGCTCAAACTATTTCAAACTCCAAGCAAAAATCTTTAATCAATCCACACCTCTACAAAAATATTTTTAAAAGAATTACATCTCCACAAATACAAAAAAAAAATACAATTCAAAAACATTTTAAAAATTCATGACTTCTGAAAAATACTTAAAAAACGAGGCCAGAAAAAATCCTCCTTCAATCCTTAAAAAACAATTTTTTAATTACTTATCTAAAAAAAGTTCTTAGAATTCATGTCTCCAGATAAAACTTTTTAAGGAATCCCCGCTTCAAAAATCTACATCTCTAAAATGTTGCTTTCAGAAAAAACATCCTTCAAAAATCCATATCTCCAGAAAAAATACTTAAAACTATCCACACCTCCAGAAAGAAATTCTTAAAAATATCCTCATCTCCTAAAAAAAACTTATAATCCTCCTCTGCAAAATAAAATAAAAAATTCGCTACTCCAGAAAAAACCACGCTCCTGAAAAATATTACTCAATAAATCAATGACCCCAGAAAAAAATGAAATATCCACTCCTCTTGAAAAAAGATCCTTACAATGTCCACGACGACAGAAACAATGTAAAAAATATCTACATCTTCAGAAAAAATTCTTCAAAAATATCTACCCCTCGTAAAAAAGTCCGAAAAAATCCTTAAAAATGACGACGACTCCCGATAAATATTTAAAAAATATTCACGATTCCAGAAAAAATGTTAATCATTTATCCTATCCACGCTTCCGAAAAAAATACGAACCCTTAAGAAAAAACGCCCTCAAAAAAAAAAAAAAATCAAAACTATCCACTCCACCTGAAAAAAATTTTTTAAAATATCCACGTTTCCGAAAATGAACTTAAAAGAAATCCGTAAACATATCCACGCTTACAGAAAAACATTCTGTAAAATATCCACGCCTTCAAATCCCTAAGAAATATCCACGTTTGTAGAATTTTTTCTTAATATCCAATCCTCCAGATAAATCGTTAAAAAATCTCTTTCTCTCGAAAAGAACGTATTTAAAGAATCCAAGCCTCCAGAGAAGTAGTCTTTAAATATTAGTCACCACCAGAAAAAATAGTTAAATTAAAAATCCCTATAAAATCCAGACTTCAGAAAAATGCTTAATAATCAAGACCTTAGGATTTTTTTGAAAAATCAACGCTTCCAGCAAATATTATTAAAAATGCATGGCCTTAAGAAAATCTCTAAACAAAAAAATCTACGCCTCTTTAAAAATTTTTCACAAATGCACATTTCTAAATAAATTCACTCGTCCAGAAAAAAATTCACGATTCCAAACCAAAATCCATCCCCAGATAAGAGATCTTTAAAAGTCCACATCTCTCAGACATCAGTGTCACCAGAAAGACAAATCCACGCCTCCAGAACAGTATTCTTAAAAGCCTTAAAATAACTCGCTTCGGATTTGGTCCAAATAGACCTAGGGTCTAAAACCGTTATTTCGATGAGCCACGTTGTGGCCGTATCAAATGATATATACCCTCGGTAGCCATATGGCTGAGAGTATACAAATTTTCAATAAAATTTATAAAAAAAAAAAAAAAAACTCGAAAAACCAACGACGGTAAAATGGATGATACATTTCCAAAAAAAATCCTTAAAAATATATGCTTTTGGCTATCATATGCCGACAGAAAAAAATCCTAAAAATTAAATCCAGCAAATTCTTTAAAAAAAATCCACAGTCTTAGCCTCCTCGACAAGTCTTAAAAAAAAACGATGATTGCCCCCTGAAACAAATTCCAAAAAAAAAAACATTTAAAAAACCCACGTTTTTAGCCATAAAAAATTCCTGAAAATATGAAAATGTACAGCTACGAAAGTCCTTCACAAAAAAAATGCTTAAAAAATCCAGGCTTATGACCCATTTGGATTCCAAAAAGCTCCAAGTTCATTCATATACGTTCGGAATTCGGATTTCGGAAAAAATTTTTCTCAACAAGAATAATTCCAAATTCCCAATTGCAGTCTCGTTACCTATCTATGGCCACCATAGGCACCTGGAAAATATACTTATGATCATAATATACTTCTAGAAAAAATCGTGACCATGATTTGCCTTCACAAAAATTCACCATTTTAGACATAGTAGATCTCCCGGAAAAAAAATAAAAAAAAATCTCTCATTTTTAGCCATAATAAGCCTCTGGAAAAATGGTCTGGAAGAGTCCATCCATATAGCTACGAACTACAAAAAGGACTACAAAAAGCCAAAAAAAAACAGTCATCAGAATTTCTGAAGATATAATGTTAAAAAACTCCACGTTTTCAACAATGATAAGCCTCCGGAAGAAATGCCGGGTAAGGTCACATACGCCCACAAAAAAGTCCTGACTTATGGCCGAGGTGGATTCTAAGAAGCTCCTTAAGGATCTATGTTCATAAATATGATGGGACTGGAGAAAAAATATTTGTCACCAAAAACAATCCCTAAAAAATTCCCCTTTTTATTCCCCCCACCATAGTATGAAGGGTATATTAAGTTTGTCATTCCGTTTGTAACACCTCAAAATATACATTTTAGACTCTACAAAGTATATATTCTTGATTAGCATAAAATTCTATGTTGATTTAGCGATGTCCGCCCGTCTGTCCTCCTGTCCGTCTTTCCTCTGTGGAAATCACTCTAGCTTCCGAACGAATTGAAGTAGATTGATAAAATTTTACTCAAGTGTATATAATGTCTGCAGGACTTTTGGTATTGAAAATGGGTCATGTAGATCCACGTTTTGGTATAGCCCCCATATAACGGTACCTCCCGATATTCCGTATTTTGGTGATTTTAGCGGCATTATTAACCGGAATTCTTTCAAATTTGGTATTTGATGCTCGTAGTGGATATTACAGCCTATGACAGAAAAGTGTGTATGCAGATTCTCATCTTCGTATAGCCCCCATGTAACGGTAACTCCTGATATTCGGTATTTTGATGATTTTTTCGATATTATTCATCGAAATAGGTTCAAATTTGATATTTGAAGTTCGTAATGGATACTACAGCCTACCTCAGAAAATTGTCTGTGCAGGTCCACGTCTTCGTATAGCCCGGCCCGGCTTAACTTATAACTAACCCACTAACCTCTGACCATGATAGGCCCCTAGATGATCATAATATGCCAATAGAAAAAAAAATCCCTGCCCACGGCAATTATACCCTCACAGAAAATATCATCGAAAACCATGTCGAATATCTGGAAAACGCCTTCAAAAATCACGTCTATAGTCGTGATAGTCCCCCAAAAGAAATCCTTGAAAATTCCACTCTTGTTACCATTCGAAACCACTGTTAAAATTTACCTTTTTCCCCCTCTCCTTATCTGACTGCTGTTCACTTTCCCCTCTCCTGGAAAATATTTGAATATTATGATTGTTTTTTTTTCTTTGTAGTAGTAGTAGTAGTTGTTGTTGTTGCTGTTGTGTCTATATTTACCTTAATGGTTGTCAGTTGCGTTTTGCCTTGCCATCCTGGGTTACTGGTGCGAGAGCGTGTGCAAGCATTTTTTTTCTGTCGCTCTGCAAAGGATAAGGCAAATGACAACAGTAACAACAACAAAAACCTCAACAATATTGTTTGGTTGGTTGACTTTCATGTTTATTTTTAAAGGATATTCTCCCGCTTTGGTGTGCTCCAGTTTGGTTCATTCATTTGGAAACATTGACAAGCAACAGCAACAACAACAAAGTATCAATGGTGGATGGACGGATGGATGGTTGGTTGGTCGGTTGGTTGAATAGATAAATGATTTATTTCCTTTCGTTATTTGAGGTTTCTGCTGTTGGTGGCTCTTGCATAAGTTATCCATCCAACCATTCCAGCCATCCATCCATCCATCCCAGCATGCAAATTATTTAACCAAAGGATAATAACTTCTCTCTTCATTTGCCAGACAAGACTGTTGTGGGTTTTTTCTTTGGTCGACTAGGGAGGCATGCGGTTGATGGATCGGTTCGTTTGTTGTTGTTACTGGTTTTATTTTATTGGAAACGCGTGTGCTTCCGACACATTTCGCTCAGGATTCGGATGATGTTCAATCAACCTGCAAATATTATTCCAAATATGACATGTTTGCTCTGTGTGTGTGCGCGCCTCCGCATTTCTCATGCTTCGCTAGCTTCGATTTCGTTTGAACTGCATTTGATGTTTAAAGGTTGTCTTTTGAAAGCGTTTTGCTGTTTTCCTTTGTTGTTTTTGATTTCCCATGGTCTTCTAGTTTGTTTTGAACTCAAATGAAGACACATGTTTTGTCATGCATGCAATTTTCTTTTGTCCCGCGGGGAAAGCGGTGCGTTGGTGTGTGGGTGTGATGGTCCATGGAAATGTAAATAAAATTTGTTTGTGTTTCTTTGGAAATTATAATCGATGGTATAAGCCTACTGAAATATGTTTGGGAGATGTAATGTAAAACCTATAATTTCAGAGAGGAGAAAATCTCAAGACCCGTCATCTTAGGAACTACAAGGAATATCGACAATATCTTAGGGACTACAAGGAATATCGACATATATGTCTCAATTTTCAACTTTTTGGGGCTTTTTTTAAAAAAGTTCCGGTAGAAAAATACCAATTTTCATGTTTTACTCCCGAACCGGTTAAAATAATCCATATCATTTCCACTTGTTAGATGGGCATTTCTATAAGTACCAGGTAAAATTCGGATATTGTATTCGAACATTCGGCCCCAAAGACAGGATATTTCCCCACTAAAAATTAATGTACCGTAATCAGGTTAAAAATACCTGCCTGCTTCGAAATTTTGTTCCTTGTTATAGCCATGATCGCCTGCCGGAAAAATGACTGTAAAAAATGGTCATGAAATATCCACACTCCCTAAAAAAATCCACTCCGCCAGAAACAATCCCCAAAATTCACATGCTTGTGGTCATGTTTTGCTTCCGGAAATATCCAGCACATTAGCTATATAGGTCGGAAATGCTGAAAAAATTACATTTTTGCATTCCTATGGCCATGATAGGCCTCCAGAAAAAATTGTTATGACCGTAATATGTTTCTAGAAAAAATCATTTGAAAATTCACGCCCACACTTTTCAAGAACATTCAAAAAATTATCCACTACTCCTGAAAAATCTTTAAAGAATCCACGCACAGAACTTCTCTTTTTTTTCTTAAAATCCATTTCTGAAAAAAATACATGTCTCCGGATCTTTTTTTAATCCACTCCCTTCCTTAACAATATCCGCGATTGCAGAAAAAATCAACGTCTCCTGAAAAAACCTTATCAAATCCACGCCTCCAATTTTATTCTTAAAATCCACTCCTCCCGAAAAAGTCCACGTCTTCAGAATTTTCTTTAAATCCCTTATCTTTTTCTGAAATCTTAAAAAGTCCGCATATCGTGGCTCCACCAGAAATGCAAAACGTTCATAGACATGATAGATTTCATGCCCTAGAAAATATCCACATTTCCCAAAAACTTCATTAAAAATATTCACGCCTCCAGAAAAAAATTCTTAAAAATATCCACGCCTCCAGAAAAAATTCTTAAAAATATCCACGCCTCTAGAAAAACTCCTTAAAAATGTTCACGCCTCCAGAAAAAATCCTTAAAAATATCCACGCCTCCAGAAAAAATCCTTAAAAATATCCACGCCTCCAGAAAAAATCCTTAAAAATATCCACGCCTCCTGAAAAAATCTTTAAAAAAATATCCACGCCTCCAGAAAAAAATCCTTAAAAATATCCACGCCTCCTGAAAAAATCTTTAAAAAAATATCCACGCCTCCAGAAAAAATCCTTAAAAATATCCACGCCTCCAGAAAAAATCCTTAAAAACATTCACACCTTCAGAAAAAAATCTTTAAAAATATCCACGCCTTCAGAAAACGAATCCTTAAAAATATCCACGCCTCCAGAAAAAAATCCTTAAAAATATCCACGCCTCCTGAAAAAATCTTTAAAAAAATATCCACGCCTCCAGAAAAAAATCCTTAAAAATATCCACGCCTCCTGAAAAAATCTTTAAAAAAATATCCACGCCTCCAGAAAAAAATCCTTAAAAATATCCACGCCTCCTGAAAAAATCTTTAAAAATATCCACGCCTCCAGAAAAAATCCTTAAAAATATCCACGCCTCCAGAAAAAATCCTTAAAAATATCCACGCCTCCAGAAAAAATCCTTAAAAACATTCACACCTTCAGAAAAAAATCTTTAAAAATATCCACGCCTTCAGAAAACGAATCCTTAAAAATATCCACGCCTCCAGAAAAAAATCCTTAAAAATATCCACGCCTCCTGAAAAAATCTTTAAAAAAATATCCACGCCTCCAGAAAAAAATCCTTAAAAATATCCACGCCTCCTGAAAAAATCTTTAAAAAAATATCCACGTCTCCAGAAAAAATCCTTAAAAATATCCACGCCTCCAGAAAAAAACCTTAAAAACATTCACACCTTCAGAAAAAAATCTTTAAAAATATCCACGCCTTCAGAAAACGAATCCTTAAAAATATCCACGCCTCCAGAAAACGAATCCTTAAAAATATCCACGCCTCCAGAAAAAAATCCTTAAAAATATCCACGCCTCCTGAAAAAATCTTTAAAAAAATATCCACGCCTCGAGAAAAAAATCCTTAAAAATATCCACGCCTCCTGAAAAAATCTTTAAAAAAATATCCACGCCTCCAGAAAAAATCCTTAAAAATATCCAAGCCTCTAGAAAAATCTATAAAAATATCCACGCCTCCAGAAAAAAATCCTTAAAAATATCCACGCCTCCAGAAAAATCCTTAAAAATATCCACGCCTACAGAAAAAATCCTTAAAAATATCCACGCCTCCAGAAAAATCCTTAAAAATATCCACGCCTACAGAAAAAATCCTTAAAAATATCCACGCCTCCAGAAAAAAATCCTTAAAAATATCCACGCCTCCAGAAAAAATCCTTAAAAATATCCACGCCTCCAGAAAAAATCCTTAAAAATAGCCACGCCTCCAGAAAAAATCCTTAAAAATATCCACGCCTACAGAAAAAATCCTTAAAAATATCCACGCCTACAGAAAAAATCCTTAAAATATCCACGCCTCCAGAAAAAATCCTTAAAAGTTCCCACGCCTCCAGAAAAAATCCTTAAAAATATCCATGCCTCCAGAAAAAATCCTTAAAATATCCACGCCTCCAGAAAAAATCCTTAAAAGTTCCCACGCCTCCAGAAAAAAATCCTTAAAAATATCCAAGCCTCCAGAAAAAATCCTTAAAAATATCCACGCCTCCAGAAAAAATCCTTAAAAATAGCCACGCCTCCAGAAAAAATTCTTAAAAATATCCACGCCTCCAGAAAAAATTCTTAAAAATATCCACGCCTCCAGAAAAAATCCTTAAAAATTTCCACGCCTACAGAAAAAATCCTTAAAAATATCCACGCCTCCAGAAAAAAATCCTTAAAAATATCCACGCCTCCAGAAAAAATTCTTAAAAATATCCACGCCTCCAGAAAAAATTCTTAAAAATATCCACGCCTCCAGAAAAAATCCTTAAAAATTTCCACGCCTACAGAAAAAATCCTTAAAAATATCCACGCCTCCAGAAAAAATTCTTAAAAATATCCACGCCTCCAGAAAAAATTCTTAAAAATATCCACGCCTCCAGAAAAAATTCTTAAAAATATCCACGCCTCCAGAAAAAATCCTTAAAAATTTCCACGCCTACAGAAAAAATCCTTAAAAATATCCACGCCTCCAGAAAAAATTCTTAAAAATATCCACGCCTCCAGAAAAACTCCATAAAAATATCCACGCCTCCAGAAAAAATTCTTAAAAATATCCACGCCTCCAGAAAAATCCTTAAAAATATCCACGCCTACAGAAAAAATCCTTAAAAATATCCACGCCTCCAGAAAAAAATCCTTAAAAATATCCACGCCTCCAGAAAAAATCCTTAAAAATATCCACGCCTCCAGAAAAAATCCTTAAAAATAGCCACGCCTCCAGAAAAAATCCTTAAAAATATCCACGCCTACAGAAAATATCCTTAAAAATATCCACGCCTACAGAAAAAATCCTTAAAATATCCACGCCTCCAGAAAAAATCCTTAAAAGTTCCCACGCCTCCAGAAAAAATCCTTAAAAATATCCATGCCTCCAGAAAAAATCCTTAAAATATCCACGCCTCCAGAAAAAATCCTTAAAAGTTCCCACGCCTCCAGAAAAAAATCCTTAAAAATATCCAAGCCTCCAGAAAAAATCCTTAAAAATATCCACGCCTCCAGAAAAAATCCTTAAAAATATCCATGCCTCCAGAAAAAATCCTTAAAATATCCACGCCTCCAGAAAAAATCCTTAAAAGTTCCCACGCCTCCAGAAAAAAATCCTTAAAAATATCCAAGCCTCCAGAAAAAATTCTTAAAAATATCCACGCATCCAGAAAAAATCCTTAAAAATTTCCACGCCTACAGAAAAAATCCTTAAAAATATCCACGCCTCCAGAAAAACTCCATAAAAATATCCACGCCTCCAGAAAAAATTCTTAAAAATATCCACGCCTCCAGAAAAAATCCTTAAAAATATCCAAGCCTCCAGAAAAAATCCTTAAAAATATCCACGCCTCCAGAAAAAAATGCTTAAAAACATTTACACCTCCAGAAAACAAATTCTTAAAAAATACCACGTTTCCTAAAAAATCCGCGCCTACTAATAATATTCTATTAAAAAACAAACTAAAAATATTCCATGCCTGCTAAAAAATAGTTAAAAATTCCACACCTCCATAAAAAAATCATTAAAAATACCTACAACCAGAACAAAATCTTTAAACAACAAATGCTTAAAAATCCGCACCTGTAGGAAAAAATCCCCACAAGTGCACATTTTCAAGTAAATTCGCATACATATTATTCCTTGCTTTAGCTATGATAGAAAAACATAAATTTTTAAATCTTAGGAAAAATCGTATAAAACCGACGATAGAATGCCCTTATTAATCCCCATTTTTAGTCAAAATAGGCACTCAGAAAAAAATCCGACAGGTCCAATTTAAAAAGTCTCAGAGAAATGTTTCAAAAAATCCACGCTAACAGGCCAAATCCACCCTTATAGCACAGACAGGTTCCGAAAAAATCCACGGTTGTATCCTAGATTGGTTTCAGAAAAATCAATAAATGGTTAACAAATTCACGATTATAGCAATGATAGTCTCCTAGTCCAGCCTTGATCCAGCCATGATCTTTCTAGAATTTTGTTTTTTAAGTTAAGCTTATAGCCATGATAGGTTTATGGAAAAAAATCCCCTCGTTTGGTCATGATAGGCTTAATAAAAAAAATTCTTAACAAATCAATATCCAGAGCTACGATAGGTCACCAAAAAAAAAAAAAAACTCAAAATATGCATGCATTTGTTCTTACAGGGTGAGATAAAAAAAAAACTGCAACAAAATAAAGAGGCATAATTTTTAATTTTTTTTTTTTAATTTTATTGAATGAAAACAAAAAATGTCGGAATTAGCATCAAATTTTAGAATATGTTTAGATTTGTTTGAATTGGTCACCTTTGGCACGAATTATGGCCTTCGAACGGTCAATAAAACCGCCACACGCTGCCCGAATGTTGCTCTGCGGTATTTTGGTCCATTCTCGGCGAAGCGCTAGCTTGAGATGATCGACACTTTGGTATTTTTAAGTGCCAACCTTGCTTTCCAAAATACTCCAGACACAATCGTCCAACGGATAGGTATCCAGAGATTTTGGTGGCCATTGTTTGCTGGAAATAAAGCGAGGAACCTCATTTTGTAACCATTCTTGGGTGGCGCGTGCTGAGTGCGATGGTGCAGAGTCCTGTTGGAATGTCCAAGGTCTGAGGCCAAAATGTTTGGGCCTCACCCTCCAGAATATTTCTCGATAATATTCAGCATTTATTCTGATGCCACGGTCGATTAATATGAGCGGAGAGCGACCATCGGCTGTTATGGCGGCCCACACCATCACCATGACCGGCGCTTATTTTCTGGTGGCCAACCGAAGCTGCACCTTTTCATCTGACCTCTTTGGCAGGTAAACGCGATCATTTTGTTTATTTACAAACTCTGCTGGACAACGAATGTTTTCTCATCAGAGAAAACCAAATTCGGCAGTTCACAACTTTCGGCCAAGCGATGCAATTCTTTAGCTCTTTGAGCCTATTTTCTTTCTTTTGCGTGGTAAGTTCTTGCACTTTTTGGAATTTCAATGGCTTTATCCTGAGCTCATTTTTCAATATTTGCCGAATGGAATATTGCGATATGTTCAGCTCACGAGCCATTTTTCGGCCACTGCGACGCGGGGTTCAATCAAATGGCTTCTTTACTTTTCAAACCATTTCTGCTGATGTTGCTGTTTTTCCGTCTTCCGTCCACTTCCTTGACGTAGGGCTACGCTACCAGACTACCACGGTAACGAGCGATGGTACAAGACACACATGATTTATTCACATTTAAATGCTGGAGTGCTCTAACGATAGCCACTTGTGGTTTTCCAGCCAAATGTAAAGAAATCACACTATCACGCACGAATACCTTTTTTTCTGGAAAATTCTCCCCAAAATGCTTTTGTACGCCTGTAGACAATACAATGAGCTGTCACTGGAATAATTTTAACAGCTGTTGGACGAGTGGCTTTGAAATGACAGCAGTCTGAAGTTGGTTGCAGTTTTTTCATCTCACTCTGTATAAAAGTCACGGAAAATCCTTTAAAAATCTACGATAAAAGTCCAGTTAGGTGTCAGAAAAAATTAGTTCAAAAGTCCCCGCTTACAGCCCTGACAGGTCCCTGAAAATCCTTAAAATATTCACGCTTATTATCCAGAGAGGTTCCGTAAAAAAGTCTTTAACCAACCTTACAAAATTCTCTTTATGGTCAGTAAAAACAGCCTTAAAAACCCCACGCTTATGGCCTTGAAAAATTCACACTTATGTCCGGGAAAAAATTCTTAAAAATCCTTAAAAAATTTAAGTTGGTTACCAAAAAATAATCCTTTATAAATTTTTAAAAATCCTGCACTTATAACCAGGAAAAATTTGTTAAAAAATCCTCAAAGAATACCGTTTGTGGCTGGGAAATAATCTATTGAAATCCACGATTATTGCTAGGACAAATTTTTAAAAATTATATCAATGATGGGTCTCCAGAAAAATCCAAGATAAAATTCTTAAAAAATCCACGATTATGGCCCCATATTGATAGGAGAAAATCATTAAGAGTCCAAGGAAAATCCTTGTGACCAGAATAAAAATCCATGCTTATAACCCTGATAGACCCCTATAACTTTTTCGAAGTAATTATTATTTTTGTTTTCCTTAGTGAAAAATTATTTCGACCCAAAAATATATTTAAAATACATTTTTTTGAAGGATCTTCAGGATCTATTTCATATATTTCTTGAGGGACCTTGAAGCCCTTTTTTTTGGATGCTTAGCTAAAAATGTGGAGATTTAAAAAAAGATTTTGAGAGACATTGCCCAAAGGATGTAAAAAGTCATTAGGAATAATTTTTCAAGGACCGTCGGGAACGCAAACTCGAAATTTTTAGAAAAAAAAAATACATTATTATTAAATATTTGTGGAAGGGTCTTCAGGGTCCTTTACAGTCATAAATGTTAAATCAAAGAAATAATCCCTAAAAATCCATGCCCTCCAGAAAAATGTCCTTTGAAGCCCCTCCTAATGATAGGAAAAAATCTTTGAAATCCAGGGAACAATCATTTTAATCCGCCCATTTGCCCAGAATAAACTCATGACAGGATTCTAGATTCTTATTTTTTTTCAAAAATAAATATTTTTTGTTTTCTTATCGTGGGAAATTATTTCCAACCAAAAATTCCACATTTCCCATTGTTCCCCTCAAATCACAGAAATTTCCGTAAAATTTGACCGAAATTAGATTCCAATCGTCAAATACTTAACACGCCCACTTAACATCCCACCCACTTCATGTCACGGTGATGGTGCACTGTTTGAGATTGATTACGTAACAGAACCAGTTTGAAATGCCATCAAACGCACAAATTCGAACTCCGGCACACTCTCTCTCACACACACAGTGAACCTGCTGGGTTAGAGCTCATCATCACATTTCCCACCCTCCCCCTCATTGATGTTACCACAACCTAGCCATAAACACACGTCGGCATTGAGGACAACACAATTCATCATAAACAGGAAATCTCGGCACATATGGTGGCCGAGCAGGGGGTGGGGTTGGGTTGGGGTGAGGTGTTACCTAATATATATTCTCTCACACTCACACACAAAGTATCTACACCTTTTAGCCATCTACTCAAAATTAGAAATTTCCATCTTCTGTTACCAATTACAGCCGTGCAAAATGAACGTCAACCACGAAACACCGCCACCATTCGGCCAGAGACACTGCGGGAGATGGAGCATGGAAGGGCCTTGCGTGAGGCAGCCGTGGCCGTGGGCGTTTTTGGGTAAGTGTGTGTGGGCAAACTAAGTTTTGCATTCCACGCGCTAATGAGTTAGGCAAATGAGCTAACCTGGTTTTCTGTGCTTTGCTTTGGGCCATTTCAGACCACCCGTTTTATTGTCGCCACCTTGTTATGGACCTGCTTTACTGCCGCCGCCATGTAAGTGTTAAACTTTGTTTAATGGCAATTTTTGTTACTTTCCGGAACAGGCTGGGGGAAGGCAGTGGTGTGAAAACGTGCCTAACTGCCTAACGTTAACTTCCCACCCCATCCCCACCTGGTCTTGTGCTCTTTTAGACATTTCAATTAAACGCCCATTCTCCATTCTTACTTTTTGTTTTTAGCCCTCTCCGGTTTGCCCACAGGACGTCTCTTACATCACAATCATTTGGCCGCCACTTCAATGCAACTGTCCTCGGGCATGAATCAGAGCAGTGGCCCCGGTGGTTTTCCCATGTTCAACAACAATCACATTTACCACACCAACAACAACAACAACAGCCACACAAACAATACACCAACAAAAGATAAACGCTATCTTGATCTGTCTTCGAGTGGCGGCACAATTTCGTCCTCCTCCAACTCGTCGAGCAGCAATTCCATCGATCCCTGCTCGCCACCACCCGAAAATGGTAAGTGGTCGCATAATCTGCTTTATGTAAGGCAGGATCCCTACTTACATTTGCATTCGTTTGCTGCAGCTGTGGCCAACAACAACAACAATAATAACAGCAGCGACAACAACAACAAAAAGACAGAGATCAGTGGAGGCAGTGTCTCGTCCATAAGTTCCTCCAGTCCCATTATGGATAATGATGGTAGGTCTCACATGCAAATAATTTTTGGCAGATCTTTAAATGTTTTTCCAATTTTATCTCTCTCTTCCAGATGACTCCATTGATGTAACCAATGAAGATGATGACCCCGAACCAGTGCTGAATGGCGAAAAATCTGTCATGCAATTCGACATTGCCCAAATAATGTCCTCCAATTTGTATGTCCAGCAGCATGAAACGGTCTATGAGACCAGTGCCCGTCTCTTGTTTATGGCCGTGAAATGGGCCAAAAATTTGCCCAGCTTTGCAGGGCTTTCGTTTAGGGATCAGGTAAGTCATTTGTAAGAGGGGTTTTACTCCAAAGGAAGTTTTTCATAATTTATATTGTTTGTATTTTTCAGGTCATATTACTGGAAGAGTCCTGGTCGGACCTGTTCCTCTTGAATGCCATTCAATGGTGCCTGCCCTTGGATGTGGTGAATTGCCATTTATTTTCGGTAACGGAACATTGTAATAATCATGAGGCCTCCAATGGCGCGGGAGGAGGGAATAATAACTGCATGACCAAGGAAGAGGTAAGAACTGCAGGAAGGCTTTTCCAATTTTGAAAAGACCTTCTAGGATTGCTGTAAGTGACATAGACAGCCTGGTGCTGCGGCTAGTCTAAAGAAACAGTCAGACCCTCATATCGTCTAAGAACATATACTGGCCCCTCGGCTCGTCCAATAAGACAGCCTGGTTCCTCAACTCGTCTAAAAGACACCCTGGCCCCGAACTCGTCTAAGCAGACATCCTGGCTTCCAGATCGAGTAAAGACAGCATGGCCCTTCAACTCGTCTAAATAGACATTCTAGTTCCTTTGCTCGTCTAATAGACAGCCTGACCCTTCAACTCGTCTAAAGAGACATTCTGGTCAGTTTGTTCGTCTAATAGACAGCCCGGCCCACAGCTCGTATAAGAAGACACCCTGGCTTCTCAGCTCGTATAGTAGATAGGCTGGGCCCCCCATCTAGTCTAAGTAGACATTCTGGACCCTTAGCACGTCTATAGGCAGCCCGGTCCTTCAGCTCGTCTAGTAGACAGCCTGGCCCTTTAACTCGTCTAAGTAGACCTTCTGGTCCCTTACCTCGTCTAACAGAAGTCCTGGTCTCTTAGTTCGTATAATAAATAGCCTGACCCTTTATCTCGTCTGAGTAGATCTCCTGACCCCACCTCGTCTGAGTCGACATTTTGGTAGGCAGCCTGGCTCCTAAGATCGTCTAAATAGTCATTCTTGTCCCTGATCTCGTCTAAATATATGTCCTGGCAACTTAGCTCGTCTAAATAGTCATTCTGCCCCTCATCTACAAAGACATCCTGGATCCTCAGCACGTATGGTAGACTGACTTTCCCCAACTCATCTAAGTAGACATTCTTGTTCCTTTAGTTCGTCTAATAGACCGCTTGACCCCTGAGCTCGTCTAAAGAGACAACCTGTCCCAATAGCTTATCTGAGTAAATATCCTGGCCCCTCGGTTCGCCCAAGTGGGCAGCCTGGCCTTTCAACTCGTCTAAGACAACCCTTAACTCGTCAGAGTAGATATTCTGGTCTCTTAGTACGTCAAATAAATAGCCTGGCTCCTCAGCCTCGTCTAAAGAGACAACCTGGCCCATTAGCTCGTCTGAGTATATATCCTGACCCTCGGGTCGTCCAAGTAGACAGTCTCGTATAAGACCTCAGCTCAATTAATTAGGCATTCTGACCCCTCAGTCCGTCGAAATAGACATTCTAGTCTCAAGGCTCATCTAATAGATATCCTGACTCCTTAGATCGCCTAAAGAAACAAGCTTGTTTAGGTAGACATCCTGTCTCAGCAGTTCGTCCAAGTAGACAGTCTGGCTTTTCATCTAAAGATGCATCATTCCTAGACACCTTCCCAACTCTGTGCCTTAGCTGTGTTCAATTGGTTCACATGTACGCTATATTCATAGTAGAGACACACACCGAGATGTGTTTAGTGATGTCCCTTAAACGGCTGTCATGTTATGTAAACATACACCCATCCACGGCAATTTGTGTGTAAACGCGGCCTTTTATTTTGATTCACAACAGTAACTGGTGTGTAGATATTGTGAATGGTTGTTGTGAATCCCAGATGAGGCCATCACCATTTGGCTATTGTGATTTATTGTTATTTAGCCAAGACAACAATCAATATGAGATATTTTATTCATTGGAAACCAAATTATAATCGGTTGAACATTACAAGGGGTGAAAGGATTAAAATTGAGAATTTTTGTTAATATAACACAGTTATTCAATTTCCTCACCATTTTTATTTTATTTTTCATATTTGCAAGAATCTACTAGTTTTGCAATTTTTTTCCATATCATAAAGGAAAAATCTGCAGTTTTCTGTTATAGAACATCAATTCTCATCCGATATAGCACATTAAATGCCAATTTTGAAATCATAAGCCAATTTTTTTATTATTAATTAATATATTTTATTAATAATATATATTTTTTTTCAATTTCCTTCCAGATTGCCTCCGATGTCCGTACCCTGTATGAGATTTTCTGTAAATTCAAAGCTGTCGTTGTGGACCCGGCTGAATTTGCATGCCTTAAGGCTATTGTATTATTTCGCCCCGAAACCAGGGGCCTTAAGGAACCGGCACAAATTGAAAATCTTCAGGATCAAGCTCATGTAAGAAGCAAATTAATTAAAAAAAGTAATAATAATAATAACTATAATAATAATAATAATAATAATAATAATAATAATAATAATAATAATAATAATAATAATAATAATATAATAATAATAATAATAATAATAATAATAATAATAATAATAATAATAATAATAATATAATAATAATAATAATAATAATAATAATAATAATAATAATAATAATAATAATAATAATAATAATAATAATAATAATAATAATAATAATAATAATAATAATAATAATAATAATAATAATAATAATAATAATAATAATAATAATAATAATAATAATAATAATAATAATATAATAATAATAATAATAATAATAATAATAATATAATATAATAATAATAATAATAATAATAATAATAATAATAATATAATAATAATAATAATATAATAATAATAATAATAATAATAATAATAATAATAATAATAATAATAATAATAATAATAATAATAATAATAATAATAATAATAATAATAATAATAATAATAATAATAATAATAATAATAATAATAATAATAATAATAATAATAATAATAATAATGATAATAATAATAATAATAATAATAATAATAATAATAATAATAATAATAATAATAATAATAATAATAATAATAATAATAATAATAATAATAACAATAATAATAATAGAAATAATAATAATAGAAATAGAAATAATAACAATAATAATAATAGAAATAATAATAATAGAAATAGAAATTAATAATAATAATAATAATAATAATAAAAATAATAATCGAAATAATAATAATAATAATAATAATAATAATATTAATAATAATAATAAAAATAATATTAATAATAATAGAAATAATAATAATAATAATAGAAATAGAAATAATAATAATAATAATAATAATAATAATAATAATAATAATAATAATAATAATAATAATAATAATAATAATAATAATAATAATAATAATAATAATAATAATAATAATAATAATAATATAAATAAGATTAATTATAAACTTTTTTCTTTACCTTCACCTTGCAGGTCATGTTAGCCCAGCACACAAAATCTCAATTCACCGCCCAAGTGGCACGCTTTGGCCGCCTCCTGTTGATGCTGCCCCTTTTGAGAGCCATCAATTCGCATAAAATTGAACTTATATATTTTCAACGGACCATCGGTAATACGCCCATGGAAAAGGTCCTTTGCGATATGTATAAAAATTAAATGCAAGTCGTTTTTAAAATATAAAACCAAAGATCTTATTAAGTGTATTTAAAATATAAAAATAATAATTTATTGCAATTTTATAGTTATTTAACTGTTAACAATTTAATGTAATTTTAATCCAAAATAAAAATCTTATTAAGTGAATATGAATAAAGAATATAAAATCAATAAATTAAAAAATATTAAAAAATCGAACAGGTTCTCAACAGTTTATTATGACTAAAGGCACAAGTACATAAAAAGCTTGAAGTCATGACTAGACATATTAATGTCATATTATAATGGAAAACGACGGCAGGATTTTATTGCGGCTCTGTAATCCCTTTATGAAATGTCACAAAATATGCCTAGCCATGATTTCAAGCTTCTTATGTACTTGTACCTTAAAACAGATCAAAGCTTAAAATGTCACTTCGGCGTGAAAATACAGCACTGTTGCCACTTGTAGCTGGCAGTGGTGCCATGTTTGTACGTTTCGCGCAGTCATGAATTAAGCTTTTATCTGTTTTAGCGTCTAGTGTGTATTATGACACCATCTATCGGAATCTGACAATTGAAGCATTGCGGCAGTTGTGAATCTTTGGAATTTGGGCTAGCCCAGTGTTGCCAATGGCCACAAAAATTGGTATCTGTAACTTAATCGACTTTATTAAGGTAGCTTCTGACATTAAAGGGCTATCAACGGAATGTGTTTTACCTATCAAATATTTGTCCATGCGGAATTTTGTATATATATTAGAATTCCTATACAACTTCTATATATGGAAAATCTTTTTCTGTATCGGGGTTTTTATATCCTCAACTACATGGCTACAGAGGGTACATATCATTTGATGCGGCCAAAACTTGCCTTATCGAAATAATGGTTTTAGACCCTAGGTCTCTTTGAACCAAATTCGTTTCATAACATTTGAAGTCGATCTATCGATGTCCGTCTGTCTGTCTGGTTGGCTAATACGCACGATAACTTCCAAAGGAACTATTCGATTTGGTCCAAACTTGGTACATCGTAATATTATTATGAAACTTAGATCGATTTCGGAGACGGGAAATATTGGTCCACTCCTTTTCGTACCTCCACCAAAAGTTCGAAAATTTAAAAAAAAAAAAAAAATAATATTTTAGTTTACAGAAACAGAAATGATAATCCAATTTTGCTCCAATTTTGCAAATTCTAATATTTGCATCAGATGCGAAAATGGACAATAGCGGCCCACCTCTCCCATAAAGTTTCAAAATTTTGAATAATTATAACTCTTATAAATTGTGATGCAAGATTCATATTGTCTTCAAATTACACACATTACAATATTTCTATTAAGCCAAGGTCTGGTGTGAAGATGGAATATATCGGTCCACTCCATTTGGTACCTTCCACACAAAGTTCAAACAGTTGAAATATAAATGAAGCTCATAAAACGCGAAATTAAAATTCAATTACATTCAGACTTTGCACATCTCAACATTTCCATGAACGCAAGATCTATTATAAAGATGGTAGAGATCGGACCATTCCTTTTGGTACTTCCCCCAAAAAGGGTCGAAGTTTTGTATAACCAGAAACGATCATAAAATCCGAAATAAGCATCAGCTTCTCTTCAAATTACAGACATCACAGCATTTTTATTATAAAGATGGAATATATCGGTCTACTCCTTCTGGTACCTCCCCCTTAAAGGGTCAAAATTTTTAATGCCCATGAAGCTCATAAAGAGCAAAATTAACATCAGATTCAGACTTTGTACATCTCAATTTTTCTATCAACACAAGATCTGTTATAAATATGATGGAAATCGGACATTTTCTTCTGGTGCCTCCCCCACATAGGGTTCGAGAGAAGATCAAGAAAGCGAATTTCAAACATACAAACATTTTTCCTACCACAAGATCTTTTTATACCCACCACCATACATAGTGGGCTATATCGGCCCACGTTATTGTATAACTTCCCATATAACTTAACCTCCCGATATTCGGTATTTTGATGATTGTATCCAAATTTTTCAATGAAATTATCTGAAAATCCACAAATGGATTTCCTTCTGAGTTCTTTACCCCCTGGAAGATTATTTTCTCTATAAGTCCACGATATCGTGTATTTATTGATGATTTAAGCTACATTTTTCAATGGAACTGTCTAAAATCCATACTAGAAGTTCTTTCCAAGCACTTTACCCCCTGGAAGATAAATGTCTATACAGGTCCACGATATCGTATAGCCCGCATACAACGGTACTACCCGATATTCGATATTTTACGATTTTAGAGACATTATTCACCGGAGTTGTTTACAATTTCATATTTAGAATTCGTAACGGGTACTGCAGCCTATGTAGGTCCAGGTCTTCATATAGGTCCAATATATCAGTACCTCCCTATATTCGGTATTTTGACAATTTTAGGTACAATATTCAACGAAATTGTTTGAAATTTCGTATTTGAGGTTCCTAATAGGTACTACAGCCTGTGACAGAGAATTGTCTATGCAGGTCCAGGTCGTTATATAGCCCTGAGGTACCTCCCTATATTCGGTATGTTGATGCTACATAATTTATCGGATTTTTTTAAGTTTCGTTTTTGAATTTGGTAAAGGCTTATGGCAAAAGTTGCCTACTTAGCTCCACGTCCGCGTATAGACCCCAATATAACGGCTATATTTGGTTATTTTTAAAATCTTAAAAGAATTTTAACGGATTTCATTATTTTTTTTTTTTTTTGGAAATTTACAAATTTGTTCCAAATGGCGGAGTGTATTCAAACTTACATACTGCTTTTTTACGTGGTCTGTCATAACTTGTGAAACAATTCAGCGATTCCTTACATCATGCTATATCTAAATATTTCTCTCAACCAGAAACCTGTGATGAATATGGAATTTATGATTTGAAAATTCAATATTTCGGTCGACTATATCTGGTACATCACACATACTTTAAAATTTTCTAAAAGTTATCAAATATCTCATATAAAGGGAACAAAGAAGTCGATATAGTCCAGACGTGGTACGTCGCAATATATGTATTCTATTTATTTATGTCCGATACGAAATGGACGTTCTTGGCCGACTCCTTCGGAACCTATTCCATAGAGGGTCAACAGTTTAAATAATCATAACAGAAGTCAAAATATATTTAAATAAACGAATATTGGCTGAGGGTATACATCTGTCGGCAAAACCGACAGATAATTTTTAACTTGTTTTATTGTAGGCTATTTTGTTGTTGTTAATTTCGGCGTGTTCTCCGTTATTGCAATTAATGTTTTTCTTTATTCGACCTTTTTATATTTTAATAAAACAAGTGTTGTTCGAGCTTAAGGTCTTTGTTGTTGTATTTATTTTATTTTATTTTTTCGTTTATATATTTATTTCATTTTTAATTTATATTTATTGTTATTATTATTATATTTCTATTTTTTATCATTATTATTATTTTAGATAAATTATTATTTAAATTGAATCATCCCACTGTGCCTTATCTGACTCCCTGTAACACAGAGTTGCATTTTTACATCATTTCATCTTGTTTATCTCATTTTGGCACAACTCCAAACAACGCCATCTAGTAACCCATTTACAAAACAACACACATTTGTTTTGTTTTCACAGAGAGAACGAGCGTGCGAGAGAGAGAGAGTGCTCCCCCCAAACAAGAGATAAAGTATCTATCTGTGCAAAAAGGACCGTAAGCGCCTTATTAAGTGTTGTTTTAGACGTCAAACGGTAAAGAATAAAACTCTGCAAATTCGTGAGTCGGTAATTGGGTTTTTTTTTTTGGAAAATTTCAATAAAAATTGCCAGGAAAATGTGAAAATTATTTAGAAAATACAAAATGTGTCAAATGGCGTAAAGGAAAATGTAAAAAAAATTGCCAAAAAATCGCATCAAAAACAAGTGTAAAACAAGAAGAAGTTGCTGCAAGTGTTGGTTTGTGTGTCGGCCTGTGTGTGCTCGTCGTTCATTCGGTCGTGCCGTGTGTTTGTGTGTGTGTGTCCGTGTGTTGTGCAAGGCGAACAAGGAAGCAAGTAGCCAAAAAAATGTAGCATTTCTCCGGGGGTTGGGGGGAAGTGACTGGATGTTAAGCAAAATAAGAGTAGCGAATCGGATGGATGGACGGGCGGTTTATAAAAATACCAACACCGGAATGTGAGATGGTGATGTGCGGTAGAGGAGGAATTCGATGATGATGTGCGGGTACATTGTGGTGCGGTAAAAGCAACAACAAAAGAAAAAAGTGTAACACACAAAATTTACAAGATATGTTGTACGTACAATGTACTTATCCCAGTTGGTGTTGTTTTTGTGGTTGTTGGTGGTAATGTGAATGAATTGAAGAAGTAGAAGTAGAAGCGGAAAAAATAAAGATGCTCAAACAACAACAACAACGAAAAGAGGAAATACTGCTGACAATGTTGTTGTACGTGTCCAAGCAACGAATGGATGATGCTGCTGGTCGTGTTTTTGCAATTCGAGAAAAATAATAATAATAACAATAACAAATAAGAAAAAAAAAAACAACAAACGAATATCAATAACAATTCCCTTAGGGGGAACCTATTCAGATTCTTTGCAAATATTTATTTCCGAGATTTTTAGTCGCCTGGCATCTGATGCCCTTTGCCACCCCTCGTTCGTTTGTGTGTTATTTGCATTCGCCCAATACCCATCGGAATTATCATGGAATTATCGGAAAATTCTTTTGATTTTATTGCTCGGGCATAAATTCAAAATTTATAGTTCGCCATGAAAGAGAATCACAATAAAACATAAATATAATAGCAGCAGCAACAACAACAGCAACAAAAATCTACTCGACAAAATATTAACAACAGATTTTTGGCTTTATGAAATAATGAAAAATCACATCAAAATAGCTCTACATCATCTGAGAATAGCAACAGCAGCAACAACAGCAGCCGTGGCACCACATTTGTGTAACAATAAAAAGCTACAATAAAATCCAAATCATTTCCCTTTTTTCCAGTGAAATCAAATGCAAACGTGAAAAAGCAAATCGAAATTATTGTTGTTGTTCTTCTTCATCTGAGAATCTGTAACTGTGTATCTTGTTGTTCTCCAGCATTCGCAGGCAGTCAGCAAATTATCATTGTTCTCAACAACGACAACTTCATTATTATTATCTCTCTCTCTCTCATCATTATCGGCAAATGAAACCAAGTGGCGCGCGTAATTTTAGTGGAGAGAAAAAAAAAAAACAAAAAGAAAACAACAACGACAAGCCATCAAGAGAGTGAAACAAATAATAACACAGGGTGAGAGAGAGTGAGAAATTTACAATAGAGAACCATAGAGATTGTCAATTTGCTGGTCATCGAATTACATGGAGAGATTTTTCCTAAATCCCAAAGGACTAATAGTGACAGGTGAGTAGGGATAAAAACAATAAAATCATGGTTTAAAGATTGAAGGCTTTCTACAGGTTTTTTATAAACGAACTCTCTTTAGGAGATCTCCATGTCATGTCATTTATTTATTAAGACTTTATTGACGACCAAAACACTTCCAGGAATACCTGAGACGAGTATTGACTAATCGACTTTTGGTATGAAAGGTCGAATTCCTCTTGGCTTAACTCTAGTTTAGTTAAAACTTTTAGATTTTTTATACCCTCCACCATACATAGTATTGAGAAGGGTATATTAAGTTCGTCATTCACTTTGTAACTCACCGAAATAATAATTTCAGACATAACACAGCATAGCCTTGTCCGTTTGGTGATTGCAGCCAGATTTTTCAATGAAATTGTCTGAAAAAAACTGCAACAAACTCAAACGCCATAATTTTTACATTTTTATACCCTCCACCTTGAAAAGGAGGGTATATTAAATTTGTCATTCCGTTTGTAACATCCCTAAATATTTGTTGTAGACCCCATACAATTTATATATATATATATTCATAATCAGCATAAAATTCTAAGTCGATTTAACAATGTCCGTCAGTCTACCTGTCCGTATGTCTGTTGAAATCACGATACAGCCCACATTATTTGACGAAGAGCGTCAAAATTTAGCAGAACAATTTGTATTGTGCCTGGTTGGTATTGAAAATGAGATATATCCGTCCACGTTTTGGACGTCCCCATATAACGGTACCTCCCCATATTCGGCATTTTGATGATTTTTGCAACATTTCTTCGCGGCTTTGTCTAAAAATTGGTATTTGTGGGTCATAACGGGTTCTAATGTTTCCTTTACCCTAAAGTGGAGGGTATTAAAATTTCGGGCCGGCCGAAATTATTGTTTTTTACTTGTTTTTATACCCTACAACACTATGTGTTGGGGGTATTATAAGTTTGATTGGGCCAAAAATTATGTAACACCTCGAAATATTGGTTTCCCATATAGGAAAGTATATATGGATCTTCCTAGCTCGCCGAGCTGAGTCGATCTAGCTATGCATGTCCGTCCGTCCGTCTGTCCGTCTGTCCATGTTAATTTGTAATCACTCTACAGGTCGCAATTATGGCCCGATCTTCACGAAATTTTGCACGAAGGTGGGGTTAGGGTCAGAATAGAAGCCTATTTCGTTTGGAGATGATCGCCAAATGTTTAGGGGTTGAAATGGACCAAATATTGAAAAAATGTCGGATTTTGCAGTAGCTATACAGGTCGCAATTATAGACCAATCGACGCGAAATTTCGCATGTAGCTAGAGTTTAGGGCGGGGAAGAAGTCTACCAATTTGGGTGGTCATCGGATAATATTTAACGGGTAAAATAGACCATGTCTTTTGTGTTGAAAAAATTCAAAATTTTTCATTAAACCGTGAATTTTTTAAATCCCGGCGAAATCACAAAGTCATGATAAGGTTACTTCTGACCTTTACATTGATGTTAACATCCAACAAATCGGATATAGCAAAATATGTGCGATATATATGTCTATCAAAGAAGATATGCTTGAAAGATCTCTTATATGTCGAGAACGGCTGAACTGATTTCGACAGTTCTCATTAATTCAGAATGGCCTCTTGGCAGGAAAGAAACAACGTCTAAAAAATCGCATAAAAATATCTCTCTAAAGATGAAAATATTGGTTTTGTAACATTTTCTCATATTTTTTCAATTTTGTCATATTTTTGGCATATTTTCATTTTGAATTAAACATTTGGTAATATTTCTACAGCTAACAAAACTAGGTAGTTAGGATATCAGGATATCATATACAGATCGCATTTATGGCCCGATCCTAACGAAATTTTGCGTGGAGATCGGATGAGGGTCAGAATAGAAGCCTACTCTTTATGGACATGGTCGCCATATATTTAGGGGTTGAAATGGACCAAAAAAACTGCAAAATTGTCAGCAGGTCGTAATTATTGCCCGATCCTCACGCACATTTGAATGGGGGTTACCGCACATTGCAAAAGCCTAGCAGTTTCGGATGGCCATCCAAAAATATTTAATGTGTGAAATAGTTTGCCAACTTTTGTAAACTAAATACGAAAATGTCCATTCCACCGACATCTACCAATAAATTGGAAATGAGCAAATTCGTTTAAGCTGCTATTATCCGAAAATTAGAGAACGAAACATGATGGTTTTCTCTTATTATTTGTCACAATATCTTGTGGAGTTCTTTCGAGTACCTCGCCTGTATAAACTGTATGGTTGATTATAGTGTTGTAGGGTATTCAACGGTCGGCCCCGCTCGACTGTAGCCTTTGCTTACTTGTTTTTTTTAAATTTTATTGAATGAAAGCAAAAAATGTCGGAAATAGCATCAAATTTTAGAATAAGTTTAGATTTGTTCGAATTGGTCACTTTTGGCACGAATTATGGCCTTCAAACGGCCAATGAAACCGTCGCACGCTGCCCGAATGTTGCTCTGTGGTATTTTGGCCCATTCCCGGCGAAGCGCTTGCTTTGGTATTTTTTTTGTGCCAACCTTGCTTGCTTTCCAAAATACTTCAGACACAATAGTCCAACGGATTGGTATTCGAAGATTTTGGTGGCTCTTGTGCGCTGGAAATGAACCTAATTTTGTAACCATTCATGGGTGGCGCGTCAACAAAAGGTCAATATTTCTAGAAAATGATTGATCTTCTAGAACAAGAATGAATCGTTCGGTTTTGTGCAAACTTTGCCAATCCTAATATATTTATCAGTTCTATATGATGTGCGACAATGGACAATATCGGCCCACTTCATCAAGTACCGCCCCCTCAAAGGGTCAACATTTTGAATAATTATACCTCTTATAAATGAAAAATTCCGATTGTCTTCGAATTTCACACATCCCAATATTTTTGTTAACACAAAATCTGATGTGAAGATGGAATACATCGGTCCACTACTTATGGCACCTCCCCCACAACGGTACCACCCCACAACGGGTCAAAATTTGGAATATTAATGAAGGTCATAAAACGCAAAACAAACATTAAATTCTTTCCAAATTTCACACATCCAAATGTTTCTACTAATACAAGATCTGACATGAAGATGATAGATATCGGTCCATCCCTTCTACAAGGTGACGCAAAAGTTATCCTCCTATCAGAAAATGCTATAAATTTTACGATTGGCCCCTAATGTGAATTCAGTTTTCACATATTTGTTGTAGACACACACGAAACACACGTTAAAAATGTTGCGCTACACTGCTCCAGAACGCGGAATATTGGAGACCAATAGTTGGTCGGTGACTTTGGCACAACGTGAATTTCGTTGCAGATTGCCTGGTCGTCCAATGCCTACTGGTGAAACACGGCGACGTTTAGCCGCACGTCTCGAATAGCCGAGAATGTCATGGAAGCGCTGTCGACATCGACAAGACGACGTGCCACGCAAATGGGTATCAGTCGACGGTCTTTACAGCGAATTTTGGTACAAGATTTGAAGATGTTTCCGTACAAAGTCCAGGTGGTGCATTAGCTGTTAGCTGCTGACCCCCAATCGCGTCTAACATACGCCCAAGCCATCCTTAATTTTTCATCAAAAATAATCATGACTTTCCATCTTAGTGGGTACGTAAATAAGCTTGGTGTATGGTGTGCTGTTTTCGCTGGAGGAGTCATCGGACCTTTTTCTTCGAAGACATCGCGGGCCAAACGGTTACCGTGAATAGTGAGCGCTACAAAGCTATGATCAACGACTTCTTTTTGCCGCAACTCGACGGTGCAACGACACACACTGCACGATATACTGAAGGATGCATTTCCAGGGCGCGAAATTTGCACTGGCCAGCAAGATCGCCTGATGACTTTTGGGCTTTGTTAGTATCTCTCTCACAAAGGGTCATATTTTTCAATACTTATGTCTCTCATAACTTGCGAAACAAGTCAGTGATTATTTTTAATGTTGGTATTTCAAAATATTTATCTCAACCAGAATTCTGCTGTGAATATGGAATATATGGGCCCACTCCCTGTCCTTCAAAGAAATAGGCCTCCATAAATGGATGTTTTTGGCGCCTTCATTTCCTGGCAATCTGTAGATGGGTAGCCCCACAGGTCTTCTGTAGTTTTCTCTTAATAAAAATAGTAGATACATAGAGATACAGAAAGAAGACCTTCCGAAGGTTATCCATAGATAATAGGCTTTTCGTTGACAGAAAGTCATCTAGAGGTCTTCTTTGGACTGAAAACCTTTTGAAGCTCTTCTATAGATTCATGATATTGTTCTATATAGAGAAAGAATTATTCTATACACAAAATACGATTTATGGGTCTTCTCTTCAGCTCTGTACGGAATTCTAGATAAAATACGTGCTCTAGGAATATAAAGCTTGATATAGACCATTGGTTTTCCATTAAGACAAATTCCTTTCAATGGGGAAGACGTTTCTATGGAGAAGACCATCAGGACTTTTACGAAGAAGACCTCTTTTTATACCCTCAGCTATATGGCTACAGAGGGTATCTACAAAATTCAGAACATTTGGAGTCGATCTAGCTATGTCCGTCCGTCCGTCATCGTAATATTTTTTTTCAAACTTAGATCGAGTTTGGAGATGGGCAATATCGGTCCACTCCTTCTAGTATATCCCCCACAAAAGGTCGAAATTTTCAAAAAATATATTTTTTTGCATAGAAAGAGAAAGGATAATCCGATTTTGCTCCAACTCTGCGAATCCTTATATTGGTGTCAGTGCTAGGTCAGGTGTGAAAATGGACAATATCGGTCCAATCCATCAAGTACCTCCTCCTCAAATGGTCAACATTTTTGAATGATTACAAATCTCATAAAATGTGATGTAAGAGTCCGATTGTCTTCTAATTTCACAAATCCCAATAATTTTATTAACCCAAGATCTGTTGTTAAGATGGGCAATATCGGTCCACTCCTTCTGGTACCTCCCCCACAAAGGGTTAATTTTTTGAACATTAATGAAGCTCATGAAAGGCACAATTAACATTAGATTCGATTCAGACTTGGCACATCTCAATATTTCTATCAACTCAATATCTATTAAAAATATTGTAGAGATCGGACCATTCTTTCTGGTACCTCCCCCACAAAGGGTCAAAGTTTTGAATAACCGAAACTATTTTAAATTTCTGAAATAACCATCCGTTTCTCTTCATATTTCACATATCCCATTATTTCTACTCGCACAAGATCTGCTGTGAATATGGGATATATCGGTCAATTCCCTCTGATACTTCCCCCACCACGGGTCAAAATTTTGAATATCCATGAAGCTCATAAAACGCGAAATTAAAGTCGGATTCCATTCCGACTTGATGTATCGCAATATTTCCATCAACACAAGATTTGTTATAAATATATTAGAGATCGGACCACTTATTCTGGTACCTCCCCCCACAAAGGGTCAAAATCTTGAATATCCATGAAGCTCATAAAATGCGAAATGAACATCCGATTCCATTCAGACTTGGTATATCTAAATATTTCCATCAGCAGAAGATCTTTTATAAATATGTGAGGGATCAGCCCATTTCTTCTCATACCTCCCCCGCAGAGGGTCATAATTTTCAATATTTATGTCTCTCATAACTTCGAAAAAAACTCAGTAATTCTTTTCAAACTTGGTATATCTTAATATTTCTCTCAACCAGAGGTCTGATGTGAATATGGAATTTATCGGCCCAGTCTTTTTGGCACTTTACCCACAAAAGGTTAAACTCTTAATTGACAATTATTCGCATAAAATTGAAATTGGATGGGCCTCTTGATGAAAGATGCAAGGTCTTCTACAGTTTAATTTTAATAAAAATAGAAATAGGAGGAAATAACCCCTTTTAAAGGCTATCCATAAATAGAAGACTTTTATTGATGGAAAGTAATGTAGAGATCTTCTTTGAACGGAATACCTCTCTTCTATAGTATGCAGTATAGTTCTTCTCTAGAAAAAATGATTTATCGTATCGTATAGACAATACACGTTTTATGGGGTTTCCGTTCAGACCCTGCACGGGGTTCTACATTAAATAGATAGAGGGACTTCTATGTGGCTTTAAAAATTTTCTAGGAATAGAAGGCTATTTAAAGACCTTCTGGCTCTCAATTGAGACCTTTTGCTTTTCAATGGGTCTTTTACGAAGAAGACCTCTTTTCCAAATCTCAAATGACAATAATAGCAACAATAATTAATACCCTCGACCATTTGGTACAAATTTGGTAATTTCAAAAAAAAAAAAAAAAAAAAAATAAATAAATAAAATCCGTTAAAAATTCTGTTAAAATCTTAAAAATACGGAATGTCTATACGACGACATGGACCTGCATAGGCAACTTTTGTCATAAGTTATTACAATATTTAATTGCGAAACTTGAAGAAAAATATGTTTATAATGTAGCTAAAATCATCAAAATACCGAATATTGGGAGGTACCTTTATATATGGGGGCCATACGAAGGCGTGGACCTGCACAGACAATTTTCTGGCATGGGCTGAAGTATTCATTTCGAACTTCACATGCGAAATTTGAAACAATCCCGGTAAATAATGTCGCTAAAATCATCAAAATATCGAATATCGGGGGGTACCGTTATATGGGGGCTATACGAAGACGTGGACCTGCACAGATAATTTTCTGTCTTAGGCTGTAGTATCCATTACGAACTTCAAATGCCAAATTTGAAACAATTCCGGTGAATAATGTCGCTAAAATCATCAAAATACCGAATATCGGGAGGTACCGTTACATGGGGGCTATACGAAGACGTGGACCTGCACAGATAATTTTCTGTCTAAGGCTGTAGTATCCATTACGAACTTCAAATGCCAAATTTGAAACAATTCCGGTGAATAATGTCGCTAAAATCATCAAAATACCGAATATCGGGAGGTACCGTTATAGGGGGGCTATATGATAACTTGGACCTACATGGCCCATTTACGAACTTAACCTGCCTACTGGCAAAATATACATGTGTGCAACATTTTAGCCTTCTATCTCAATTCGTTCGAAAGATAGCGTGATTACAACAGACAGACAGACAGACGGACAGACAGACAGACAGACAGATAGACACACAGACAGACGGACACGGCTAAATCGTCTTAGAATTTTACGCTGATCAAGAATATATATACTTTGTTGGGTCTGACATGAGTATTTCGAGGAGTTACAAACGGAATGACAAAATTAATATACCCTCCATAGTATGGTGGAGGGTATAAAAAATTATTAAAATAATTTCATTTTCATCAACTTTTCCTTTACCATTTATCACCCCGGCGATGGTGATAATTAGTAATTTTCCCACGTGCCACAGCCACAGCCACAAAAAAGTCAAATTAATTTTCCTATTCAATTTCAAAATCCACATCAACAAAAAATAACTCTATTAAATATAACTTATTACAACTTGCTTGCTTCCTTACTCCCTCCCCCACCGCCATGGCCATTATTCGAATTACAACTATTACAACAATCACAATAACACATAATCACAAGTCTGTGATTAGTAAATATCTAATCAAAGTGTTGCAGAACGGACTCAAATAATGAGAAACATTCCATTATCACATGTTTGGACATAATATTCGAATAGCGTCTTACCACCCTTCCTTTGATCCCCTAGCAGCGTTCCCTACTTGAATACCAACCACAAATCTGAACAACTTAAGCCATTCCAAATTGAATTATTCCCCAATCAGTTTGTTACGACCGATACTACCATGAAGGACAATGATGGCGATGATGATGAGGATAATAATTCCCTAAAGTCATATTACCACTACTAATAATCAACAGAACAAACGAACAGGACAGGAAGTAGGTGTTTGCTACTATGTTTGTAGTTGAGTTTACGTCAGTGTGTGCGTGGGTGAGTGTGTGTGTGTCTGTAACAATATTGTGTACTTTCCGTATCCGGCAGACAATTATTTGCTTATTTTACTTTACTTTGGCGAAGGACATTCGCCTCGCAATCTCTGCTTCTGCTTACCCACTTCAAGTGTTTATTTAATTTCCACATCCTTTATAGATGATTATCAATTAATAATCATGATGATTATAATAATGCAAGTGGAAGTGGGAAAATGATACGTACATACACACAGAAAGGCAGACAGACTGACAGTCAAGTGGAAAATGGGAGCTCATACTCTGAGCCATGTATATCCAGCAGATAAATGGAGGGAAAATAGTCCTGTCAGAGATGCCAACTGTTCAATTCTAGGATTATATTTACCAACCGTATACCAGGAGATCTGCTTCATAGAAGACCTGGAGGTATTCTTCGCAGACGACCTGGAGGTCTTCTATATAAAAGACTTAGGTACTTCTCCACAAAAGACTTAGAGGTCTTATTCAAAAAAGACCTTGAGGTCTTTTTCACAGAAGACCTGGCGGTCTTCTTCATAGAAGACCTGGAGGTCTTCTTCACAGAAGACCTGGAGGTCTTCTTCACTGAAGACCTGGAGGTCTTCTTCACTGAAGACCTGGAAGTCTTCTTTACAGAAGACCTGGAGGTCTTCTTTACAGAAGACCTGGAGGTCTTCTTCATAGAAGACCTGGAGGTCTTCTCCACAGAAGACCTGGAG
Source organism: Musca domestica (assembly GCF_030504385.1). Classification (NCBI taxonomy): domain Eukaryota; kingdom Metazoa; phylum Arthropoda; class Insecta; order Diptera; family Muscidae; genus Musca; species Musca domestica. The sequence continues at coordinate 17,531,440 of NW_026712409.1, read as the reverse complement.
GTCTTCTCCACAGAAGACCTGGAGGTCTTCTCCACAGAAGACTTGGAGGTCTTCTTCATAGAAGACCTGGAGGTCTTCTTCATAGAAGATCTGGAGTAGGTCTTCTACATAGAAGACCTGGAGTAGGTCTTCTTCATAGAAGACCTGGAGTAGGTCTTCTTCATAGAAGACCTGGAGTAGGTCTTCTTCATAGAAGACCTGGAGTAGGTCTTCTTCATAGAAGACCAGGAGGTCATAAAATACCATGAGGCCTTCTTCATAGAAATCCTGGAGGTCTTCTCCATAGAAGACGTGGAGGTGTTCTCCATAGAAGACCTGGAGATCCTCGCCATAGAAGACCTGAAGTCTTCTCCATAGAAGACGTGAAGTCTTCTCCATAGAAAACATGAAGTCTTCTCCATAGAAGACTGGAGGTCTTCGTCATAGAAGGCCGGAAGGTCTTCGTCATAGAAGGCCTGCAGGTCTTCATCATAGAAGACCTGTAGGACCTGAAGGACTTCTCTACAGAAGATTTAGAGTTGTTGTCCACAGAAGACCTGGAGGTCTTCTCCGTAGAATGCATAGAGGATTTCTCCACCCATTAGCGTCGAATCGCAGTAGAAGACCTGAATTCATTCACCTCATAAAAGGCCTGAAGGTCTTTTCTCTAAAAGAGAGAAGAACAGAAATTGTTTTTCCTCGGAGGCTAGGAGGTCTTCTTCAGTAAAGACTGGAGGGTATATTCCAAGATTTCCGAAAGGTCTGCGCTTGCAACCTGAATTGGAGCTCTATTCTTACACCATTAAAACTGTCTGGTTTTTCTGGGTTTATCCTCTCACATTTCCCGAATGAAGCCGAAGCCGATGAATTATGTTTTATTAGCTCTTAACCTTGCCAGACATGTGTCCTCATAACTCTGTCTCCATTCGAAATGAATGACATCTGTCAAAGAAAATTTCCAGCCGAAACGAAAAAACTGCTTCAAATTTATCACAATAAATCCTTCGCAGCGGAACATGTTTCGTTTACTTTACCCAATTTTCAAATGTCGGGACAAATTCAATAAATATTTGATTCCCACAAAAATCCAAGCAATCCGCACTTAAGCAGATTGAGTGACATAAATGTAACGCAACTTCCACGTCGGTACATCTGTACCAACTACGGCTGCACATGTGGATTTATCATTACAAATGTTAGTATTGAAATCCACTTACATGTGTGTAGGTGTGTGTGTGTGCGTGCGTATGTAGGATATGTTTTCCCCAAAGAGATCCTCTTCAAAATCCATTGAACAAACCCCACACCCCCTCCTCTCATCTCTCCACTCAAAAAATGTTATTCATTTCATAAATTAAATTTTCCCAGCTCTAAGCAGACAACATGACAATCAATCTGTCAAAAGTTCGCCCCCACCAACCCCCCCTTCATTGCAAATGGGGGAAAGGAAGAATTCCAAATCAAAGTTTGATTTATTTGAGAGCAAAGAGAACTCGAGCAAGAGAGCGAGATTCATTTATCACAACCACACGCTCATCATCGTCATCATCCTCATAATACAGCTGACATAACCTTCTACACTTTTGACATCGAGAGCGAGCAGCAGAGGTTTTATTTTTTTCTTTCGGTGGTGTCCTGGCTTCCTGACCGCGTCCGTCACAAAACCACTAAACCTGAGCACTGTGTGTACACAACCTACAACAACATGGCAACAAAAAACGACGACGACGACGAAGAAGAAGAAACAACAAAAAACGCCAAAGGGACCACTTCTCTCCACTTAAATCCCGAAGAAGTAACACTAACCGAAAGATACGAAATGAAAACAAAACAAAAAACGCAAGAACAGCCAAAACCACCAACAACAACAGCAGCCACACATGAAATCATAACATAACAATAATAAAATGCGGAGTGAAAAAAAAGAAGAGGCGCCACAGGAGAGTCATTGCCATACGCCACAGAACAAACATTCGATATTCAAATGAAGAGCGGTTCGGTGCGCTGCGCTGCTGCTTCGAGCTGTGGTTGAGGTTTAGGTTTCTCCCAGCTGTCTGCTTGCCTGCCTTCCAGCCTGTCGGTTTCATAAATGCTGTAACATAATTTCGGTTTCTGTTCGCTGTTGCACACACGAGCCGAGAGAGCCTTTGGGAGAGAGTGATTTTGGGAAGGAAAAGTGTTGTCAACAAGGTAATAGTTAAAAAACGCCAAAAAGCTTTATACGGAAGAAATTTTATGGCTATCCTAATCACTAGACAATACGGGTTTGTTGAAATGTTCTCCGCCAAAACGTGTCTCGTAGAAATAACGGTTTTAGACGCTAGGTCTCTTTGAATTAAATCCGTTTCAGGACATTTGGAGTCGCTCTAGTGATGTCCGTCCCTCTGGCTGGCTGGAGCGCACGATAAATTTCGAAGGGAGCATCCGATTTGGTGCAAACATGGTTCATCGAAGTATTATTATTAAACTTAGATTAGAGTCGGAGTTGGGAAATATCGGTTCACTCTTTCTGGTACTAAAGGTCGAAATTTTGAAAGAAAAGATTTTACTGCTCAGAAAGAGAGAGAATAATCAAATATCACCATATTTTTATTAACACACGGTCTGCTATGAAGATGAAATGTATCGGCCCACCCCTTCTAGCAATTGGAATTACAGGGTGAGTTGAAAAAATTGCAACAAAGTCAAACGCCATAATTTTTCCATTTTCCTTTAAATTTTATTAAATGAAAGCAAAAATATCGGAAATAGCATCAAATTTTAGAATAAGTTTAGATTTGTTCGAATTGGTCACCATTGGCACGAATTATGGCCTTTAAACGGCCAATGAAACCGTCATACGCTGCCGAATATTACTCTGCGGTTTTTTGGCCCATTCCCGGCGAAGCGCTTGCTTGAGGTGATCGACACTTTGGTATTTTTTAGTGCCAACCTTGCTTTCCAAAATACTCTAGACACAGTAGTCCAACGGATTGGTATCAGGAGATTTTGGTGGTCATTGTGCGCTGGAAATGGAACGAGGAACCTCATTTTGTTACCATTTTTGGGCGGCGCATGCTAAGTGCGATGGTGATGAGTCCTGTTGCAATGTCCAAGGTCTGCGGCTCTAATACACCCTCCAGAATATTTTTCGCGTTAAAATTCGGCATTTATTCTGATGCCACGGACGATTAATTCAACGTGAGGGCGACCATCGGTTGTTATGGTGGCCCACACCATCACCATGACCAGCGCTGGAATTCTGGTGGCCAAGTAAACTTCAAACTGCTGGACAACGAATGTTTTCTCATCGGGGAAAACCAAATTCGGCAGTTCACCACTTACGGCCAAGCGAAGCAACTCTTTAGCTCTTTTTAGTCTATTTTCTTTCTGTTGCGGTGTAAGTTCTTGCACTTTTTGGAATTTCAATGGCTTTACCCAGAGCTCATTTTTCAATATTTGCCGAATGGAATATTGCGATATGTTCAGCTCACGAGCCATTTTTCGGCCACTGCGACGCCGGTTTCGATCAAGTCGCTTCTTTATTTTTTAAACCATTTCTGAGGATGTTTCTGGTTTTCCGCCTTCCGTCCACTTCCTTGACGTCAAGCTACGCCCCAGGCTATTACGGTAACGAGCGATGGTACGAGACACAAAAGATTTATTTACATTTAAATCGTGGAATGCTCTAACGATAGCCACTTGTGGTTTTCCAGCCAAATATAAAGAGATCACACTATCCCGCTTGAATTCCATCACGAATAACTTTTTTTCCGGAAAATTCTCATCAAAATGCTTTTGTACACTTGTAAACAATATAATGAGCTGTCACTGGAATAATTTTAACAGCTGTTGGACGAGTGGCTTAAAAATGACAGCAGTCTGAAGTTGGTTGCAGTTTTTTTTTGATCTCACACTTTACAACACCATCAACCTGCAAATTCAAAGATAGCCTCATCTCCGCAGTCCATGTGATGAAAAGTGTGGCCGTCGATTTAGTGGCGGATATCTTAATATTCCTTGCAGTTAAAAAGGCGCACAGAGGGGTGAAATCACAAAACACAGAGATTAATTAAAAAATAAAATTCGACTTTTGGAATAAATGTTTTTAAACTATTATAGAACACTAAATTCTACATCAGTACCGAAAATTTTAAAGTCATACCTTGTTTAGTTTTCTAATTACACAGTGGCAAAGCTAAGAAGTATTTCCTTTTTTTCCCTTGGATTTTTGAAGTGCAATAATTTAGTTTATTTCTTATCAATAGTGATCATTTTAAAATTGAAACATCGAATACAAGTTGTTATCAGTGTTTTTGAGTAAAAAAGTTTTAAAAATAAAAATGTCAAAATGGAGTTTTAAAGAAATAATATCGAGAAGGTCTTAAAATTTTAAATTTGTATTTTAGTATGGAATTTCATCTTTCATAATTAACAAAAAACTCGTGCCGTTTTTTGATTTAAAATGGTGAAAATAGTCAACTGATTCTGCGGTGAATGTGCTTTGATCTAGTTTTCTGTTTCATTTGTTTTTTTATTTTTTGCTCTTTATTAAATAAGTTTCTCTTGCGTCAGTGGTGAGGTTACTTGTCTCACCCTCAATTTTGACTGATGATCCAATTTAAGACAATAAGAGAAATTTAGGGGAGGATGATTTTTCTATTTCAGATCGGAATGCTTAATTTTTTATAATTATTCCTTTCTCATAAAAATATGTAGTCTTTTTGTCTTCAGATTTTAGAAGGTTTTACAAAGAATAAATTATTTTTCTGGCTTCACTCAAATTTTGGTTTTTTATAGGCAATTTTTGTAATTTATCCTTCCATCCATTGGGAATCAAAATACCAAATAATAAGTTTGTAAAAAACTCTGTCTGAAACCCTCAAAAAACCTAATATTAGGAAATCCCATTATATGTTTTGCAGGGAGAAATTTCCAAAGTACCTAAAATTTGGAAGTGCCGTTATATACGGTCAATATCTAAAATTTGGAGGCGCCTTTATATATGGTCAATACTAATAGTACCTAAAACTCGGAAGTGCCGTTATACATGGTCAATACTAATATTCACAAAATTTAGCAGGGAGTGATTTTGTCCACTCCGAACTCAAAATGTCAAGATACTCATGATTGGGTTTGAAATTGTGGCCGAAACCTTCAAAATACCAAAAATCAGGAATTAACGCTATATGAGGGCCTCACCGAAACGTGGACCGTTATGTCCCATTTTTAATGCCAAACATATGAGAGGTAATATGAATGTCTGAGCAAAATTTCAGAGCGATAGAATGCTTTCCTGAAATAATCTCCGTTTTTGGGCATCTCACCCCACTGTGAGGCGGTTAGATCTGCTATGTAAGCTTGTGATTAGCTTTAGTGACAAAAACCCGCTACATTAGCATCACTGTTTTCCCTGCATGATAGCATGAGAATGTGAGCACAACTATTTCTCTTTGTATCACAATTTTTTTTTCTCTCCCTCTCTCAGTTGCTCTCCGAATACATTGATTCCTTCGATTCTTATTCAAGTTTGATGCCGATGGTTGAGGGTTCGCTTTGCTTGCATTGCCCATTGACATTGTGTGGTTGGCCGTTGGCGCTGTGCTCTCTCGAGTTTAGTTTGTTTAGCTATGTCAAACGGTACGGATGTGGGACATTGAGCAACGCAACGCGATATGAGCCATGCAACGCAATGGTGTTAACGTAAAATAATATTGCGGGATTCGGTTAAGTTATAATTATTTTGTATTGAAAGAAAAATTGAAAACAAATTTGTATTGAAGTGGAGGTGAATGAAAACAGTTGGCGAATATTTGAAAAAAAAAAAAAAAAAACAACGGATATCCTCGCAATTGAGAAATTTTTTTGTAATTCTCTTAAAAAATAAGAAGTTATTATATTCGATTGTAAAATAAATAAAATCTGAAAATATTTTGAAAAATTTAAAGTGTTTCCAGTTAAAAAAAAAAATTGAAAAAGAATATTTGAAATCTTAATAAATTAATTCGGAAATCCCATTCGTTTTGGAAATAGTTCCAAAAAATACCCTCGGGAACAAAAGTTTCTCTTTCTTCGTCGAATACTTTATGACAACTTTAATGGATATTCCAAATAAATCATAACAGGAGTCAACAAGGATAACAGCGCCTTTAATTGCATGTAAGTGTATATCCTCTCATTGTATATATGTGTGCGTACGTACCTGATGAGTCTGTGTGAAAAAGTCTGTATGTGTGTATATTTGCTGAGTCCTGGGGTCAAAGAGCAATCACAATCTAACGTATCTCGCCCTATAACCATTGTCCTGCCACCGTTTTTAAAGGCTTGATAAAAATCACACGCACACCGGCAAAAAAAAAAGAAAACCCAAAACAAGTTTTACAAATTACAAAATATAAAATTCACACAAAACTACAACAACACCAACAACAAAAGGCGGAAAATTGAATTTTTCCCTTTTGTTTTCATTTTTATTTCATTTCGTAATTGTAACCGTCTGTCGGTCTGTTTGGCTGTCTGCTTTTCGAATCACCACCACCTCCAGCACTCAATATGCTCAATGTTTAACCACGTTAAGGATATTCCTACGTTCACTCACTCTCTTTCCCAAATCCCTACAATGCCGAAAAAGGTTCGTTGTCGTTTTCTTAAAGACAAAACCCCAGAAGAGATGCAGGGATGGAAAATGAAAATGTTCGATATTACCTCAAAGAATAGGCAATGGAGAGCAAAGAAATCCTTTATAACAATTGTGGGAAAGATGAGAATAGGTTATAATCACCGTGACGAATTTGCTGGCTTAGAATACCACCTGTTGGCTAATGAATGATATCTGGCGTAACAATAAAAGGGATTATTTTCGATATGAAAGTTAAGTTGTTGTTAGGGTGATAAGGAGAAAAAAATGTGGAAAGGGCTGTGAACTGAACTATGAAATAGAGATTTTTTATAACCTCAGGCATATGGCTAGAGAGGGTATATACGGCCAAAACGTGTCTCATCGAAATAATGGTTTTAGACCCTAGGTTTTTTTGGACGAAATCCGTTTCAGGACATTTAGAGTCGATATAGGGATGTCCGTCCTCCTGTTTGTCTGGCTGCTGCGTACGATAACTCTCGAAGGGAGTATCCAACTTGGTCCAAACTTGGTACATCGTAATATTTTTTATCAAACTCCTTCTGGTACCTCCCCCACAAGGGATCAACATTTTGAATATCCATAAAGCTCATAAAACGTGAAATTAACATTCGATTCCATTCAGATGGTACATCTCAATATTTCCATCAACACAAGATCTGTTATAAAGTTGGGAGGGATCGGACTATTTCTTCTGGTACCTACCCCACATAAAATTGGATATAAATGTTCGATTTTCTTGTAATTTTACACAAACTAATATTTTTATCTGCATACGATGAAGTATGAAAATGGAATACTTCGGTCGAATGTGCGTGAATCATTTTACAAATTCTAAAAATGATAACATATCTGATATCTCGTGAAGGAAGTAGTCGATATAGTCCAAACCTGGCACGTCGCAATATTTATATCATATTTATTTAGGTCCAAGATGGAATGGACAATATTAACCCGTTCAGGGTCAACAGTTTGAATAATTATAACTCACTTCAAAATATATTTAATTAATCGAACATAGGCTGAGGGTATATAGGGTGAGATGAAATAAGCAAAAAGCAGCTAAGTTCGGCCGGGCCGAACTTTTAATAACCTCCACAATTTGGAAAGAATTTGAAAAATTTCAAAAAACTTCCGGAATTTACCACTTAAATGAAAATTGTTATATGGAGACTATACGAAGACGTGGACCTGATTACGAAATTTTTTGTCATAGGCTGTAGTACCCATTACGAACTTTAAATACCAAATTGGAAACAATTCCGGTGAATAATGTCGCCCAAATCATAAAAATACCGAGTATCGGGAGGTACCGTTATATAGAGGCTACACGAAGACGTAGACCTGAATACAAAAATTTTTGTCATAGGCAGTAGTACACATTACGAACTTCATATACGACATAATTTCGGTAAATAATGTCGCTAAAGCCATGAAAAAACCGAATATCAGGAGGTATTGTTATATAGGGGATGTACGAAGACGTAGACCTTGATACGATATTTTCTTCCATAGGCTGCAGTAACCATTAAGATCTCCCAATATGAAATTTTGAAACAATTCCGGTGAAAAATGTTGCTGAAATCATAAAAATATCGAGTATCGGGAGCTACCGTTATAATGGGGGCTATACGAAGACGTGGACCTGCATACAAAAATGTTTGTCATAATGTCGCTGAAATCATAAAAATACCGAATATTAAGAGGTACTGTTGTATGGGAGCTATACGAAAACGTGGACCGACATGGCCCATTTACGAATTTAACCTGCATGCATGGTAACCTATGCATGTATGCAACATCTTAGCCTTCTATCTCAATATATACCCTCCATAGAATGGTGGGAGGTTTAATAACTGCAACAAAGTCAAACGCCACAATTTTTAAATATTTTTTTTCCAATTTTATTGAATGAAAGCTAAAAATGTCGGAAATAGCATCAAAATTTTGAATAAGTTTTGATTTGTTCGAATTGGTCACCTTTAGCACGAATTACGGCCTTCAAACGGCTAATGAAACCGTCACATGCTGCCCGAATGTTGCTCTGCGGTATTTTGGCCCATTCCCATTTTGGCCCATTCGGCATTTGTTCTGATGCCACGGTCGATTAAAACGAGCAGAGAGTGACCATTGGTTGTTATGGCGGCTCACACCATCACCATGGCCGGCGCTTGAATTCTGGTGGCCAACGGAGGGTGCACATTTTCAGCTGACTGCTTTGGCAAATAAATTCGATCATTTTCTTTGTTTACAAACAGCTGGGCAACGAATGTTTACTCATCGGAGAAAACCAAATTCGGCAGTTCACCACTTTCGGCAAAGCGAAGCAACTCTTTAGCTCTTTTGAGTCTATTTTCATTCTGTTGCGGTGTAAGTTCTTGTACTTTTTGGAATTTTAATGGCTTTACCCCTAGCTTATTTTTCAATATTTGCCGAATGAAATTTTGCGATATGTTCAGCTCACGAGCCATTTTTTGGCCACTGCGACGCGGGTTTCGATCAAGTTGCTTCTTTACTTTTCGAACCATTTCTGCTGATGTTGCTGTTTTTCCGCCTTCCGTCCACTTCCTTGACGTCGGGCTACGCTACCAGGCTAACACGGTAACGGGCGATGGTACGAGACACAAAAGATTTTTTTCACATTTAAATGCTGGAGTGCTCTAACGATAGCCACTTGTGGCTCTCCAGCCAAACATAGAGAAATCTCACTATCACGCTTGAATTCCATGACGAATAAGTTTTTTTTTTCTGGAAAATTCTCACTAAAATGCTTTTGTACTCTTGTAAACAGTATAATGAGCTGTCACTGGAATAATTTTAACAGCTGTCAGACGAGTGGCTTAGAAATGACAGTAGTTTAAAGTTGTTTGCCGTTTTTTCATCTCACCCTGTATATGGTTACTATCCTGCCCATTTATGATATAACTGGACAAAACGAGATTGTGACGAAGTTATATCCTCAGTCAACAATATATCCTTCGAACTTTCTTACAAAAATTTAGCTATATTCGAAAAGTACTTCAATAACTTTTCTTATGATTATATGCAAGATTATGGCTCGGAAGATCTTCAAAAATATTCCCATAAAAAATCATGGCCATAATTGTCCTTTAAAAATATTTTTTTAAAAATAATATGAAAAAAAATCTTTGATAGTCCTTTAAAAAATCCTACCAAATCTCCCTTGCATTGTCATTCTTAAAAGAAAAAACAAATAATAGCTTGAACTGAATTTTCCATCCCTGGGTTTCGTGTATGGCAAGGTGAGTGTGTCCGTGTGTCTTAAAGGAGACCGCCCGTGAATATTTAATGTATATTCGTGTCCTTGTATGTGTGCGTGTAGATGTTAATAACAAATGTATTGTTAAAGGTACACACACACACACAACCGTTGAGGTGTAGAGAGGTTTCGAACGTAAAATCTCCTGTGAACGTCAAAAACATTAAGCATTTTGTAACGGAGACCCTCCTCCCTGCATCTCTTTCTGCCGTCCTTTTATGTTTCTTTTGTTCTCTCTCTCTCTCTCTCTTTCAAACATATGCTGAGTTTTTGTATAACTTGCAGATGTTTCTTTTCGTTACTTCTTAAAGGAAAAACGGCTTTTCCTTATAACATTATGTATGCCAGCCCAACAGCCAGCCACATTAAATTGTGAGTGTGTTTGTGTCGGTGTTTGAATTACAAGTTTCTTTTTTTTTTTGAATTTTTTGCTGTTGCCATTTTTAGCTGCTCCATAGTTGAATTTTTCATTGTCCTTGTTTCTATTGTGCAAGTCCTTGTTTAGGTTTGTTGTTTTTTTGTCGCTCTTGTTTTGTGGTGGCAGTAGTTTTAGTTGCTACTGTTGCTGCTGCTGCTGCCAATATTGCTGTTGTCACATATCCTGTTATAGTCCTGTTTCCTTGTTCGCTTGTGTCATTTTAATCGCTGGTCCTTGTCTGTTGTTGTCACTTACATTCTATTCTATTCTACTGTTGCTGTTGTCGTCGTTGTTGTTGCATTTGCAACTAAAGTGGGGTTCCCAAAGTGGCCTCGTCAAGTGTGCAGTGAAGTGCACAGGAGGATATTTGTTCTGTAACATGATATAAATAAGTTGAAAATTATAAAAAAATAAAACGGAGCAGTAGCAGAACTGAAAACCTCAACAATCCGCCCAACCAGAGGAAAAAAGGGACACATTTCAAATATATGGAAGTATTAAATACAAACAAACTTGGCGTAAAAGAAACGAAAATGTAACGTTCTGTGTCACAGGAAGTGAAAAAGTATCGCATTCGAGGACAAATGAAGGAAATATGCACTTAAGCGATACACTTAGCGGAATATTTGGGAATACGGGGCAATTACTTCCAAGTACTTGGTGGATATTAATGAAAACAAGTAAAAAAAGTAGCAAAGGTCGGGCGGGCCGAAGTTTTAATATCCTGCAACATTCGGAAGGATTTTAAAAATTTCAAAAAAAAAAAAAAAAAAATAAAAAATCCGCCGAAAAAATACTGCTCAGATGAAAACTTTTGTATGAGGGCTATACAAAGACGAGGTGCTGGTAAAGCACATTTTTGTGATAGACTGTAGTAACGATTCCGAACTTTAAATACGAAATGTGACGCAATTCCGGTAAATAATGTTACGAAAATCTTGAAAATGCCGAAAATCTCGGGGTTACGTTATATGGGTGCTATACTTAAACGTAAACCTATATAGACAATTCCCTTCCAGGGGGTAAAGTACTCAGAAGGAACTCCTTGTGTAGATTTTTAGACAATTCCATTAAAAAATGTTATTAAAATCATCAAAATTCAGAATATCGGGAGGTATAGTTATTTAGGGGCTATACGATATCGAGGACCTATATAAAAAATTCTCTTTCAGGGGGTTAAATTTCCAGAAGCAACTCCTTGCATAGATTTTCAGACTATTCCACTAAAAAATATGGCTAAAATCATCAAAATTCTTAATATCGGGAAGTACACTTATATGCGGGATATACGATATCGTGGACCCATATAGAAAATTCTCCTTCAGGGGGTAAAGTACTCACAAAGAACTCCTTGTGTAGAATTTCAGACAATTCCATTAAAAAATTTGACTAAAATCATTAAAATTCTGATTATCGGGAGGTACAGTTATTTGGGGGCTATACGATATGGTGGGCCTATGTAGACAATTCCCTTCCAGGGGTTGGAGCACTCAGAAGGAACTCCTTGTGTGAATTTTCAGATTATTAGATTAAAAAATGTGTATTCCATTAAAAAAAATCCGAAAATCGGGAGGTATACTTATATGCGGTATACACGATATCGTGGACCTATATACACAATTCTCTTTCAGAGGGTTAAAAACTCTGTAGGAACTCCTTGTGGAGATTTTCAGACTATTCCATTAAAAAAATGTGGCTAAAGTCATAAAAATTCTGAATATCGGGAGGTACACTTATAAGCGGAATATACGATATCGTGGACCCATATAGAAAATTCTCCTTCAGGGGGTAAAGTACTCACAAAGAACTCCTTGTGTAGAATTTCAGACAATTCCATTAAAAAAAATTGACTAAAATCATGAAAATACCGAATATCGGGAGGTACACTTATATGCGGGATATACGATATCGTAGACCTATATAGACAATTATATTTCAGGGGGTTAAATACTCAGAGGGAACTCCTTGTAGAGATTTTCAGACTATTCCACTAAAAAATGAGGCTAAAATCATCAAAATTCTGAATATCGTGAGGTACACTTATATGCGGGATATACGATATCGTGGACCTATATACACAATTCTCTTTTAGAGGGTTAAAAACTCCGTAGGAATTCCTTGTGCAGAATTTTAGACAATTCCATTGAAAAAATGTGGCTAAAATCATCAAAATATCGAATATCGGGAGGTACACTTATAAGTGGGATATACGATATCGGGGACCTGTATAGATAATTCTCTTTCAGGGGATTAAATACTCAGAAGGAATTCCTTGTGTGGAATTTCAGGCAATTCCATTAAATCATAAAAAGACCGAATATCGAGGGCACCATTGTATGGGGGCTATACGATATCGTGGATCGATATAGCCCATCTCCGAAGTCGAATGATAACATTTTCAAAGCAATTAATTTATTGCATAGAAAGAGAAAGGATTTTGCTCCAACTTTGCAAATCGAAATATTTGCATCAGTGCAAGGTCAGCTTCCAAAATTGACAACATCGGTTCACTCCATCCAGTACCTCCGCCACAAACAGTCAAAATTTTGAATAATTGTTAACTCTCATTAAATGTGATGTAAGTGTCCGATTATCTTCAAATTACACACATTGCAATATTTTTATTAACCCAAGGTCTGGTGTGAAGATTGAATGTATCGGTCCACACCTTGTGGTACCTCAAAATTTTGGTCAAAATTTTGAATATTCGTGGAGTTCATGAAACACGAAATTAACATCCGCTTCCATTTAGACTTGGTACATCTAAATATTTCCATCAACACAAGATCTGCTGCGAAGATAGCAGAGATCGGACCATTTCTTCTGGTACCTCCCCCACAAAGGGTCAAAATTTGGAATAATTATAAAATGTGATGTAAGAGTCCGATTGTCTCCAAATTATACACATTCCATTATTTCTACTAACACATAATCTGCTGTGAAGATGGGTACCTCCCCCCACAATGGGTCAACATTTTGAGTATCCATGCAGCTCAAAAAACGCAAAATTTACGTCCGATTCCATTCAGACTTGATATATCTCAATATTTCCATTAACGCAAGATGTGCCATGAAGATGGTGAAAATCGGACTACTCCTTCTGGTACCTCCCCCACAAAGTGTCAAAGTTTTGAATAATTTAAAACGATCATAAAAACCGAAATAAGCATCCGGTTCTCCTCATATATCACACATTTTATTATTGCTATTAACACAAGATCTGCTGTGAAGATGGGGTATATTGGGTCACTCCTTGTGGTACCCCCCCATAGAGGTTCAAATTTTTGAATATTCATGAAGCTCATAAACACGAAATTCACATCCGATTCCATTCAGACTTGGTACATCTCAACATTTCCATCAACGAAAGATGTGCCATAAAGATAGTGAAGATCGGGCCATCCCTTGGGGTACCTCCCCCACAAATGGTCGAAGTTTTGAATAACCAAAACGATTATAAAATCCGAAATAAGCATCCGGTTCTCCTCATATTTCACACATTTTATTATTTCTATTAACACAAGATCTGCTGTGAAGATGGGGTATATTGGGCCACTCCTTGTGGTACCCCCCCATAGAGGTTCAAATTTTTGAATATTCATGAAGCTCATAAAACGCGAAATTAACATCCGATTTCATTCAGACTTGGCACATCTCAATATTTCCATTAACGCAAGATGTGCCATGAAGATGGTGAAGATCGGACCACTTCTTCTGGTACCTCCCCCACAAAGGGTCAAAATTTTGAATAATCCAAAACTATCATAAAATCCGAAATAAGCATCCGGTTCTTCTCATATTTCACACATCCCATTATTTCCACTAACACAAGATCTGCTGTGAAGATGGGGTATATTGGTCCACTCCTTGTAGTACCTCCCCCACAAAGGGTAAAAATTTTGAATATTCATGAAGCTCATAAAACACGAAATTCACATCCGATTTCATTTCGACTTGGCACATCTCAATATTTTCATTAAGGCAAGATGTGCCATAAAGATGGTGAAGATCGGACCATTTCCCTGGTACCTCGCCCCAAAAAGGGTCAAAGTTTTTAATAAACAAAACGATCATAAAATCCGAAATAAGCATCCGGAACCCTTCATATTTCACACATCCCATTATTTCTATTAACACAAGATCTGCTGCGAAGATGGGGTATATTGGTCCACTCCTTCTGGTACCTTCCCCACAAAGTGTCAAAGTTTTGAATAATCCAAAACGATCATAAAATCCGAAATAAGCATCCGGTTCTCCCCATATTTCGCACATCCCATTATTTCTATTAACACAAGATCTGCTAAGAAGATGGATTGTATCGGTCCACTCCTTGTGGTACCTCCCCCACAAAGGGTCAACATTTTGAGTATCCATGAAGCTCAAAAAACGAAGAATTTACGTCCGATTCCATTCAGACTTGGTATATCTCAATATTTTCATTAACGCAAGATGTGCCATGAAGATGGTGAAAATCGAACTACTCCTTCTGGTACCTCCCCCACAAAGGGTCAACATTTTAAATTACAAAAACTATCATAAAATCCGAAACAAGCATCCGGAACCCTTCATATTTCACACATCCCATTATTTCTATTAACACAAGATCTGCTGTGAAGAAGGGATACATCGATCCATTCCTTCTGGCGCTTCCCCCATAAAGGGTAAAAATTTTGAATATTCATGAAGCTCATAAACACGAAATTCACATCCGATTCTATTCAGACTTGGCACATCTCAATATTTCCATCAACACAAGATCGCTTATGAAAATATTAGAGATCGGACCATTTCTTCTGATACCTCCCCCACATAGGGTTCAACATTTTGAAAAACAAAACACTCAAAGAAAGCGAAATAAGTATTCAACTCTCTTCGAATTTCACACACAATTTTGTTTTTGCCAACACAAGATTTGTTGTGAAACCCCTTCTGGCACCCACAAGGGGTGCCAATTTTCAATACTTATATCTGTCATAAAATTGAATATAATGTTCGATTTTCTTATAATTTCGCCTATACCAATATTTTTATCTAGATAAGATGAAATATATCAAGTAAACAACAGCTAAGTTCCGCCGGGCCGAACTTTTAATAGGCGGGAACTTGAAAAATTAAAAAAAAATCCGAAAACTATCATTTAAATGAAAACCGTTATACGGAAACTATACGAAGACTTGGACCTGCTAACAAAATTTTTTGCTATAGGCTATGGTACCCATTACGAATTTCAAATACGAAATATGAAATAATTCCATTGAATAATGTCGCAAAAATCATGAAAATACCGAGTATCGGGGGGTACCGTTATATGGGGGCTATACGAAGACGTGGACCTACATAGGAAATTTTTTGCCATAGCTTGTAGTACCCATTAAGATCTTTCATTACGAAATTTGAAACGTTTCCGGCGAATAATGTTACTGAAATCATCAAAATACCGACTATTGGAAGGTACCGTTGTATGGGGGATATACGAAGACTTGGTCCTGCATTCAAAATTTTGTCATAGGCTGTAGTAACCACTACGAACTCCAAATAGGAAATTGGAAACAATTCCGGTAAGTAATGTTGCTGAAATCATCAAAATACCGAATATAGGGAGTTACCGTTATATGGAGGGCTATTCGAAGACGTGGACCTGCATACAAACATCAACAAAAGACAGACGGACATCGCTAGATCGTCTTCTAATTTTACACTGATATTTGTAGGGTCTTTTATGAATATTACGAGGAGTTTCAAACGGAATGGCAAATCTAATTTAACCTCCATAGAATGGTGGAGGGTATACAAATGGAATACGTCGGTCGACTATATGTGGTACCTCACGCACAATTTAAGATTTTCTAAAAATCATTGGCTGAGGGTGTACAATCGACAGATATTTTATTTTACAATTTTCGGCTCTTAAAAAATATTTTGTGGCTCTAAATTTTTAAAAAATAAATATTTTATGAAGATCTGCTGTTGAAAAATGTCGTCCTCGGCCCCCAGAAATTTTTTCATTGTATCGCCCCCCAAGATAAGGACGATTTCTTGCACATTTCTGCTTACATAACATCCTTACACTAATGCTTATTGTATTCGCTACTCTCACACACAAACACACCACTAAGTAAGCCAAGTTGGCGGCGGCAATGACAATAGCGACTACGGACATTAGGCTGAGGCCGGCCACCCTTCCTCCAAAAATAAGGATAACTCCAATAGAAATATAAATATAAACATGAATGGGTGGCTGGCTATGTTTGCATAAAATGCAGCAGGACGACTGAAAATGCAGTGGCACTTCTTTGAACAACTGTTGTAGTTGTTGCTGTTGTTGTCATCCTCAGGCTGTCAGAGCCATAGAGTAAACAAAGCCATCGACACATAAATATGCAACATTTTACATTGCTACTAAAACTTCTTCATGCATACATATTACTGTCTGTTCGTAAGTGAGTGTGTGTGTGTGTCCGTCTGTCTGTGGGTCTTAATATCTGTCTGTCCGTCCGTCCATAGCTCTATGTCGGTTTGGTTGTTCACACTGTTGCAACTTCAAAAACTAAGTGTTGAATACTGTTAAGGGCAACTTAAGGCCCTCTTGAGTTTTGTGGAGTAGCTGCTGCAAGCAGCAGCTGTATGCCGAACAACAAGTACTTGCCAGCCAGCCAGCCAGCCAGCCAGAAGACGACAAGCTGAAGAAGCAGAAGGGTTATGCCATTGCCTTAAAGGATTTCATTTTCAATGTCTTCGCCTCAGCCTCATGCATTTTTATTGCCCCGGCAAATGTTTATTAAGCAGTTTTAAATGTCTTTCTCTCGTTCGTTTTTTTTTTTTTTTTTGCAGTTCGCTTATGCGGGATTAAGCCGTCTTAAATACAATTCCCAAGAATCGTCATTGTTTCGAATTGCATTCTAAAGTCTGTAATTTTAATTAGTTTGTTAACGAAATTTGAGATCTTCGAATGTTTAATTTTTATGAGGAGATGTGTTTCGTCTTTTCATTTTTTTTTTCGTCGAGGGGATAAAGACATTTTGGAATGCAGGCAGGGTGGTGGGATTATTAAGGATTAAGAGGGGGATTTTGAGGGGCGAACCTTGAACTTGTATAATTCTTTTTAAGAAAGGGCAGTGGTATTTTTTGATTTTGTCACCGAAAAGGTGTTAAAGTGCCGTCATTTATTTTTCAGGGATGACAAATTTATGATTGTCTTTTGTGTGCGGGGATTATAAGGGCAGTGCCTTGTCATTTCATTAGGCAATGGAGAATTTTTTTTCTATAGAAGAATTGATCTATCGATCTTCTAAATAAAGATATTTTCAAATGGAGGCAGGGTGGTTGGATTATTGAAATGATTAGAGAGGCGGAATCTTACGCAGTACTTGAAATGTAGGTTTATTTAAATATATTTTGACTTGGGTTAAGATTATGACCCTTTGTAAGGGAGGTACCTAAAGGGGTGGGCCGATATCCATCATTTTCCCACGAGATCTGGTTTTTGGAAGAAAAATATGGAGATGTGTGAAATTTGACGAGAATCGAATCCTTATTCTGCATTTTATGAGAGTTAAAAATTTTTCAGAATTTTGCCCCTTTGTGGGGGAGGTACCAGAAGCAGTGGGCCGATATATTCCATCTTCGCTCTAAATTTTGTTTTGGAAGAAATATTAGGTTGTGTAAACTTTGAAGGGAATAAGATGCTCATATCGCATTTTATGAGAGTTTTAATTATTCAAAATTTTGACCCCTTTGTGGGGAAGGTACCAGAAGGAGTGGGTGGATACATTCCATCTTCGCACCAGATTTTGTGTTAGTAGAAATATCGTGATGTGTGAAATTTGAAGAGGATCAGATGTCTATTTCGCATTTTATGAGCGTTTTAAATATTCAAAATTTTGATCCGCTTTGCGGGGGAGGTACCAGAAGGAGTGGACCGATATTGTCCATCTTCACACCGCATTTTGTGTTGGTAAAAATATTTTGATGTGTGAAATCTAAAGAGAATCAGATGCCTATTTCGTATTTTATGAGGGTTAGAAGTATTCAAAAATTTGACCCCTTTGTGCGGCAGGTACCAGAAGGAGTGGACCGGTACATACCATCTTTCGACCAGGATTTGCGTTTATAGAAATATGGGGATGTGTGAAATTTGAAAAGGATCAGATGTCTATTTCGCATCTTATGGGTGTTTAAATTATTCAAAATTTTGACCCCTGTGTGTGGGAGGTACCAGAAAGAGGGGACCGATATTGTCCATCTTCACACCAGATTTTGTGTTAGTAGAAATATGAGGATGTGTGAAATTTGAACAGAATAGGATGTTTATTTCGCATTTTATGAAAGTTATAATTATTCAAAATTTTGACTCCTTTGTGGGGGAGGTACCGGAAGGAGAGGGATGATATATTCCACCTTCGCATCTGATCTTGGGTTGATGGAAATATTGGGATGTTCCAAGTTTGGAAGTAATCGAATACTCATTTCGCGTTTTATGGGTATTTTGATTATTCAAAATTTTGAACCCTGTGTGTGGGAGGTACCAGAAAGAGGGGACCGATATTGTCCATCTTCACACCAGATTTTGTGTTAGTAGAAATATGGGGATGTGTGAAATTTGAATATAATCGGATGATAATTTCGTATTTTATGAGCGTTTTAATTATTCGAAATTTTGACCCCTTTGTGGGGGAGGTACCAAAAGGAGTGGATCGATACACACCATCTTCACAGCTGATCCTGTATTGACAGAAATATTTGGATGTGGCGAGTTTGAAAGTAATCGGATGCTCAATTCGCGTTCTATGGCCGTGTTGGTCATTCAAAATTTTGTTCTCCTTGTGGGGGAGGTACCAGAAGGAATGGTTCGTTTTATTCGTTCTTCATACCAGATCTTATATTGGTAGAAATATTGAGTTGTGTGGAATTTTAAGACAATCGAACTCTTATTTCTCATTTTATAAGAGTTATAATTATTCAAAATGTTGACCCTTTGTGGGGGATGTACTACAAAAAGTGGGTCGGTATTTTTTATTTTCCCACCAGGCCTAAAACTGATAAAAAAATATTAGGATTTGCAAAGTTTGCTTTAAATTGGATGATCCTTTCTTGTTCGATAAGGTAAATTATTTTCTGTGAAAATTCAGACTTTTTGTGGGGGAGGTACAAGAGGAAGTGGTCCAATATTGCCCATCTTCGAACTCGATCTTAGTTTGAAAATAATATTATGATATACAAAGTTTGGATCAAATCAGATTTTTACTTCGAGAATAATATTGCGCACTAGCCAGCCAGACGGACGAACGGACACCCCTAGATCGTCACCAAATGTCCTGAAACGGATTTGGTCCAAAGAGGTCTAGGGACTAAAATCGGTATCTAGATGAGACACGTTTTGGGCGTATGAAATGATCTACCCTCTCTAGCCATATGACGGAGGGTATAAAAATGTGCATCCTGGAGAATTTTTTTCATAAAAAATCCAAAAACTGTAGACCTTGAAAAATTTGAGTTTTTAAATCCTACTTAAACCGTGTTCTCTAAAAATTGAAGATAATAACCCAGAAAATCCTTGTCCATTTATCTGTCCCTTTTATTCACTTGGCCTCTTTTCCAGCTGCCTTTCAAATTCTTAGATTTTAATCTTAAAAATTGTTGGCCTGCTTCGTGCTGCAGAAGACTGCAAAAAAGAGGGAGGGGGTGGGCGGTAAGCAAAAAGGTTGTTCCATAAAAATGACAAAACTAATTTGATTTTTTTCCAACGATTTTTTCTTCTGATTTTTTCCGTCTAAATTGATTTCTATGCCAAAAAGGACCTTCTCCTTCTGCACAAAAGAGCAAAAAATGCAACAGGAAAAAAGCTGAGCTACATACAACGCCAGCAACCATGAAACATTCTAACAATGGTGTTTTACAAGACCTCCAAAGGGGTGGGGGGAGGGTAGGGCAAATAGGATCTCGGCAAACTTATTCAAAGACTATTATAAAATAGAAATACAAAACATATCTACACAAACCTGGTATTGGATTTTTCAATTGGACCTGGTTCGCTGTGGATGGGTGCATTTAGTACAAATGGTATATATGAAAGCGATAGGATGGGGAGGGGGAAGATATATTAAACTTTGTCCTCATAGTCAGTTGTTATTCGGCTACATTTGCTGCTGGTGGTCTTGTCCATATCTGTGTCGTGTTTCATTTCAAAATAGTCCGTCCGAACATCAATAAAATAAAATTCTTAACTATTTTCATTAGATTTTTAAATGGTCAACCTCCCCACTCCCCCTCCCCCAAAAAAGTAAAAACAACAACTAAATGCTCACCGAAAACTTAAACCACCCAAACCCCGGAACATTGCCATTGCTATCAGAAAACATATGTTCCGCTAGTCATCATATTCCTCCTTGATTCTCACATGTTTGTCATCGGCCATGGTCGACGAGTGGTGCTCCATTTCAGAAACACTCAAACTCACACACACACACACTCGCAAAATGGCTAGCTGTATCTAATGTAAGTTAAAAGACCAAAAGATACACAACTTAAGATATGTGCCAAGCAACCAGATAGCCAGCCCCAACAGCCATCCAGCCAGCAGGCAGCCAGCCGAACCAGCAGCATGTTTAAATGATGACTATTTTTTGGGTTTTACTTTGATGGAGTCGAGTTCATGGTGGCGATGACGGTGGCGGTGGCGTCGTGGTAGCACATGACGCCAGTGACGACAAAAACCCAAAAGTTCATGTTTCCCCAAAATAAACTTAAGTTTATCAGCAATCCAGCCACAACAACAACACCAGCAATAGCAACAATAACAACAAGTCATAAAAACGCTTAAAAAACAATGCAAACCCACGCATTTCCTCCAAAAGCGTTTTGTTTTTCTGGTTTTCTTTTCCCATTCATGTTTTGCTTTTCTTTACTCTGCCCTGCTATGATTATGACAATCATTGGCGGCTGCTGGCTGGCAGTGGCCGCCCTAGTGTGGCAGTTAATGATTTTCAAATTTGACAAGATCGGAGATAAACAAATGCAAAAATATACAAAAAATAACGGTTGGTCCGATTTTTTGAAATTTTGGGCGATTTAAAAAAGGTCCAAATGTCGGATCCAAAAATTTTTAATTTAAAAAAAAATTTGTAACAACCATATCAATTTTTCACCATGGCAACACTGGCAGTTCAAAATAACCTTTTTTCGTACACGCTGTTTTTGTTTTCCGATTTTGTTTATCTTCAATGCTCTTTTTCTCATTTTCATGGATTAATTTTTTGCTGACTTGTTTTGCAAGTTATGTCAGATATAAGTATTGGAAATTGTGACCCTTTGTGGGTGAGGTACCAGAATGAATTATCCGATCTCTACCCTCTTTATAACAGATCTTGTATCATTTTAAGAGCTTCATGGATATTCAAAATTTTGACTCTTTGTGGGGGAGGTACCAGTAGGAGTTGACCGATATATCCCATCTTCACAGAAGATCTTGTGTCAGTACAAATAATAGGATGTGTTAAATATGAAGAGAACTGGATGCTTATGCCGGATTTTATAATCGTTTTGGTTATTCAAAACATTGACCCTTTGTGGGATAGGTACCCGAAGGATTTGTCCGACCACCACTATCTTTATAACAGATCTTGTGTTGATGGAAATATTTAGATGTACCAAGTCTGAATTGAATCGGATGTTAACTACGCATTTTATGAGCTTCATGGATATTCCAAAAATTTAACCCTATGTGGGGGAGGTACCAGAAGGAGTGAACTGATATATTCCATCTTAGCACCAGATCTTAGGTTAATATAAATATTGGCATATGTGTAATTTGAAAATAATCGGATTCGTACATCACATTTTATAATTTATAATTATTCAAAATTTCGACCCTTTGTGGGGGAGGTACTTGATGGAGTGGACCTATATTGCCCATTGTCGCACCTGACCGAGCACTGATGCAAATATTAGGATTTGCAAAGTTGGAGCAAAGTCGGATTATCCTTTCGACCTGTTGTGGGTAAGGTACCAGAAGGAGTGGACCGATATTGCCCATCTCCGAGCTCGATCTAAGTTTGGTAATAATATTACGATGTAGCAAGTTTGGATCAAATCGGATACTCGCTAGATCGACTCCAAATGTCCTAAAACGGATTTCCTAGGGTGACCTACAGAGACCTAGGGTGTAAAACCATTATTTCGATGAGGCAAGTTTTGGCCGTATCAAATGATATATACCCTCTCCAGCTATATTGGTGAGGGTGTAATAATAAGAAGAAGAAAGTCAAATTAAACTCCCTGAATAGAGTACGTCTGGAGGTTATTTTATGGATAGAAGACCTCTGGAAGGTCTTCTATAGATAGAAAACCCCTGGAAGGTCTTCTGTTGATAGAAAATCTCTGGAAGGTCGTCTATGTATGGAAGACCTCTGGAAGGTCTTCTATGGATTAAAGTCCTCTGGAAGGTCTTCTATGGATTAAAGTCCTCTGGAAGGTCTTCTATGGATTAAAGTCCTCTGGAAGGTTTTCTATGGATAGAAGACCTCTGGAAGGTCTTCTATGGATAGAAGATCTCTGGAAGGTCTTCTGTTGATGGAAGACCTCTGGAGCGTCTTCTATGGATAGAAGACCTCTGGAAGATCCTGTATGGATGGAAGATCTCTGGAAGGTCTTCTATTGATAGACCTCTGGAAGACCTTCTATGGATAAAATATCTCTGGAAGGTCTTCTATGGATAGAAGATCTCAGGAAGGCCTTCTATGAACAGAAGACCTCTGGAGGTTCTTCTATGGATAGAAGGCCTCTGGAGGGTCTTCTATGGATAAAAGGCCTCTGGAGGGTCTTCTATGGATAAAAGGCCTCTGGAGGGTCTTCTATGGATTGAAGTCCTCTGGAAGGTCTTCTATGGATAGAAGACCTCTGGAAGGTCTTCTATGGATAGAAGACCTCTGGAAGGTCTTCTATGGATGGAAGATCTCTGGAAGGTCCTATATGGATAAAAGACCTCTGGAAGACCTTTTATGGAAAAAATATCTCTGGAAGGTCTTCTATGGATAGAAGATTTCCGGAAGGCCTTCTATGAACAGAAGACCTCTGGAGGTTCTTCTATGGATAGAAGGCCTTTGGAGGGTCTTCTATGGATAAAAGACCTCTGGAGGGTCATCTATGGATAGAATACGTTTAAAGGTCTTCTGTCGTCTGGAAGGTCTTCTATGGATAGAAAACCTCCGGAAAGTGTTCTACGGATGGAAGACCTCTGGACCACCTTCTATGGATAAAAGACCTCTGGAAGGTCTTCTATGGATAGAAGAACTCTGGCGCGTCTTCTCTCATCTGTTTTTTTTTTTTTTTTAATTCTGACCTTAAGCCAAACGAAGAACCACAAACAAATAAACTGATCAAAGGTCAACAATAGCTATACAAAGTATCTGAATATCTTAAAAGATCTGGAAAGCCTTCTATGCAATTTTTGAGGATCTACCTTGTATCAGAACCCTTAAATTCTGCAGTGCTCATTTCGCTCATTAATTTTCAACGCCTTCAAGTTCCTCTTCCCATTTTAATTGCTTTCCTATTATACGCTTATCGAAACCAAATAAACAAGCCTTTCTTTCTTGTTTTTTTTTTGTGATAGAAATAAAGTAAAACAACAACAAAAAAAGCATATCAAACAATGGATTATCTCTTCTCGCCATTATCGTTAGAAGTTCAATAGGGGTGGGGAGGGGGAGCTATTGAAAAAAATAACGAGCAAAATTGTAAGCAATTATAAATTGGAAAATAGCCGTCTAATGACAACTAAAAAAGATTTATTGCAGCTACAATACATTCTGCATTAATTAGTGGCAACAACAACAAAATAACAGCAGAATATCACAACAAAATAAACAACAACGAAAGAGGAATGAATGAATATAACAACAACAAAAAAAAATATAGGGACGCGTTAGTTAATGGCGACAGACTAAAACTACTCGAACATATTTGGAATTTTAAAATCTCTGCCAAAGGCTGGGTGGTTGGTGGCCATCCGTTCATCCGTCCGAACGACTGACTGCCTGGCTGTTTGTCATTATTGTTGGCGATAAAGATGTAAAAACCATGAGCGTTATATTCTAGAGATGACAAAAGAGGCCTGGAATGCCATTAATTGAATACAACAAAAGATAATATTTTAGGAGATTCCTTTGGATGGCATGGCCTGCCTGACTGCCCTCCCTTCCTACTCTTAGATGTTTGCTGCTTGCTACTTATTTAGTAAGTCTGGTGACATTAAAGGGTTGTCAGAAATTCGAAAAAACAAAAAAATTCCAAAGTTCAAAATAATAAATTTTACAAAATGAATCCCCTTTTTTCGGAAAAACAAAACAGCCACCCCCCGATTCCCGGGAGAATTCCCAGCGAATGTGGCAAAGTCAAAGGGATTTTCTGTCCTACGATCGCTATCATAATGAAGATCTTCAATCTTCGTTCTTACATAATTCAAAAAGAAACAGAACAAAAAAATAATGATGGGAAAATGTTTTTTTTCGAGTTTTTGTTAAATGAACCGAAGAAGAACAAACAAAAGCCATGAGGGAAGAACACAACAACAACTGAGGGAGCGAACGACCGATCATCATCACACACTGATCATAGATGTCATTTTTTATTATTGTGACATATTTTTGACACTAAGTGTGGCTGCCGAATATAGTCGAGGAATAGAGAGAATAGAAAACGAGTGAGGAAAGTCTAAAAGTTGGGCCGGGCCGACTTTATGATAGCCTACACCCCTTTGTATATTTAGTAGATTTTTACATGAAAAATAAAAGTTTATCTAATATCGTTGTTACGGAGGACAAAAATAACAAATCGGATGAACAATATATATGGGAGCTATAGTTATACTGAACCGATTTCCACCAAATTTGGCATACCTTTTTCTAGGCTAAATTTCGTCGTAAGAGCCATATTCCATTCCATTCGGGCTAATACTACACGTTTGGTGCAAAATAAGAGGCAAATCGGAAAAAGATATATATACAGGGTGAGATGAAAAAAACTGCAATCAACTTCAGATTGCTGTCATATCTATGCCACTTGTCCGACAGCTGTTAAAATTAGTACAGCGACAGCTCATTGTATTGTTTACCAGGGTACAAAAGCATTCTGATGAGGATTTTCCAGAAAAAAGTTATTCGTGATGGAATTCAAGTGGGATAGTGTGACTTCTTTATATTTGGCTGGACAACCACAAGTGGCTGTCGTTAGAGCACTCCAGCATTTAAATGAGAATAAATCTTTTGAGTCTCGTACCATTGCTCGTTATCGTGGTAGCCTGATGTCAAGGAAGTGGACGGAAGAAAACAGCAACATCAGCGGAAATGGTTCGAAAAGTAAAGAAACGACTTGATCGAAACCCGCGTCACAGTGGTCGAAAACTGCCTTGGGAGCTAAACATATCACAATATTCCATTCGGCAAATATTGAAAAAATGAGCTCGAGGTAAAGCCATTGAAATTCTAAAAAGTGCAAGAACTTAAACCGCAACGGAAAGAAATAGAGCTAAAGAGTTGCTTCGCTTGGCCGAAAGTGGTGAACTGCCGAATTTGGTTTTCTCCGTCTCCGATGAGAAAACATTCATTGTCCAGCAGTTTGTAAACAAACAAAATGATCGTGTTTACTTGCCAAAGAGGTCAGCTGAAAACGTGCAGCTTCGGTTGGCCACCAGAACTCAAGCGCCGGCCATGGTGATGGTGTGGGCCGCCATAACAGCCGATGGTCGCTCTTCGCTCGTATTAATCGACTGTGGCATCAGAATAAAGGCCAAATATTACCACGAAAATATACTGGAGGGTGGGTGTATTAAAGCCTTGGGCACGCAAACACTTTGGCCGCAGATCTTGGACATTCCAACAGGACTCAGGACCAGCGCACTCCGCACGCGCCACCCAAGAATGGTTAAAAAATGAGGTTTCTCACTTCATTTCCAGCGCACAATCGCCACCAAAATCTCTGGATTCTAATCCGTTGGACTATTGTGTCTGGAGTATTTTGAAGAACAAGGTTGGCACTAAAAAATACCAAGGTGTCGATCAACTCAAGCAAGCGCTACGCCGGAAATAGACCAAAATATCTGCGGTATTTGGGCAGCGTGTGATATTATGGCCGTTTGAAGGCCATAATTCGTGCCAAAGGTGACCAATTCGAAGAAATCTAAACTTATTCTAAAATTTAATGCTGTTTCCGACATTTTTTGCTTTCATTCAATAAAATTAAAAAAAAAATGTAAAAATTATGGCCTTTGACTTTGTTGTAGTTTTTTTTATCTCACCCTGTATGTGGGAGCTATGGCTATGTCTGAACCGATTTTCGCCAAATTTGACATATTTATTTTTTAGGCTCAATTTAGTCGCAAGTGGCAAATTCCATCCCATTTGGGCCAATATTACACGTTTGGTGCCCAATAAACGGCAAATCGGACGAAGATATATATGGGAGCTATATCCAAATCTGAACCGATCTCGATAAAATTTGGTAGAGGTAATTCTGAGCTGTATTTGATATATTTCCCCATATAACGGCTGCGGAGGACAAAAATAACAAATCGGATGAAAAATATATGTGGGACCTATAGCTACATCTGTTCCCATTTTCACCGAATTTGACATTCTAATTTTTAGGCTCAGTTTGGTCGTAAGTGCCAAATTCCATCCCATTTGGGCTGATATTGCACGTATGGTGCACAATAAAAGGCAAATCGGACGAAGATATATATGGGAGTTATATCTTAATTTTGACCGATTATCTCCAATTTCAAAAGGTGTTGTCCTTGGGTCAAACAAATGACTTGTGCAAAATTTCATTTGGATCGGGTAATAAATGCGACCTCTACTTTGTTTACAAAAATAAATGGTGAGACATGCATAAATCGACTCAGAATGTGATTCTATGCAGATCATCTAAAAGAACTATGGATCTATCTCGTTTCCTTTAGTCTGTTACAAACAAATGCTTAATGACATAATACCCTGACCACCTTGTGGTGTAGGGTATAAAAAGATGAAGAGGAAGGAGTTAGAATATCAGTCTAGCTGGCCAGCCATTTGTGCTCCATTTGTTGTTTGTCCCACAAACGGGAGGTCTACATCCAATATATTTCATATTGCAAGGCAAGCAGAAGACGACAGAAACAACAACAACAACAACAACATCTATCTACAATGTCTGGCCATCATTTTTATGCGAAGCTCTTAAATTTGTGGACATTTGTCTGCCCACCATTTGCCAGTTAGTCGGAGCGACCATCCGACGTCCGTCCATGCGTCTAGTGTGCCATTTGGCATGGCATGTTCAACAATAAAATGAACAAGATCACATCTTGTTTTGCCGCCGCTGTTGTTGTTCTTCTTCTTCAGCGTTGTCATCTTGTGTTACAGAAGTTGTTGATGTTGTTGTTGTAATTGTTGTTTTATTACACTACAACAACATATATATGATAAATTAAGTCCAGCTACAATTTTAGTCTTAGTCATTGCAATCAAAAAACATTTCCCCTCCAGTGCCATACAAACAAAATTGTGTAGGAGTTGATTTTGTTGCAGAGAGGGGTGGAGGGGGGGAATTATAAAATTTAATTAGGAATTAAGCAATCAACCTAATTTAATTGACCACCAGCAGAAAACTGAAAAGAAGAAGACGACGAAGATGCGTAATGAGTTAAATGCAACTTGCCATGTTTTGGAAGAAATTGGAAGGGGGTTTTCTGAGATAGGTCTTCCAAACCCAGGAAGAATTTATAAGTGGCTCTACTGAAGATCCCGTGTCTTTTTATAATAGACCTTTATAAATGTTTTGAAATTTATGTGCAAAAAAATTCAATTCAACCTCTTCCAAATTAAAAAAAAAATTTTATGAGAATCTTCAAAACATAAAAGAGTCCATATTTTACGGGATGAGAAAAAAAAAACTGCAATAAAGTGGAACGCCATAATTTTTACATTTTTTTTTAAATTTTATTGAATGAAAGCAAAAAATGTCGGAAATAGCATCAAATTTTAGAATATGTGTAGATTTGTTCGAATTGGTCAACTTTGGCACGAATTATGGCCTTCAAACGGCAGTCACACGCAGCCCGAATGTTGCTCTGCGATATTTTGGCTCATTCTCGGCGAAGCGCTTGCTTGAGTTGATCGACACTTTGGTATTTTTTAGTGCCAACCTTGCTTTCCAAAATACTCCAGGCACCATAGTCTAACGGATTGGTATCCGGAGATTTTGGTGGCCATTGTTCGCTGGAAATGAAGCAAGGAACCTCTTTTTGTAACCATTCTTGGGCGGCGCATGCCGATTGCGATGGTGCTGAGTCCTGTTGGAAGGTCCAAAGTCTACGGCCAAAATGTTTGCGTGCCCAAGGCTTTAATATACCCTCCAGAATATTTTCGCGATAATATTCGGCATTTATTCTGATGCCACGGCCGATTAATACGAGCGAAGAGCGACCATCGGCTGTTATGGCGACCCACACCATCACCATGGCCGGCGCCTGAGTTCTGGTGGCCAACCGACTATGCACATTTTCAGCTGACCTCTTTGGCAAGTAAACACGATCATTTTATTTGTTTACAAACTGCAGGACAACGAATGTTTTCTCATCGGAGACGGAGAAAATCAAATTCGCCAGTTCACCACTTTCGGCCAAGCGAAGCAGCTCTTTTAAGTCTGTTTTCTTTCTGTTGCGGTGTAAGTTTTTGCACTTTTTGGAATTTCAAAGGCTTTACCCCGAGCTCATTTTTCAATATTTGCCGAATGGAATATTGCGATATGTTCAGCTCACCAGCCATTTTTCGGCCACTGCGATGCGGGTTTCGATCAAGTCGCTTCTTTTCTTTTCGAACCCTTTCTGCTGATGTTACTGTTTTCTTCCCTCCACTTCCTTGACGCCGGACTACAACTGTAACGAGCGATGATACGAGACACCAAAAATTTATTCACATTTAAATGCCGGAGAGCTCTAACGATAGCCACTTGTGATTTTTCAGCCAAATATAAGGAAATCACACTATCACGCAGATCTCCCGTAAAAAGCAATAGACTTTCGGGTGAACTTTTGTAAAAAGTTGACCTTATAAAAGTCTCCTCTAGAAAGAAATTCCTTACAGATATTCTATAGCGAATGGATTATCTGGAAGCCTTTTATAGAAAATATCTGAAGTGGATCTTCTTAAAAAAATAACATTTTCTGGAAGTCGTCTGAAAAAAAAAACTCGTCTGGTGCTTTTCTTTGGAAGACTTCTTGGAAATGTGGACGTTTCTGAAGTCTGTCATAAATATAGAAGGCGTTCTGGTGAACTTGGATAAGAGAAAACCTTCTGTCTGGCTTCCGTAGAAAAATAACTTATTAAGGGTATGTAAATACAGACGACTTCCTGGATGCCTTCTATGGAAAAGAATTTCCAAAATATAGCTAATAATAATTTTTAGAAGCCTTTCATTGAAAGAAGACTCTCTGCAAATCTTCTGTACAAAGAAGACGTTCGAAAGGCCTTTCCTTCTGAATATTTTCTAAAGGAAGAAGACCTTTTGTTGATCATCCTTAGAAAATATATATTTTAGATATGATTGGAGGTTTCCTCATCGGAGGTTTCCTATGGCAATGTAAGATCTTTTACGAGTCTTTTCCACTAGAGAGACTTTTCAGAGGTCTTTTAGAGAAAGATAAGGGATTTTTCTTAGAATGGATGGCAATTGAAAGTCCTCTATAGAAAGAAGATATTCTTATGAGTAAACATGGAAAGATGAGCTTATTTTATGGTATCGACATCTTCTAGGGAAAGAAAAACTCCTGTCGATCTTCTGTAGAGCAAAACCTTCTGTATGAACATAAGGCCCACCAGATGGCCCTTAGATTTTAATATAAAAAATTTAAGACTTATTTGTATGGACGATCTTCCGAATATTTTTTTTTATAAATGGAAACTGTTTTATGTATCGTTTATTAATGGAAATACTTGAAAAGACCTTCTGTAGATAGGTATTTTTTTATATATCTACCGAACCTCCCCTGACATAAACCTCTCTAACTACTTTTAAATATCTTGATTATGGTGTTCTGCCTACATAAAAAATGTAAGCCCTGCCATGTCAACAATATTGCCTGAATGCACTCCATATGTATTGTTTCGCTGGGAATTCCTCTTTTCTTTAAAGACACCCGATAAATATTCTGTATATAGAAGAATCTTAGCAAGGACATAACCAGATATGTCGGAATGCATGGAGAGGGTCCTAACTAGCAAACAATTTACTTCTCAATGTAAAATAGACAGGAAATGTTTGAAAATTTAACAGGTGAACCAGACCCTCTAGACCTCTACCCCATTGTACGTCTTTAATCCCCTACAACTTTTTCTTTTTCCCATAGAAACACTTCTAAAAACCATCTTCCAATACGAAACCCATAAAAAGCTTATCTCACATTTTAAAGAGCTCGAGTTCATTACAATTTAAAATACCTTTCCAAAAACTTATTCCACCTCTGATAAGCCATGTAACAGCATTAAATTTCGAAAAAAAAAGATCCAAAATTAATCTTAAATTTTATTGAAATAGAAAATGGAAGAGACCAAATTTTCTTCCCATATGAAGAGATTTAAAGGCAATAAAAATAAAAACCACAAAACAATGTCTTTTATTGGCCATTTCGACAAACACTTACCTTTTCTCACACGCACACACACCTACTAACACAGCCAAAAAAAATGGATTTATTATCTACCGGCTAACGTTCTCACTTATTTAGGTTAGTAAGGCATTTTAAACGTTCCTTTTTTTCGGCTGGCTGGCTGACTGACGGGCTTAGTCTCCTATTCTCCTATATCTTCTGCTGATAACAACAAACATTTCGTTTTATGTTTTTGTTGTTTTTTTTTTCAAAAATTATTATTCTCCATGACAAGAACTCACACTTGTCGAGCGTCGTTGTCTTCCATGCCGCCGTAGCTCGGCCCTGATGCCAATAGATGTTCTGGTGGTGGGGAAGGGAGTTGAGGGTTTTTTAAGTGGTTCTCGTTTTAAAAAAGAATGAAGACAGAAAACTAAAACCTCAAATCGATTGGCTGCATTTTATGGCTTAAGTCAATCGATTCGTTGCGCTCAAAATAATTACCATTTGTTGGTGTTGTTGTTGTTGTTTTCAAGTGTTGTTTGTTTGTTGTCTTTGTTTTTTTTATATAAAAATCCACTCAAATTCGTTTTCCAAATCCAAACTTCATCGACAAATGAAATGAAAATAAATTTCAATTTTTTAAAAGAAAAAATAAAAAAACGATTTCGTATCGACGATTCGTTTCAAATCACATCGATTTATAAAAATAAGACATTCGTTTGTTTGAAAAACTACCTCCTCTAGCTGAAGGACACAAAATCGCTTTAAGTTAGAACAATCCGAATGCCATTCAAACTTCATGGCCATCATCAATTTTATTTTCCAAAGGGAGTCGTCTCCAATTCCCTGCTGTTGTTGTTGTCTTTTTTGTTTTATTCGAGGATCATAAAAATTGGAGATTTTCAGAACAATTTGTTCAATGACTTATCCACCCGTAGTCCAACTGTCAGAATGTAGTTTGACACTATAATTTGTATGGGAAATTAAATGCTTTCCACTTTTTTTTATAATGGTAGTAAAATCCAGGGCGAGGAGGGGGTCTATTAACGAAGAAAAACATTCCAGCAAAGACATGTGAGTGTGCGTGTGTCTATGTGTGCTTGTGCATGTGGTTGGTATAAACCTATGCAGTGTGAATCCTTGCAATGATTAATGATATCTGTCTCATTTTATGGCACTTATTGTAAATATTCGTACAAACTCACACACACTCACATATGCAATGTTGTAAAACATTTCCCCGTACAACTCTCATCATTCTGCTCTTACATGTGTTAATGTACAATGTTCGTTGTTGTTGCTGTCGTTGTTTTTGGTTACTTTTTTCCCATTTTGTTTCGTTGTTGTCGAACAAATATCAATTCAATTGTTGTGTTTTATTTGTTGCAGTACCACCATATAATTGTACACAATCTTTATTAGAGGAGGAGAGGGGGAGCGGGAGAACGAAGGAAAAGTTCCTCTGCAGTTATAAAACATCCATAGATGGAGTTTTTCGTTCTAGGGCCAAGGCAAAGGGACAGTGTTTTAAGAGAAATATTGGAATACAGATATATTTTGACAACAAATATTATCGATAAACCGATATATTTTATTAGCAAATATATAATTATCGATACATATTTTCTATAGAAAAATTATCGATGAATCGATATATATTTTCTATAGAAAAATTATCGATGAATCGATATATTTTCTCTATAGCAAATTTATCGATATATTTTCTCTGTAGAAAATTTACGATGAATATTTTCTCTATAGAAAAATTATCGATGAATCGATATATTTTCTCAATAGAAAAATTATCGATGAATCGATACATTTTCTCTATGGAAAAATTATCGATGAATCGATATATTTTCTCATAGAAAATTTATCGATGAACCGATATATTTTCTCTAAAGAAAAATTATCGATGGATCGATATATTTTCTCTAAAGAAAAATTATCGATGGATCGA
This sequence comes from Musca domestica, assembly GCF_030504385.1. Lineage (NCBI taxonomy): Eukaryota > Metazoa > Arthropoda > Insecta > Diptera > Muscidae > Musca > Musca domestica. The sequence goes on along the minus strand of NW_026712409.1, from coordinate 17,498,564 downwards.
TACATTTTCTCTATAGAAAATTTATCGATAAATCGATATATATTTTCTCTATAGAAAATTTATCGATGAATCGATATATATTTTCTCTATAGAAAATTTATCGATGAATCGATATATATTTTCTCTATAGAAAATTTATCGATGAATCGATATATATTTTCTCTATAGAAAATTTATCGATGAATCGATATATTTTCTCATAGAAAATTTATCGATATCGATATATATTTTCTCTATAGAAAATTTATCGATGAATCGATATATATTTTCTCTATAGAAAATTTATCGATGAATCGATATATATTTTCTCTATAGAAAATTTATCGATGAATCGATATATTTTCTTTCTATAGAAAATTTATCGATGAATCGATATATTTTCTTTCTATAGAAAATTTATCGATGAATCGATATATTTTCTTTCTATAGAAAATTTATCGATGAATCGATATATTTTCTCTCTATAGAAAATTTATCGATGAATCGATATATTTTCTCTCTATAGAAAATTTATCGATGAATCGATATATTTTCTCTCTATAGAAAATTTATCGATGAATCGATATATTTTCTCTCTATAGAAAATTTATCGATGAATCGATATATTTTCTCTATGGAACATTTATCGATGAATCGATATATTTTCTCTATAGAACATTTATCGATGAATCGATATATTTTCTCTATAGAAAATTTATCGATGAATCGATATATTTTCTCTCTATAGAAAATTTATCGATGAATCGATACATCCTCTTCATAGGAAATTTATCGATTAATCGATACATTTTCTTCATAGAAAATTTATCGATACATTTTCTTTATAGAAAATTTATCAATGAATCGATATATTTTCTCTACAGAAAATTAATCGATGAATCGATATATTTTCTCTATAGAAAAATTATCGATGAATCGATATAATTTTCCTATCGAAAATTTATCAATGAATCGATATAATTTCTCTATAGAAAATTTATCGATATCTATATTTTTTTTTTTACAGAAAATGTATCGAATAGATAATGTTTGTGGAAAGTTCTCATTTTCAACCACTGTTTTTACTGGTCCAGCAACCTAGCAGCTGACTGAACACATACCCGTAGAGTTAAACTGTGCGCGGATGGACGGACGGACGGACAGTCGCACAATCCTAGCAAAGAACAAACATCATCTTAATTGGTCATGAGCAATTTATTAATAATTACTTTTTACATTTATTTACTGGAGAGTTGGGAATATGGAAGATCTCGCACGCACACACACACACTCACACACATCCACAATTACATATGGCATTATGTAGGTTTCAGTTCTTATAAAGAATTATATTTATTTGATTGTTGTTTAAGTTGATCATTAATGCGGCTAAGTAGAGATGAAGGGAGAGAGAGACGGAGTGAGGAAAATAAAATACCAGAATTTGCTAGTCCACATGATGAGTTATATTCCGGATGCTAGCGAACAAAATCTTGGAGAAGAGGCCAGCCTCTCATGACAGCAACAGTCAATCAAAATGAAAAGGATAGGCAGACAGGGTTAGGCCAGACAAGGGTAGTAAAGGGGACAAGGCAAAAATCATTTGAAGATAACTTCGAGTGCTCGGAACAAAAGAAAGTCATTCCATGGCCCCAACTTTGGTTAAGGGCAAAAAAACTATGAGAACCTTGGAGTTATTTTTTCATTTCATTTCTTTTCAATTGTTGTACTTTTGTGAATGGGCTGAAAGATATGTGAACTAGCGAACGAACGAATGAATGAATGGGGAAAATATTAATCACACGCATTCACATTACCCTAACCAAGGACTGCAGGAGGAAAAAAAAGCGACATGGCATACGACGACCGCAATAACATCAGCCGAACCAGGGGCCTGAGCATCATCAGCATCACGGGTTTCATAAAACCAGAGAAGAAAAAAAAAAGACGTCAGCATTATTACAAAAAATAAGCACTCGCTTCTGTTTTTAAGTGGCGGCATGGGGGAGCCCTCTGATGGCTGGAACTGATGACGGATGATGGGGACGAACGACTAACTGACTGAGTGACTGCTGCCACCACAGTTAGTAAGTGTTGGCTGTTGGTCTGTCAGCCTGCCACTTTTTTGGGCATTCTTTTGGCTTGTTGTTTAACGCCATGGCAGAGCGAACGGTCGTGTGTTGTTCGAACACCATTTATTTGTTGTTGGAGGGTTGTTTTTGTATTTTTTGTTGTGTATTTTTTCAAGTATATCGACAAAAAATTGAAACACTACAATTTAAAGCTGCTCGCTGCTCTCGAAATGATGTGAACGAGGCAGATGCATCATTAAAAACAGTGGAGGGTTGGAACTGAAATAGAAATTAATTTGACAGTGGAAATCAATTTGACATTTGTAAGTGGCAAGTTTTGTTGATGTTTTTTTTTCTGAATAACAATGCCCTGTCATCTTTTGCGATAACTAATGAATATCTAATTTAAATATTTTCAAATTTCTTCTCTTTTTTTGTTTTGTAATTTCAAACTTGTCAAATGACAACTAAATTTGGTTAATTGAATGAAAATGTTACAAACAATGACAAACAGCTGACAGAAGGGTGGAAGACATTTTGGGGGCATGTGAAAACTTTAGAGACTCATAACAAAATTTAATTAACAATTTCTGTAAGAAAATATATTTATCGATAACGATATATTTTCATATAGAAAAATTTATAGATATCGATATATTTTCATATAGAAAAAAATATCGATAAATTTTCATATAGAAAATTATATCGATATCGATAAATTTTCATATAGGAGCATATATCGATAAATTCTCTATGAGAAAAAATATCGATAAATTTTCCATAGGAAAATATATCGATGCATCGATAAATTTTTTTATGGAAAATTTATCGATATATTTTCCCATAGAAAATGTATCGATATTTTTTCTCATAGAAAATTTATCGATATCGACATATGTTTTCTATATGAAAATTTATCGATACATCGATAAATTTTCTTTAGGAAAATATATCGATATCGATAATTTTTCCATGAAAAAATATATCGATAATTTTGCTATGAAGAAATATATCGATATCGATAATTTTTCTATGAAGAAATATATCGATATCGATAATTTTTCTATGAAGAAATATATCGATATCGATAATTTTTCTATGAAGAAATATATCGATATCGATAATTTTTCTATGAAGAAATATATCGATATCGATAATTTTTCTATGAAGAAATATGTCGATAATTTTTCTTTTAAGAAATATATCGATATCGATAACTTTTCTATAAAAAAAATTTATCGATACTTTTTCTATTAGAAAATATATCGAAATCGATAATTTTTCTGTGAGAAGATATGTCGATATCGATAATTTTTCTATGAGAAGATATATCGATATCGATAATTTTTCTATGAGAAGATATATCGATATCGATAATTTTTCTATGAGAAGATATATCGATATCGATAACTTTTCTATGAGAAGATATATCGATATCGATAATTTTTCTATGAGAAAATATATCGATATCGATAATTTTTCTATGAGAAGATATATCGATATCGATAATTTTTCTATGAGAAAATATATCGATATCGATAATTTTTCTATGAGAAAATATATCGATATCGATAATTTTTCTATGAGAAAATATATCGATATCGATAATTTTTCTATGAGAAAATATATCGATATCGATAATTTTTCTATGAGAAAATATATCGATATCGATAATTTTTCTATGAGAAAATATATCGATATCGATAATTTTTCTATGAGAAAATAAATCGATATCGATAATTTTTCTATGAGAAAATATATCGATATCGATAATTTTTTTTGAGAAAATTTATCGATGTATCGATATATTTTCCTATAGAAAATTTATCGATGTATCGATATATTTTCCTATAGAAAATTTATCGATATAACGATTGTATCGACATATTTTCCTTTAAAAAAATTTATCGATATATTTTCCTATAAAAAAATTTATCGATACCGGTAAGTTTTCTTATGGAAATTTACTGATATCGATAAATTTTATTATAGAAAACTTATCGACATCTAGCATAAATGTATTTCCCCACTGTGCCTTTGTTAACCCAGTAGACAGACCCAACCTTCCAGTAGTAGGCCAACATACATCACACTCACTCCCTCACCATTCCACCTCAACTCCCTTCGTTCAGACAAATGTCGCCGTCGTCATCTATTCGGTCTCATATGAATATGAATTTTTCAAATACTCAAAATACTTTTTGACTACTCGAATGTGGAGTAGGATCTGGTACAATTTTTTTAAGTATTTCATTTTGCGGTGGAAGTGGAAGCGGGTGCAGGAGGTTGGGAATATGTACATGCTTATGTTTGCAGTTTTCAAGCATCACTCATAAAGTATTACAAATTTATTTCAAAATTGAAAAATGTGAACAAAACAAAAAAACAACAACAAAAACACAGCAAATGAAAAGGGAAGCCCACAACGGCAATAACGGCGGCGACAAAATAAGTACCCCCTCTTCTCGAAAACAGCAACAACAACAATAGCAACAAATTACTGTTCCAGCAAAGGACCAAAGCAAAACAAGAGTCGAAGACGACGACGAAGTAGAAAATGAAAACAGTACCCAAAACCATGTCGCCTTTATGTCAAAATTTTTATGGGTTTTCATGAGACCATTTCAATCACATCACTTCACATTCTCGGCATCCTTATGCAAAGTACTCGACATAAAGCCCTCCGCACTCCACTCCAGAACGCAGAGCACTCCCCAACTTCTGCTCGCTCAACTCCCTCACATAAGTATTTTTCCATTTTAAAATTTCTTTTGTTCCATAAATAAAACATTCATTCCTTCCTCTGCCATTTCCTTTGCGACGGCTTCCCAGCCTCCCGCACTCGTCCATTCCCTGCTTGGGTTTCTGTGTCGCAGTGTCCTACTACCACTGCCACCACTACGACGACGACGACGACTATCCGCAGTAGGTTTCGAAACGTAAAGAATTTTTTAACATTGGCATTTCAGCCGAAGTATTGTCAAAGTGCTAAATGAAGAGGAGTTTTACCGGCGAGTGTCGGCTGATGGAGTTTTTTTTTGGATGGGGAACTACGAACGGGGAGTGCGATGCCAGTACTTAACGTTGGCAATACCAATGATGAGGATGTTGCCTTTATAGCTCTGATGGTGTTGGCGATGATGGTTTTGGGAAACACAAGGAACTTTGGAGACATTAGAGTTGAGTGGTGGTTGTTGTTTTCTTCTGATGTTTGGGTCACACATTGCAAGAGTGGAGAGGGGAGGGCTGGGGAGTTACAATTGGAAAATAAAGCTGTCACGTTGGAGCCTGATGTGAGGAGAGGGCGGAGAAATTATATGTCTCCTGTGCTATTTTGTATATAGAACATGGCAAGATCACAGTGGCAAGAGGAAAGAATGTTTTTAATGAGGGAAAAGTAAGGAATTAGTAAGGCATTATTTCATGCATTCTTGTGGCAAACTATTTTAATGTGTTTTTTATTAAATCTTACTGTATCTATTAAACGCATACTAATTGGATTTTTTATTTCTTTCCAGGTACGCCTTGATTATGACAAATTGGTGAGTTTTGTTTATATTTAATTTTTACGCACCTAAAGGTATGCTATGAAAATGTATAACTATAAATTATTACATTATTAAAATAAATAATAAATAAAACTTATTTTTTTACCTTAACAAATTTATCGATGTGCCGACATATTTTTGCAAAGAAAAATTATCGATTTATCGATATATTGTTGATAGAAAATTTATCGGTATATCGATATATTTTTGATAGAAATTTTTTTTGAATGAATCGATATATTTTCCTATAGAAAATATTTCGATGAATCGATATATCGATATAAATTTATCGATATATTTCCTATAGAAAATTTATCGATGAATCGATATATTTTCCTATAGAAAATTTATCGAGGAATCGATATATTTTCCTATAGAAAATTTATCGAGGAATCGATATATTTTCCTATAGAAAATTTATAGAGGAATCGATATATTTTCCTATAGAAAATTTTTCGACGAATCGATATATTTGCCTATAGAAAATTTATCGACGAATCGATATATTTTCCTATGGAAAATTTCTCGATGAATCGATATATTTTCCTATAGAAAATTTATCGATGAATCGATATATTTTCCTATAGAAAATTTATCGATGAATCGATATATTTTCCTATAGAAAATTTATCGATGAATCGATATATTTTCTTATAAAAAATTTATCGATAGAAAATTTATCGATGAATCGATATATTTTCCTATAGAAAATTTATCGATGAATCGATATATTTTCCTATAGAAAATTTATCGAGGAATCGATATATTTTCCTATAGAAAATTTATCGAGGAATCGATATATTTTCCTATAGAAAATTTATCGATGAATCGATATATTTTCTCTATAGAAAATTTATCGATGAATCGTTATATTTTCTCTGTAGAAAATTTATCGATGAATCGTTATATTTTCTCTGTAGAAAATTTATCGATGAATCGTTATATTTTCTCTGTAGAAAATTTATCGATGAATCGTTATATTTTCTCTGTAGAAAATTTATCGATGAATCGTTATATTTTCTCTGTAGAAAATTTGACGATGAATCGATATATTTCCTATAGAAAATTTATCGATGAATCGATATATTTGCCTATAGAAAATTTATCGACGAATCGATATATTTGCCTATAGAAAATTTATCGACGAATCGATATATTTGCCTATAGAAAATTTATCGACGAATCGATATATTTTCCTATAGAAAATTTATCGATGTATTTTCCTATAGAAAATTTATCGATGTATCGATGTATTTTCCTATAGAAAATTTATCGATGTATCGAAATATTTCTTTAGAAAATGTATCGATGTATTTCTTTAGACAATTTATCGATATTGATATATTTCTTTAGACAATTTATTGATAGCGACATATTTCTTAAGACAATTTATCGATATATTTCCTTAGATAATTTATCGATATCGATATATTTCCTTAGATAATTTATCGATATCGATATATTTCTTTAGATAATTTATCGATATCGATATATTTCTTTAGATAATTTATCGATATCGATATATTTCTTTAGAAAATGTATCGATATCGATATATTTCTTTCTTTGGAATATATATCGATTTCGATATTTTTCTTTAGAAAATTTTTCGATATAAATATATCGAAACATTCTTAATTGAAATTTTGCTGTTTTATCCCTTCCCCTTTCCCCACCCCGTGGTATAATGCCTTGTAATCACCAAAAAAAAAGAGGACTCCCCCTTTCTGGACAATTACCAAAACAAGGGGTTGCAGATTAAAACCAGTCTATGAAATGTTGATTAAAGAAACGAAGCTTTATTCTTGGGACCAGCCAGCCAATCCCGACCCAAGAATCGCTTTCAAAGACGAATATACAATATATGAAAAATCAATCACATGCTTATTTCTCATTGTTCGGGTGCGGGATCGGCTTATGTTATGCCACATCTGTGATTGACTCTTTGTCTTGTCTTTGGAACATTACAAATCCTCTTGATTAATTTCCACTTTTGTTGTAGCAGTTGGTGAATGAAACTCATCTACGGCTAGGTTAACACGCTTGCCATTGTTATTGAGGTTAGCTTTATTGTGCGCGATTATTGTTGGTGGCGTGGCGTGCCGTGTCGTGTGTGGTTGGCTGGCTGGATGGTTTGTGGCCCACTGTGTGGCTGCCATTCAAAGCAAATCAACCCAACCAGCCAGTCAGTCAGTCATTCAATGGTGAAATAATAATGATTTTGATTTTTATTTCATTTCGAAAAGGGAGAGAGAGTTTGTTTGTCTTCATTGTCGTCTTCGTCGACATCGTCATCATCATCTGTTGTTATTTTCGACAGACACTTGAATTGGGCCTCCTTCAGTCCTTGTTTTATTCGCTCTCTGCCACTCAATAACACAGGGAGCTGTTGGATGAACATTTCATTGGGTTTTTCAATTATTCGCCAGAGAAGAAAAGAATTAAACAAAAAAAAAAAAAAAAAACAGGGATATTGGAACCTGTGAGACCCCCCACCCACCGCTTTCCATTCATGGATAACAATGCCAGGAAAATCTCATATAAAACTGTCGTTTACACCAAACTATTTGGCTTTTAGTTTTCTACAACGAGGGGTGGAGGGTGTTGGGTCCATCAGCTACCAGTTACCATTAAAATCCTTAGCTTTATTTTCAAATATCTAACAAGGCATAGAAATAGTTTGTGTGAGTGACAGGCCTGAACGAGGGGGAGGGGTTGAGGGGGGTCAAAGTTTCCTTTTTTGAAATTCTCCTGAAATGCCGAAAAATTGAAAATCTAATAAAAGCGATTTTTATCGACTCCAAAATGGACTACATTTTCCTTTTTAAAGATACTTAAGGCTGTCAATGGGTAGGGGATGTCCATAAAGCTCAAAAACACACATATTCATACACACAAGTGTGTATATGTATGCTTAGATAATGGAATGGGGCCAGCTGATGTTTGACGGCAGAGAGAGATTAAAACTTCCGTGTCGCTGGATGGGCTTTGGCGGCAAAGTATTCCAACAAAGTCCAAGAGCAAATAAACAAATCTGTTTGTTTTGGTTAAAACTTTGTTAAAATTGTTATTTTCACACCCGACACTCCCTCACCCTCCCACCCATCAATACTCCTCGGTCCCTGGCTATGCATCATCTTTGGCCGATGACATGTCATACGGGGCCGGCTTTTGTTTTTTTTTGTTTCTCGCCGATGTTCCAAAAAGTTATTCCCGACCTTTGAACGCTGTTCCGAAGATAAATCATAAAATCCCTCAAAAAGCAATAGCAACAGCAACAATAACAACAGCATCCACATCCAAACACACACACACACGCACACGCATATGAACTCTAAAAATAACACCTTTTTTTTTTGAATGGAATGGCCGCCTGGTGTTACAACTTCAGGCGGAGAATTGTTGTTGACATGCATGGATATTGTTGTTCCCGCTGCCGTTGTTGTATTATTAAGTTTTTAAGTTCACTTTATGACAAATATTGTTGTAAATCTCCAACAGAAACATAAAAAACAACGTAAACGCACACAATGCAGAACAACAAAAGCTCATAAAGAGACATGTTAATAATGAAAACAAAGGGTGGGGGCGGTAGGTAGGGAGAGAGGGTGTTGTAGATAAGAGGAACCCGCAAAAGAAAGAGGGGCCTTATGGGTTGAGGCCATTTCGGGATTTTTTAAAAATATTGACAAAAAACAATCATAGCCAAACATTTTTATTCCGAATCTGACCTAACTTTGACATAAATATGACAACGTGTCAGATTTGGACTATATTGAGTACTTCCTCTAAATTATATGAGCTATGTGAACATTTCTGGAAAATGGTGAAATGTGCGTGAGGTACCAGACATAGACCTCTGGCTAAGAGAAATATTTAAATAAACCAACTTTTAAAATAATCACCGACTTGTTTCGCTTGGTATAGAAGATATAAGTATTGAAAATCGTGACCCTTCGTGAGGTAGGTACCACAAGGAATAACCCGATATTCTCCATCTTTTCATCAGATCTTGTGTCAATACAAATATTGAGTTTTGTGAAATTTAAAGTGAATCGGAAGTTTTTTCTATGTTTTGTGGGCGTTTAGGTTATTCAAAATTTTGACCCCTATGTGAGGCAGGTACCATAAGGAGTGAACAGATCTATTCCATTTTCACACCAGATTTAATATTAGTAAAAATATTAGAATGTGTGAAATTTGAAGAGAATCTGACGCTTATTTCGCTATTTACGACCTTGATAATTATTCACAATTTTGCCCCCCTTGTGGGGGAGATACCAGAAGGAGTGGACCATTATATCCCATCTTCACAGTAAGTCTTGTGGTAATAAAAATATTGTGGTGTGCCGAGTTTGAAAAGAATCGGATGTCTATTTCGCGTTTTAAGAGCATTTTTGTTATTCCAAATTTTGCCCCCTTTGTGTGGGAGTTACCGGAAGGAGTGGACCGTTATATCCCATCTTTACAGCAAGTCTTGTGGTAATAAAAATATTGGAATGTGCCAAGTTTGAAAAGAATCGGATGTCTATTTCGCGTTTTAAGAGCGTTTTTGTTATTCAAAATTTTTTGCCGTGTGTGGGGGAGGCACCAGAAGGAGTGGTCCGATCTATCCTCTCTTCATAACAGACCTTTTATTAATAAAAATATTGGGATGTGTGAAATTTGAAAAGAATCGGATACTTATTTAGCATTTTAGGAGCGTTTTTCTTATTCAAAATTTTGACCCCTTTTGTGGGGGAGGTACCAGAAGGAGTGGACCGATATCTACTATCTTCACACCTGATCTTGTCTTGAAAGAAATATTGCGATGTGTAAAGTTTGAAGAGAATCTGATGTCTATTTTGCGATTTATGAGGGTTTTTGTTATTCAAAATTTTGACCCCTTTGTGGGGGAGGTACCGGAAGGAGTAGACCGATATATTCCATCTTTTTACCAGATCTTATGTCAATAGAAATATTGGGATGTATGACATTTTAAGACAATCGGAATCTTATTTCGCTCTTTATGAGCATTTCGGTTATTCAAAAATTTGACCCCATTGTGGGGGAGGTACCAGAAGGAGTGGCCCCACAAATTCTATCTTCACACCAGATCTTTTTTTTAGTAAAAATATTAGAATGTGTGAAATTTGAAGAGAATCGGATTCTTATTTCGCTTTTTACGAGCATTTTGGTTATTCAAAATTTTTACCCCTTTGTGGGGGAGGTACCAGAAGACTCGGCCCGACATATTCCATCTTCACACCACATCTTGTGTTGATTAAAATATTGGGTTGTGCACAATTTGAAGACATTCTGAACATAATTTCACATTTTATGAGCGTTACGATCATTCAAAAATTTTGAGCCTTTGTGAGGGAGGTACCAGAAGGAGTTGAGCGATATATTCCATCTTTTTACCAGATGTTATGTCAATAGAAATATTGGGATGTGTTAAATTTAAAGACAATCAGGATCTTATTTCAAATTTTATGGGCTTGATGATTATTCACACGTTTGACTCCTTTGTGGGGGCGGTACCAGAAAAAGTGGGCCGATATATCCCACGCCAGACCTTGCAATCATAGAAAAATTGGAATGTATGAAATTTGAAGAGAACCGTATGCTAATTTCGCATTGTATGGGAGTTATAATTATTCAAAAATATTGACCCTTTGTGGGGGAGGTACCAGAAGGAATAGGCCGATATCTATCATCTTCATACCTGATCTTGTGTTAGAAGAAATATTGGGGTGTGCGAAATTTGAACCTTTGTGTGGGAGGTACTTGAAAGAGTGGACCGATACATCCCATTTTCACCTCAAATCCTGTAGTGAAAGAAATATTGGGATGTTAGCAATTTGAAGAGAATCGCATTTTGGTTATTCAAAATTTTGACCCCAGGAGGAGGTACCAGGAGGAGTGGGCCAATAGATTACATCTTCGCCTCAGATCTTTTATTCGGAGAAATATTAGAATGTGCCGAGTTTTAAAGGAATCGGATACTTATTTTGTTTTTTATGAGTATTTTTGGTTATTCTAAATTTTTACCTTGTGTGGGGGAGGTACTCCATGGAGTGCCTCGATATTGTCAATTTTCGCTCCCAACCTAGCAATGATAAAAATATTAGGATATGCAAAGTTTACACCAAATTGAATGATCCTTTCCTGTTCTATAAGGTAAAATATTTTCTATGAAAATATTGACCTTTTGTGGGGAAGGTATCAGAAGTAGTGGATAGATATGGCCCATCTCCGAACTCGGACTAAGTTTGTCAAAAATATTACGATGTACCAAGTTTGTACCAAATCGGATACTCCCTTAGAGAGTTATTGTGGGCAACAGCTAGTCAAATAGACAGACGGGTGGACGAACACCCCTAAATAGCCTCCAAATGTCCTGAAACGGATTTGGTCCAAAGAGACCTAGCTCCTAAAACTATTATTTCCATGAGGGCACGTTTTGGCCGCTCCAAATGATGTATAGGCTCTGAAGTCATATGGCTGAGGGTATAAACAATCACGGCTAACCTATGATTTGATGGACCTAAAAAAAATATTTAAGATCATCATGATCTTTTGAAAGGCCCCTCACTGGGCCTAAAGCTTCTCCCCCACCCCTCCTCCTCCTCGCACTTCGTCTGACATTTTCAACTAGGCATCAAAATAGTCCATCACTTCTTAATGCTCGGTACACATTAACATGTCAATGTAAGCTCTACGCACATATGTCTATACACATGTGTATGTATGTATGTCTGTATTTAAGCAGATAAATGTAGATGTCAGTGTGGGAGTGTATGGGAATTTGTATGTATTTAAACAGGTGGAGTTTTTCACAGTTATTTTAAAATTTGTCAAATACATTGGGAAAAAAATATGAGGGGTAGGGGTGGTGGCACAGTGAACACAGGAGTGGATTTAATGGATTTTATGCCGTTATGGCAGGAGAGGGGCATCCAGAAAGAAAATACTCACCCGCCAATACTGCTGAGGTCCACAACAAACAGACAGACACATAAACATACATATAAATGTGTTTTATATGTATATAGTGTTGTTGTAACAAAAATACAAAAATTTACCAAAGAACTCCCGACAAAAAAAGTAAAAAACCAAAAACAAAAACTTTTCCATATAGAGGATTATTCGGAGAAAATTGTTTTTCTGTTGTTGTTGGTTTTCCATAAAAAGAAAAATTAAATGAAAATGTGAAAATCCCAACTAAGCATTTTTAAAAATTTATTTTTGGATCCTTCTTTTTTTGTTCGAAAAAAGAGGAAATGAAAACAAATCATTTCGGTTGGGGAGGCGCAGGGAGGGAGAGTGTTTTGTATTTGAGAGGGAGGTGTATGCCATTGTTTGTACCCAAAACAACAACAACAGCAAAATATTTTATGTTCCGGCTCCCTCAAAGGTGATGACTTCCTTTCTAATGAGCTTATTTAGTTATCATTTTGTTATTTATTTATAAACAAATGGCAATTATTCGGATCTGAGCATGTCATGATTGTTTTTTATATTCGGCGCAGCACAAGATAGTGTTTTATTGATTGGCTGTGGATTATGTGGAAGGATAGAGGGCGAATGAGGCGGCTGTAGGAGGCGGTGGAGGTGGAAGAAGAGCTCGTGTTGTTACAGTTTTAAATTAATTCATTTGTTTGGTAAACTTCAAGCCTTACAGATGATTTGGAAGTGAAAACAAAAAACAAAAAGTGGAAGTAATAAAAAAATTATTTTTGCTCAGAAAATTTAATTAATAAATTTTCTACAGCATTTAAATAAAAAAAAAAATAACAAAAATAAAAAAAAATAAAAACTACTAAAATATGTAGGATTTTATATCGGAAAATAAAAGTAGTGACAGAAAATGTTTGACATTGTTTTGAAAATAAGAAAAAACATATGAAGAAATTAAAAATTAATAAAATAAAAATATAACTATAAATAAAAAATAAAAAAATTAAAATTTATAATAATTAAATAATTAAAAATTAAGAAAATAAATATATAAAATAAAATATATAAAAATAAATAAATAAAAAAATAATTAGATGAAATTAAATATATGAAATAAGTAAAATATATAAAATAAATAAAAATATATATGAATAAAATAAATAAATATCCAAATAAACAAAAGTGAGTGTTGTGTTTATATCAAAATATTTCCTTGTTAAAAGAATTTTTGAAGGTACATAACACTGTGCTACAACATTTTTTTTTTAATAATTACGGGAAATGAAATTACCAGGTTTTGAAAGCAAAGCTTAAAGTGGAAGATACATGTATCGGAGTTTTTAAACTTTACATCGCAAAATTAACGATCAACTTCCTCCATTTTCCACATTTTTGAAATTTCGTTTTAGGATATCTTAGAATCTGTTATTTTAAGGTATATAGTGCTGTCGCCAATATTAAAGATAACAATATGAACTTTTAACCCTCAAGTGAGTCAAAAAATCTGTCTTTTTGGTGCTTTTAAATTTCCTCAGCCATATGGCTAGAGAGGGTATATATCATTTGATACGGCCAAAACGTGCCACATCGAAGTAACGGTTTTAGACCCTAGATCTCTTTGGACCAAATCCTTTTAAGGATAATTGGAGTTGGTCTAGGAGTGTCCGTCCTTCCGTCTGTCTGTTCTTTTGGCTGATGCGCACAATTACTCTCGAAGGGCGCATCCGTTTGGCCCAAACTTGGAACATCGTGATATAAGTATCAAACTTAGATTGAGATCGTATGTGGGTAATATTGTCCCACTTCTCCAGGTACCTCCCCCATAAAAGGTCAAAGGTCACATAAAATTGATTTAACTTTTGAAACAAAAAAGAATTCTCCCAATTACTGCAAATTTTGCAAATTCTAATATTTTTACCAGTGCTAGGTTAGGTACGAAAATGGACTATATCGACCCACTCCATTAAAATACCTCCCCCGCAAAGGTTCAACATTTTGAATAATTATAACTTTCCAAATCCGATTGCTTTTAAATTACACATAGCACAATATTTTCATTAACCCAAGGTCTGGTGTGAAGTTAATAGATATCGGCCCAACCCTTAGGGTTACTTCCCCACGAAGGGGTTACAATTTTGCCAAATTGCTCGTGAAACACGAAAAAGGTTTTTGATCCTTTCTAAACTTCACATATTCCAATATTTTTATTAACCGAAGATATGGTGTGAAGGTGGGTTATGTCGGTACAATCGTTCAGGTACCTCCCCCACGAAGGGGTCAAAATGTTTGAATAATTGTGACTCACATAAAATGCGAATTAAGCATCCGCTTACTTTCAAACTCGGCACATCTCAATATTTCTGTTTACATAAGATTTTCTGTGAAGATGAGATTTATCGGTCCACTCCTTCTAGTAACTCCCCCATAAAGGGATCAAAATTTTGAATAATTGTGGATCACATAAAATGCGAATTAAGCATCCGATTACTTTCAAACTAGGTACATCTCAATATTTCTTTTAACACAAGATTTGCTGTGAAGTTGGAATATATTGAACCACTCCTACTGGTACCTCCCGTACGAAAGGGGTTAAAATTTTGAAAATTTAGATCTCTCAAAAAATGCCAAATAAGCTTCCAATTCTCTTCAACTTTCACATATCCCAATATTTTAACTCACACAAGATCTGGTGTGAAATTGGAATATATCGGCCCACTCCTTCTGGTACCTCCCCCATAAAGGGGTTAAAATTTGGATTAACCAAAATGTTCATAAAATGCGAAATAAACATCCGATTCCTTTGAAACTTGGCACATTCCAATATTCCTAAGAACTCAAGATCTGAGGTAAATATGGAATGCATCGGCCCACTGCTTCTGGTATCTCCCCCACAAAAGAGGTCAAAATTTTGAATAACCAAAATGCTCATAAAATGCTAGATAAGCATCTGAATATCTTAAAATTTCACGCATTGCTATATTTTTACTAACAAAAGGTCTGGTGCGAATATGGGTTATATCGGTCGACTCCTTCTGGCACCTCCCCCACAAAAGGGCTAATTTTTTTTGACTGATTATAACTTTCATAAAATGCGAAATAAGCCTCCGATTCTTTTCAAATTGCACACATCCCAATATTTTTATTAACATGAGATATGCTGTGAAGATGGTTTATGTCGGTCTACAACTTCTGTTACCTCCCCCACAAAAGGGTAGAAATCTTGAATGACAAATTGCTCATAAAATTCGATATAACCATCGGATTCTCTTCAAATTTCATTCATCATAATATTTTTACCAACACAAGAGCTGGGATGAATATAGCCTGTGTCGGTCCACACCTTCTGGTACCAGACCCACAACGGGTCAAATTTTTGAATAATAATATACCCCTCCCCCACAAAAGGTTCCAACTTTGATTAAAAATTATTCGCGCAATTTTGAAAATAAATGTTTATTTTTTTTTTGAATTTTGAACATCTTAATATTTTTATCGGTATTAGTTTGTCGGAGCCACTGATACTTTTTAATTTCTTTATATATATATTTTTTAATTTTTTTATTTTTGTTAATTTATATCCTCCTCAAAATAAGAGACCATCAAACAAAATCCTCTCATTTTGAAATTTTATAATTTCGATTTTTGTCACTCGCTCATAGAAGCATTCCCTATGTCCTTTGGCCCTTATTATCACATCCTTTTTTGTAATATCACATTTAAATGGAAATTATTGTCAGCAGCGTCCCTTTGAAGAGTTTTCCGACAATTCTTCTTCGTCTTATTAACAATTCTCCGAATTTATTTCGTCAAGCAAAAACCAATTAAAAATTTCCCTCTTACATATGTATCAATTAAATGAATACAATCGAATTTTCCGGTCTCCTATCAATCCGACTCCCTTCTCCCACCCCCTTCGTGGCGTACGGCTTCCTGGCAAAATCTTCTGCTGCTCTGCCATATGTTGTCGTAAAGGAAATTCTTTTGTTTCAAATCAAATAAAACGGTGAAGGAAGAAGCCCTGCACAAAAAAAAACGTAAAAGACGCCGGGGAATCTCTTTGCGAACGAAGAGAAGAGGAATTCATTCTTTCCTGGCAAAGACAGAAGTGGGGATATCCAATGAAGCGAATGTCAAAGAAACGACAATAACCAGAAATACAACGCAACATTGCCATTGTCTGTGGCAGTTGATTTGAAATTGAATTCATTGAAGCGGAAATTTGGCACGATGGAGAAAAAGGGAAAAAAGGAAGAAAAATCCAAGAAAATTTAGGGAAAAATCAACAAAAAAAATTGTGGTGAAAAAAATTCGTTTAAATTCAATAAAGAAAAAAATGTATTTGCAAGAGAAAATCGTCTGGGCAGACATAGAACAGCAAATAAGCCAGCTAATCTTTAATTACAGGCAAAAAAAAAAACCCCAGGACCAGGTGTTTGTTATCCTTAAGGCAGGATAATAAAGGAAAAAAAAAGTGACAACTTGGTGCCTTAGGCATTTGAGGTGTTGCTGTTCTTTTTTCTCTCTGTTTTTCCTTGGAAAATCTGTTGATTTCAAATAGCCTTCCCCCACCAAGAAGTGAGAAAAACGACATTGTCGGCTACCAGACAAGGTGTTAAAAAACTAAGTCCTTTTTTATTACTTTCTCCCCCCCCCCCTCCTCTACTATCTCTCCGGCCACTTTGTTATGTTATTGGGGCGTTGTGAACAAGGATTATTGTTTGTCGCCCCAAAAACCCAACCTTCTGTTTTACATTATTCTTATCGCTAAATCATGTTTCCTTCGAAAAAAAAAAAACAGGACGACTCCAAGGATGCTCCCACATTGTCTCATATTTTTCGTTTTTTTTTTTTTTTTTTTTGGTGTTGACCATACTGTAACATATGTCTGCAGTTTGCCCCCGAAGTTTTTATCTCTGCCATCAACAGTTTTTTGAAATTTCGGGAATAACTCACCATGTACCACTGCCAAGTATGACACATAATTTGACAGGATAATAATTTATGGGTTCATATTCCAAGTGGGAGTAGAAAAAAAGAGAAATGTATGTGTGTGTGCGTAAGCGTGAGAGAAAGGGAAAGGCATCCCTACTGAGCCGAACTCAAGCACACATGGGTCCATATGTTGTGAGGAGCCAGGAAAACAAGGCGTTACACATAGCCCTCATGGCTGGGTGGCTTGACTGGCTGGTCTGAGTGGCGACAAAATCCTTTTCTCCTCATTTTCAAAATAATTTCATGTAACATTGAGTGAGTGTATGCTCATTCTGATGATGTACGACTTGTTTCGATTTTCAAATTCCATTTCATTTTAAGTGGGTGTTTTCGACGTCTAACAAATTCCAAATTTCAATGGAAAAACTCCCCTCATTAGTTCTAATATCCCAAAAAACAACAACGAAAAAGTGGGCATAGAAATTGAACATTTAATTAATATTCGTGTCTTCTTCGTTCGTTCGTCGTCATCATCGTCATCCGAACATATGACATTTGTATTTCGTTTAATTAAAAGCAAGCTACATATTTTACAATGACGAAAACATGATGTGTGTGTGCGTGAAATGTATTTTTGTCGATTAATGAATTAATTATTTTGATACGAAGCGAGTAATCGAGGGAGTATGGGAGGAAGGGAGAGAGAGAGGACAAGAATGAAGTCCAAATCATAACCCACTCACAAATTGTTTCACAAGACATGACATGTATTTTGAAAATATAAATTTAATAGAGAAAGATGCAAGGGGGTGGTATGGAGGGCAAGGGGGATACTAAATTGGAATTATTGGATTTTTTCAAAATTAATTTTTAAGCTCTTCTATAAGCGTGGAATTTTGAAAAAAGTATTTTTCAATTTTAAAATTTAAAAACAAAGTATTTTTGAAGCTCTACAGGAAGCATGGATTTTTTTTAAATATTTTTAAAGGCATTGTAGACCGTGGATTTTTTAAAAAAATATATTTGAAGGCCTACTTTAAGCGTGGATTTTTTAAAAAATATTTTTGAAGGCCTACCACAAGCGTAGATTTTTTAAAAAATATTTTTGAGGGAATGTCATAAGCGTGGATTTTTTAAAAAAAAAATTTCGAGCTCCATCATAAGCGTGGATTTAAAAAAAATATATTTTTCGAGCTCCATCATAAGCGTGGATTTTTAAAAATATATATTTTTCGAGCTCCATCATAACCGTGGATTTAAAAAAAAAAAAAATTTTCGAGCTCCATCATAAGCGTGCATTTTTAAAAAAAAAATATTTTTCGAGCGCCATCATAAGCGTGGATTTTTAAAAAAATATATTTTTCGAGCTCCACCATAAGCGTCGATTTTTTAAAAAAAAGTTTTCGAGCTCCATCATAAGCGTGGAATTTAAAAAAAAATAGTTTTCGAGCTCCATCATAAGCGTGGATTTTTTAAAAAAATATTTTTCGAGATCCATCATAAGCGTGGATTTTTTAAAAAAATATTTTTGAAGGCCTACCATAAGCGTGGATTTTTTAAAATAATATTTTTGAAGGCCTAGCATAGGCGTGGATCTTTTAAAATAATATTTTTGAAGGCCTAGCATAGGCGTGGATCTTTTAAAATAATATTTTTGAAGGCCTAGCATAGGCGTGGATCTTTTAAAAAAATATTTTGAAGGCCTTTTTTAAAAGTTGATTTTTTTTTTCAATAATATTTTTGGAGGCCTATCATAGGCGTGGATTTATTAAAAAAATATTTTTCAAGGCCTATCATAGGCGTGGATTTATTAAAAAAATATTTTTCAAGGCCTATCATAGGCGTGGATTTATTAAAAAAAATATTTTTCTTCTTTCTTTCTTTTTCAAGGCCTAGCATAGGCGGGGATTTTAAAAAAATATTTTTGAAGGCCTGGCATAGGCGGGGATTTTTAAAAAACATTTTGAAGGCCTTTTTTAAAAAAATATTTTTGGAGGCCTATCATAAGCGTGGATTTTTTAAAAATTGTTTTTGAAGACCTATAAGCGTGGATTTTTTAAAAAATATTTTTGAAGGCCCAAAATATGCTTGGTTTTTTTTAAATATTTCTAAAAGCCTATAATAAGCGTGGATTTTTTAAAATATTTCTAAAAGCCTATAATAAGCGTGGATTTTTTTTTAAATATTTCTAATAAACGTGGATTTTTCTAAAAAATTTTTTGAAGGATTGGATTTTTAAAAAAAAATATTTCTGAAGGCCTGTCATAGGCGTGGATTTTTTTTAAAAAATTATTTTTGAATCGTGATTTTTTAAAAAAAATATTTTTGAAGGACTATCATAGGCGTGGATTTTTTTAAAAATTATTTTTTAATCGTGATTTTTAAAAAAAAAATATTTCTAAAGGAGTATCATAGGAGTGGATTTTTTTAAAATTTATTTTTGAATCGTGATTTTTTTAAAAAAATATTTTTGGAGGAAATTTATAACCTGGAATTTAAAAAAAAATATTTTTTTGAAGGTTAGCCAAGCGAAGCAACTCTTTAGCTCTTTTAGGCCTATTTTCTTTCCATTGCGGTGTAAGTTGTTGCACTTTTTGGAATTTCAATGGCTTTACTCCGAGCTCATTTTTCAATATTTGCCGAATGGAATATTGCGATATGTTCAGCTCACGATCCATTTTTCGGCCACTGCGACGCGGGTTTCAATCAAGTCGCTTCTTTACTTCATAGTAGACCAACTATGGGCCTTCTACATATAGAAGAAATTATATTTGTTTGTTTATGTATATAATATTATATGTGTGTCTGCAAAACATTGAATACTCTCCTGGGGGGCATCTATACATAGAAGACCTAGTCATAGGTCCATACATATTTTATCAGATTTTTTAAAATTTTTTTCCTTTTTCTTTTCAGAGCGGCAAACGAAACGACGACGTTGAAAAGCAATGTAAGTAAAAATAATAACAGTTTATGTAAAAAAGTAATAACTATTATTTCTCAAAATCTCCATACCGCCCTTGTAACGACAAGTGCGTGCCAACTACATACCCCCTTTATTCCCATGATAGTACCGAACACACACATACATACACACAGAGGCCTGCACTCTTTGACTTATTTATCAACACTTAATCATAGGGAAATCATACATAATTTCCCCCAACTGTTCTGCCACAACTTCGTTCTTTCTCTGCCACACACACACACAGCCATACACCCTTTCCTCTCAACCTCCTTTTTAATTCATTCACATATTTCTAAATTGAAAGTTTGTTCTAATTTAATTATACGGATTCAATCATAATTTCAATGGTTGTTGTTGTTGTTGCTACTGCTGCTGATGGTTCAAACACTCATTTAATACTTCTTCCTCTCCTTCTTCTACTTCTTCGATATCATCGGCATTTTGTATGCATATCATCATCATCATCGGTAGGTCTTCTTGCCATGGCTTGGGGGGGCTCAGTGTTCTTCGCTTCGGCTTCATATCGATGATAGTTCAGTGGTTTGAAGTTTTTCTAGAATTCGACCTAGTTTTTTTAGTTCAGTTTTGAATTTGAATTTTATATTCAACTTAATTCATATACATACTCACACACACACACCAACACACATGCATATCAACAATTATAATTGTACAAATTACACAAAGTACAATAACTACAACAATAGTACAATTTGTTTTTCCATTGTAAAGATGAAGAAGAAGAAATAATTACAACAATGACTTGACTTGGCCTAGAGTCCAAACACATGGACAAGCCTATATACATACGCATTTTCTCATAAACAAGAAAACAACAGAATTTTCTTACCCTCGAACTGCGTAACCACTGCCATTTCTTCCATGATGGACGGCCTGAATGATCAAAGGGTAAAAGATTTGAATGAGTTTTTAAATAACTGAAACAAGAGGATACTTCTCCTGCCGAACACCGCTTCATCATCCATCATCAACTCGTAGCGGCCACTAGGTCGGCACCATCACCACCGCCACCACGCCAATCGTTGCCACCATCATTTGCGTAGCATTATCTGCTCCACAACAATAAGAACAACAACAAGGCACTGTTGTCATCAGCCAGTCAGTTAGTCGGCTAGACACATTGCCAGCCAGCCAGCCAGCCACCCAGTCGGCCAGCTAGGCCGCAAACGATTGCCTCAATGGCCCAATCTGCAGTGATATCAGCAAATCTTTGCAGTTAAGAACATCTTTACACTGGTGTTGATAACTTTACATGGATATCGGAAACTAATTGCTTGTAAGGGGTGTTGAAATACATTTCAAAGGAAGTATAAATTGTACGGAAACTGCAGGGGGGAAAGAGTGGACATTTTTATGGAAAATCAATTGAGTGTTTTTTTTTTCTGCAGACAACCATTTCAGTGGTCCAGAATCCAAAGTAAAGTAGATAGACCCAAAGGTCCTCTGATGTGTAGTAGATGGTTCTTTTATGTAAATCTGATATAGAGCAGATGGACCCCGATTCCATGTGCTGTGGAGTAGATAAGCCCCAAAAATAAACCATGCAGACTTTATGGAACTATAGGCCATCGACTGAAAAGTAGACTAGAGTATCGTGGAGTAGATGGTCCAGGAGGTCATTTACTGCAAAGTATATTGGCCTAGAGGACCCAGATGGCCCAGAGGCCATCTACTGTAGAGTAGGTAGACTCAATGTCTTTCTATTGTAGATTAGATGGACTCAAAGGTAATCTACTGCAGAGTAGATGTAATCAAAATCCATCTACTGTAGTGTGGATGAACTCAAAGGCCAGAGTAGATGGTCTCAAAGGCCAGAGTAGATGGTCTCAAAGGCCATCTACTGCAGAGTAAATGCACTCAACGGCCATCTACTGTTGAGTAGGTGGACCTAAAGACCATCTACTGTAAAGTAGATAAACTCAAAGGCCATCTACTGTGGAGTAGGTGGACTCAAAGGCAATCTACTGTAGAGTAGATGTAATAAAAAGCCATCTACTGTAGTGTAGACAAACTCAAAGTCCATCTACTGTAGTGTAGACAAACTCAAAGGCCACATACTGTAGCGCAGATGAACTCAAAGGTCATCTACTGCAAATAGGCCATCTACTGAACTCAAAACCCAGTGGGTTTCATAGGCTTTCCATAGAAAAAAAATCGTATGACTTCGACTGTATCGTAGATGAACTTAAACGTATTCGCAAGACCCTCCTGGGTCTCATAGTTTTTTCTATAGAAAAAAATTGTTAATACCCTCCTAGGTCCCATAGTTTTTTCTATAGAAAAAAATTTCCAAGACCCTCCTGGGTCTCATAGTTTTTTCTAGTTTTTTTCTACAGAAAAAAATTTACAGGATCCTCCTGGGTCTCATAGTTTTTTCTATAGGAAAAAATATCTAAGGCCCTTATGGGTCTCATAGTTTTTTTTATAGAAAAAAATTTCCAACACCCTCCTGGGTCTCATATTTTTTTCTATAAAAAAAAATTTCCAAGACCCTCCTAGGTCAAATTTTTTTTCTATAGAAAAAAAATTTCCAAGATCCTCCTGGGTATAATATTTTTTTTTCTATAGAAAAAAATTCGCCAGACCCTCCCTGGGTCTTATTGCTTTTTCTATAGAAAAAAATTCGCAAGACCCTCCCTGGGTCTTATTGTTTTTTCTATAGAAAAAAATTCGCCAGACCCTCCCGGGGTCTTATTGTTTTTTCTATAGAAAAAAATTCGCCAGACCCTCCCGGGGTCTTATTGTTTTTTCTATAGAAAAAAAATTCGCCAGACCCTCCCGGGGTCTTATTAATCTAATAACTTAAAAGCTGTCTACTAGTTAGTTCTTTTTATAGAAAAAATTCGCAAGGCCCTCACTGGGTCTCATAGTTTTTTTTTAAACAAAAAATTTGTAAGACCCTCTCTGGGTCTCATAGTTTTTTCTATAGAAAAAAATCGCAGGACCCCCTGGGTCTCATAGTTTTTTCTATAGAAAAAATCGCAGGACCCCGTGGGTCTCATAGTTTTTTCTGTAGAAAAAAATCGCAGGACTCCCCTGGGTCTCATAGTTTTTTCTATAGAAAAAAATCGCAGGACTCCCCTGGGTGTCATAGTTTTTTCTTAGGAATTTTTTCAATAGAAAAAAATTCACAAGGCCCTCACAGGGTCTCATAGTTTTTTCTATAGAAAAAAATCGCAGGACCCCCCTGGGTCTCATAGTTTTTTCTATAGAAAAAAATCGCAGGACTCCCATGGGTCTCATAGTTTTTTCTAAAGAAAAAAATCGCAGGACTCCCCTGGGTCTCATAGTCTTTTCTTAGGAATTTAGGGATACATTTGTGGTTTTTTTTTTAATCGTGACATTCTTGAGTCTCATATATTTTTTTTTTCTACAGAAAAAGGCTCGCGGTCCCACTTTACATTTCGACCCACCCTATTGTCATCCCAAGATAGAAGTATGTCATATGTTTAAGTGTGTTTGCTACGCATATTTTGTTTTTTTTTTTACTTCTTGTTTTTCGTACATTGAGTTGTCTTTTGCACGCATTACAGCGAATCTGAAGATACACTTGAACACATGTTACCCCCCAAAATCAATGGAGGCTGATGAAGAGAATGCCAAAGGAGGAGGCTAAAAGCAAAAAAGAAAAAGAATGCAAAACCAAATAATAAATTATGGAACAATCTATGTTGTCCAAAGTGGGTGGGGCGGGGCGAAAGGTTCGGGGACATGCTACTAAGTGAACGATTGATGGGCCAAAAAGTGACAAGTGTTGCTCCCACAACAGCCACAGAAAAAACAAAGAAAGAAGGAGTAAAGTGGTCTGTCTGAGTGTGTCTAGTTGAGGTGAAGGAGGTTGGGTCGTAAAAGGATTTTTTCCTGTTTTCAAATCTCAAATGATTGCTTGTTCTTTGGAAAAAAGAAGCTTAGCCAAGTAGCTTGCCTACCAATACCAAGAAGGTCATTTTCATGAAATTGAATTAGGATTATTTTTCATGAAAATCTGTGCCGTTAATCCTTTGGGGGGCAGAAATGTCTCAACCTAAAAGGCACTTGGGTAAATTCGATTAGTTGGCCAGGACCTTTCAATCCTTTGGATAATGTATGACCAACCGAAAGTTTTAAGGGATTTATTTCTCTTGGAGTTTGAAAGGAAAATTTAAAACAGGTTTAAAGAATTGGGGTAAATTTTAAGTTTTGGGAAAATACTTATTGAGAATCTGTGGTATTCAGGAACACCCTCCAAGTGAAGTGTATACAAAGTGAGACCAAAAATGTGAAGAGAGTGAAAATTCCATTGAACTTTGGTCTCATTTTCACTATTTTCTTTAGAAAATCATAAATTTCCTACAGCCAAATGTCAAAATTATTCAATATTTTTTCTTTAGAAAAAAATTCTGGGACCAATGGGTCCTACTTTTTTTTAGAAAAAATTCTGGGACGCTTGGGTTCTACTTTTTTTAGAAAAAAATTCTGGACCCTTGGGTTCTATTTTTTTAAGAATAAAAATCCTATCCGCTATTTATTCTTTAGATTTTTTTCTTTAGAAAAAAATTTGGAGACCCTTGGGTCCTATTTTTTTCTTTAGAAAAAAATTCGAAGACCCTTGGGTTCTATTTTTTTCTTTAGAAAAAAATTCGAAGACCCTTGGGTCCTATTTTTTTCTTTAGAAAAAATTCGAAGACCCTTGGGTCCTATTTTTTTCTTTAGAAAAAATTCGAAGACCCTTGGGTCCTATTCTTTTCTTTAGAAAAAAATTCGAAGACCCTTGGGTCCCTTTTTTTTTCTTTAGAAAAAAATTCGAAGACACTTGGGTCCCTTTTTTTCTTTAGAAAAAAATTCGAAGACCGTTGGGTCCTTTTTTTTTTTCTTTAGAAAAAAATTCCAAGACCCTTGGGTCCCTTTTTTTTCTTTAGAAAAAAATTCGAAGACCCTTGGGTCCCTTTTTTTTCTTTAGAAAAAAATTCGAAGACCCTTGGGTCCCTTTTTTTTCTTTAGAAAAAAATTCGAAGGCCCTTGTGTCCTATTTTTTCTTTAGAAAAAAAATTCTTTATTTATTTTATTCTTAGTTCTTTAGAAAAAAATTCAAAGACCCTTGGGTCCTATTTTTTTCTTTAGAAAAAAATTCAAAGACCCTTGGGTCCTATTTTTTTCTTTAGAAAAAAATTCAAAGACCCTTGGGTCCTATTTTTTTCTTTAGAAAAAAATTCAAAGACCCTTGGGTCCTATTTTTTTCTTTAGAAAAAAATTCAAAGACCCTTGAGTCCTATTTTTTTCTTTAGAAAAAAATTCAAAGACCCTTGGGTCCTATTTTTTTCTTTAGAAAAAAATTCAAAGACCCTTGGGTCCTATTTTTTTCTTTAGAAAAAAATTCGCGGACCATTGTGTCCTATTTTTTTGCTTTAGAAAAAAATTCGCGGACCATTGTGTCCTATTTTTTTTTCTTTAGAAAAAAATTCGCTGGCCATTGGGTCCTATTTTTTTCTTTAGTAAAAAATTCGCGGACCCTAGGGTCCTATTTTTTCTTGAGAAAAAAAATCGTGGACCCATGGGACCTATTTTTTCTTGAGAAAAAAAAAATCGTGTACCCATGGGACCTATTTTTTTTTTTTTAGAAAAAAATCGTGGTTCCATGGGACCTATTTTTTTCTTTAGAAAAAAATTCGGAGACCTTTGGTGCTATTTTTTTTTCTTTTGAAAAAAATTCGGAGACCTTTGGGTGCTATTTTTTTCTTTAGAAAAAAATTCGGAGACCTTTGAATGCTATTTTTTGAGAGTCTCCAATTTTTTAATGGAAAAAATTCCCATTTTTAATATTTTCCCCCCTTGCCTCACATGGCGTATACACTCCTTTCTTTTGAGAAATTTTCCACTAATGACAAGTAAAAGTGAATGAAAATTCTGCTCCGAAAGTGAAACCAAAAAAAGTGAAAATTCAAATTCCCGCAGGAAAATGTCAATAAATTTATTAAATATTTCCTCCATTCAGAAAACATTTTCTCCAAATTCGATGATGGCCATCAATCAAAGATTGTTAAAGCGACTCATTTAAACAGAACTTCCTCAGGGTTGGGGAATAGTTTAAGAAACGTTTGGCCCATAATCACCACCTTTATGGGCCATATTTGGTGGGTGGCTGGGTTAGAACGTGTGTTGTGTGGGAGGGAGGGGATGTTTGAGGTTAAGACGCCCTGGCAAATTGTTGCTGCCAAATAAATAAAATGTCATTTTGTTTGGTTTAACAACTCAACTTCTTGTTAGACGGCAACTTCTTTATATGGTACGACGGTTGGATGTTCCAACCGACCATACGTCGGTTGGTTGGTTGCTTCGTCGGCCGTTCGATGGATTTATGTTTACGGCTGGTGGTCACGCACCATGCCAATTAAAATCCTCGTTTTATGACATTTAACACGTCTGACTTGATTACACTTCGACCTTTTCCACCGTAGATGAATGAACAACAAAATTTTCAAATTTGGCTATTTTGATTGTCGCTTAACTTGGACAAATTTATTTTCATTCATTTTTAGTTGTTTTGTTTTTGCCTCTTTTTTTGGTTTCTTTTTTTACGACTTACGACTCGAGTGTTGAAAATGTCGTGTCATGTTGGTGTTGTGGCTGTTGTTGTTGTTCTCTATCGGTGTTGCAAACTAGGAAACAACACCATTTGACGACATGTTAAACTATGGATTAACTACAAGAAAATTTAATTGGCGTTAAACGAAATGAAAAGGGAAAAAAGTTTCAAATCAATGATTTTTATTTGGTTTGGGCTGTGATTGGGCGCCATTAGTCAAAATTTGTGTGGAAAATTGCAGACATCACGTTTTGGTTTTTGAAGGGTTTATTGCAATGCGTCATAGCCGTTTTATAGATTCATTTAAGTGCTTTGCTTTCGGGCAAGTAGTAGCCACCCATAGACTTGGCACCTTTGGATTGTGAAATAATTTTTTTTTTTCAAATGATTTCGAATAAATTAAAAGTGAAAAAAAGGAAATATTAGAAGTGTCATAGAGAGGGGAATGTTATATAAACTAGAAACTACAACTAAGAAATAAGGAAAAACTGAAGAAAAAATGATTCGGAGATGAGACCCAGAGGGGTCTCTCGAATTTTTTTCTATAGCAAAAAAAAAACGATGAGACCCAGAGGGGTCTCTCGAATTTTTTTCTATAGCAAAAAAAAACGATGAGACCCAAAGGGGTCCCTCGAATTTTTTTTATAGAAAAAAAAAAAAAAACGATGAGACCCACGGGGGTCTCGCGAATTTTTTTCTATAGAAAAAAAACGATGAGACCCACGGGGGGGTCTCGCGAATTTTTGTCTATAGAAAAAAAAAACGATGAGACCCACGGGGGGTCTCGCGAATTTTTTTCTATAGAAAAAAAACGATGAGACCCACGGGGGGTCTCGCGAATTTTTTTCTATAGAAAAAAAACGATGAGACCCACGGGGGGGTCTCTCGAATTTTTTTCTATAGAAAAAAAATCGATGAGACTCAGGGGGGTCTCGCGAATTTTTTTTTATAGAAAAACCCATCAACTCTACAGTAGGTGGGTGGCCTTTGAATCCATCTCCTCTAAAGTATATGGCCTTGGAGTCCATCTACTCTACAGGCCTTGGAGTCCAGCTACTCTACAGTTGATGGCCTTGGAGTCCAGCTACTCTACAGTAGACGGCCTTGGAGTCCATCTGCTCTATAGCAAATGACCTTTGAGTAGATCCACCTCTCAGTCCGTCTACCCTATAGTAGATGTTCCTTCAGTCCGTCTACTCTATAATAGATGTTCCTTGAGTCCATTTCCCCTATAATAGATGTTCCTTGAGTCCATTTCCCCTATAGTAGATGGCCTTGGAGTCCATCTCCCCTATAGTAGATGGCCTTGGAGTCCATCTCCCCTACAGTAGATGGCCTTGGAGTCCATCTTCCCTACAGTAGATGGCCTTGGAGTCCATCTACTCTACAGTAGATGGCCTTGGAGTCCATCTACTCTACAGTAGATGGCCTCGGAATCCATCTACTCTACAGTAGATGGCCTTGGAGTCCATCTACTCTACAGTAGATGCACCTCTAAGTTCGTCTACTCTGTAGTAGATGTTCCTTGAGTCCGTCTACCCTACAGTAGATGTCCTTGGAGTCCATCTACTCTACAGTAGATGACCTTTACTCCCCGCATTTTTTTTTTTTTTGAAATTTCTCATTATATTTGCCATTAAAGGAATCGCGAGACCCTTGGGTCCTCACCCAATAAAAATCTAAATTATTTCACCAAACGCCTGATGTCGATTTGGCTGGCGATATGCTCCTGTTATTTCTGTCACTTCTGCTCCCCATTGCCTGCTTCTGTCCTTGTTGTTGTTGTCGTCGCTGATTTCAATCTCAATCTCAAATATTCCACATCTTGAGTGCTAAAAACACATTCCTCAATTGAATTCGAGCAGAAGTAACAATGTTGTCGCCGTCTTGTTGTTTTCCATCTCCATCTCAAACACATCTCATAAATAAATTTTCGTTTTTATTCTTTCGGTGCTACATGGAGCATGGCGTGGAGCCCGGCCAAGGAGTTGAGGCGTGCCAGCGTGTGTGTGTGTGGGTCTCGCCCGAGAAAACAAGACATTTATCGTTCATAGATCTTTCAAAGATGGAACAACGGCAGCAAAAGAACATCAATCGACAGAACGAAATCAAAAGAAAACAAGAAACACAACAACAATACAAATGTTCAAATATTCATTGCATCCAAAATGAATGGTTATCGTCGGATGCTGGCTGGCTGAGATGGAGTCAAACAAAGTGTGGCGGAACAGCGTGGAGACGAAATGAAAAATAAATGTTCATCTTCTTCAGAGATCTGAACGATAAGACACCACAAGTGTTCGAACAAATAAATGAAATAGGAAAAAAAAAACAATCCAAGAACTTATTGAGATTTTGAATCAAAAATGTTGGAGTTCTTGGCGATGACAATGAAAAACAAAAACCCCTGATGCCACATCTACTCTGCGCTCGCTCACTGTATCTCTCTCATGCTTGAAATATTTTCCGAAAAAATCTCAAGACAAAAATTTTCATTGTCACATACCAGGGGCAATCATTAATTCTGGACACACATTTTCCCTCTTCTCCTCCTTTGCCACGAAACAAAATCTTGATTTTGATTTTTCAAGCATTGGAAACTTGTGTGTGTGTGTATGTCTCTGCCAATGAGCAATTATTCAAAAAGTCTTTGCCTCAAGAACGAAAAAAAAAAACAACAAAAATTAATGTCTTTCAGATATTGTCTAAAGTGCATTGGGACTACAGCCAAGCACAACAAAATCATTAACATATTTCGAGATTTGAAAATATTGATAAGACGTCAATATTCAATACTCCATTTTCCCTTTTAGCCTAAACGTCATCGGCAATTGCCGCAAAAGCCTCAAAGCCGACATGTTTCGAATTTTCTTAATGTTCCATCAAGGAATTAATGACAACGATTTTCATGAGCCATTTCAATATAATGACGATTTTTTGAAAACTCAAAATCCAAAATGGAAATATTATGGCGTGCTGTGAAAATAAATAATTTTTGAGATAAAATTTTTAATATATTTAAAAAAAAAAAAATGTTTTTGGAGGGAGATGCTTACAGAGTTTAAAGACCACCAAGAATATGTTGGGCGCCATTTCCTTAGAAACACTCAAAAAAAAAAAAAAAAAAAAATCGCGGAGACTTTTCTAAATATTTTTATGTGCATAAAAAATTCGTGAGTCGCTATTTTTGTACCCTCAGCCTCTGCCTTCGACTACAAAGGGTATACAGGCTGAGATGAAAATTTTTGAAGGACTATTAGGGCCATCATCATGATTTTTTACAGGAATATGTTTTTAACCATAATCTTGTAACAGGGTAACCAATTTTAGCCTGCTGTCATTTCAAACCCACTTGTCCGACAGCTGTTAAAATTATTCCAGTGACAGCTCATTATATTGTTTACAAGCGTACAAAAACATTTTGGTGAGAATTTTCCAGAAAAAAAGTTACTCGTGATGGAATTCAAGCGGGATAGTGAGATTTCTTCATATTTGACTGGAAAACCACAAGTGGCTATCGTAAAGCTCTCCAGCATTTAAATGCGAATAAATCTTTGCTAATGTAGTAGAGCTCCGCATAACAATTAAACGTTTTTATGGGAGAATTCCATCATACATGCTATGATTATAATTATAATTTAAAGTTCAAAGGACTAAATATGCCGAAGCATTTGTATCTTTTAAATTCTGACATGTATTGCCCATTTGGTGCACAATTAATTTGAAATCGGATAAAGATATATATGAGAGCTATATCCAAATCGGAACCGATCTCGATAAAATTTGGCAAAGATATTTATGAGCTGGAGGGTTTTTGATATATTTCCCTGAATATCGTTGTTACGGAGTGCATATTACGGCTGTGGGTAACAAATATTACAAATCGGATGAACAGTATATATGAGAGCTATAGCTATATCGGAACCGATCTTCACCAAATTTGACATACTAGCTTCTAGACTCAATTCGGTCGTAAGTGCCAAATGTTATCCCATTAGACGTTTGGTGCACAATAAAAGGTAAATCGGAGGAAGTTATATATGGGAGATATATCCAAATCTGAACCGATCTCGATAAAATTTAGCAAAGGTATTTCTGAGCTGTATTTCATATATTTCCCCAAATATTGTTGTTACAGAGTGCATATTACGGCTGCGGAGGACAAAAATAACAAATCGGGTGAACAATATATATGGGAGCTATAGCCATATCTGAACCGATTTCGATCAAATAAATGCGAACTGTACTTTGTTTACAAAAATACATGGACAGACGGACGGACGGACGGACATGCATAAATCGCCTCAGAATGTGATTCTATGCAGTACAACTTTCAAATTCAGTAATTCCAGATCCATCCGTTCCTCCCAATTTAAAATTGTACCAAATTTAGTACCATTTAGTACTTTTCATATACCTTAGTACACACTATCAAAATTACCTCTTAAATCGACTCTACTCCGCAACCTTTTATCCCCATGATTCCTTACATCGACTCTACTCCTCAACCTTGATTTCCATTCCAAATTTCAAGTTTTTAGCTCTAACCGTTACCGGTTCCAAATTTAGTACATTTTAGTCTACATTTGTGGTGCATCAGTGACCCTTTATTTTAGAGTTCTAGCTCTACTGCTTCCTCAAAGGCAAAAGGCACCACATCTAGTACTTTTTAATACTTTTCGTACCATTATGGTACGAATTTCCAAAAACCCAGCCATATCTGACTCCATCGGACCAAGAGTGACCTTCACTCAAAATTTCAAGATTCTAGCTTCAGCCGTTTCGTCTGGGCGTTGATTCTCGGTCATTCACTCAGTTATTTCACTACTCTTTTATATAAAGGGACTTTGGCGGAAAGTATACAGGGTGAGATAAAAAACTGCAACAAAGTCAAACGCTATAATTTTTAAATTTTATTAAATAAAAACTAAAATGTCGGAAAATAGTATCAAATTTTAGAATAAGTTTAGATTTGTTCGAATTGGTCACCTTTGGCACGAATTATGGCCTTCAAACGGCCAATGAAACCGTCACACGCTGCCCGAATGTTGCTCTGCGGTATTTTGGTCCATTCCTGGCGAAGAGCTTGTTTGAGGTTATCGACACTTTGGTATTTTTTAGTGCCATCCTTGCTTTCCAAAATACTCCAGACACAATAGTCGGAGATTTTGGTGGCAATTGTGCACTGGAGCGACGAACCTCATTTTGTAACCATTTTTGGGTGGCGCGTGCTGAGTACGAGGGTGCTGAGCCCTGTTGGAATGTCCAAGGTCTGCGGCTGAAATGTTTTGCCCAAGGCTATAATACACCATCCAGAATATTTTTCGCATTAATATTCGGCATTTATTCTGATGCCACGGACGATTAATACGAGCGGAGAGCGATCATCGGTTGTTATGGTGGTCCACACCATCACCATGACCAGCGCTGGAATTCTGGTGGCCAAGTAAACTGCAAACTGCTGCACAACGAACGTTTTCTCATCGGAGAAAACCAAATTCGGCAGTTCATTATTTTCGACTAAGCGAAGAAACTCTTCAGATCTTTTGAGTCTATTTTCATTCTGTTGCGGTGTAAGTTGTTGCACTTTTTGGAATTTCAATGGCCTGGGTAAAGCCATTTTTCAATATTTGCCGAATGGAATATTGCGATATGTTCAGCTCACGAGCCATTTTGACACTGCGACGAGGGTTTCGTTGAAGTCGCTTCTTTACTTTTCCAAACATTTCTGCTGATGTTGGTGTTTTCTTCCGTCCGTCCACTTCCTTGACGTCGGGCTACGCAGTTTTTTTATCTCACCCTGTACATTTTGCGATAAAGCCGGATGTTACTTTTAACATGTTTCTATAGCAAAAAAATATCAGATGCAGGGGTGTGGCGATTTTTTTTCTAAAGAAATGCAGTTTATTATTTAATTTTTCCTCTCCGTTCTAATATCCTGACCATAGACTGTATGACATCTTTTTAACACAACATTAAGCAATGTCAGACTCGATAATGATACTGCGATGATGATGATGCGTTGTTGTGTTTCTGTCAGGCTCCTGTCTGCCTGCCTGCTAGTGATGTTTCTGATGATACCATGGGCCCATCTATGATGAGGATGATGGTTGCTGCTGCTGATGGCGTTGATCCGAGTTAATGTATCGTTACGTTAAATGATTTGATAGATTTGTTGCTCAACACACAAAGGAGATGGGTATCTTCATTGTCTTCCTGGCTGCTTAACTAACAACCAGTTAAGGGGTGCACAGCCGAAAAAAAATCTTCGTAGTGTGGCCAATATGAAAAAGCTGATTTTTTGTTACTCTCTCCCTCTTCCCATTTGAGGGTATATTTTCTCTCCTTCTTAGCTTCCCCCAAAAACAATGGAATCGAAAGACACAAAAAAACTGAATTCCCATCGAAGTGTTAAGACAAAATTCCAGCTCATTAGGATTTCATAGGAGTAACCGCTTTTATTTTTCACACATCCTGTAACCCAAGCCAAGGTACAAATGGTAATAAGGGACGGAGGGAGGTAGAGGGGGTATCAGTTGGTTGGGTTCTTGTCATTTACACCAGTGTTTTATGATGTCTTTTAGCTGCAACCGAATGGCCTTTTAAATTTATATAAAATTGTGGTTATTTGTAGGTTCTGTCTGTCAGTTAAATTGTGTGTGCGTGTCATCGGGCCAGTGAGTGGCATGGAGTGGTGTGAGGGAGTGGTTGGTCTAGGTATATTTTCTTTGTTGTTGCTATTGTTTCTGTTGTGCTGTGGTCAATCGGAATCATTGGTGTGTAAGTTTTATTGAACAAATTACTTAAATGAATTTTAATGCATTTATGCCATACTAATTTTGCCCCGCATCTCTCCCTCCGCGGGCTGTTTACAATACTTCACCCCATCCACCGCCATCCTTAAGATATTTTTATGAATATTTCTAAAAGCATACAACAACAACAATAAAATGATGGTGTTGTTGTTGTGGTTGCTGTTGCCGATATGTGTGTTTTATGTGTTACATAGAAGCCGCCTTTGTGGTTGCTTACTTTCATTGTGGTCAGTAATGGGTGGTTGCCATTGTTCTGGTCGGTTTTTTTTCCAAATACCAAATTTTTGGTAAACTTTTATTCCAAGGTGAGTTTTTTCTAAAAAGATATTTATAGAGTTTTCTTTGCAGTTCGTTGGACTAGAATTTTCCTTAGAAAAAAAAACCTGTATTCAGTTCAGCTGAATATGATCTTTCCTCTCTTCGCCCGGCTGAGTAGGATATTCTATAAGAAAATCCTCTTTTCGACCGGCTGAATAGGATTTTCCGTAGGAAAAGCCTCTACTCAGCCCGCCTGAATAGGTTTTTCTTAAGGAAAATCTTTCATTCAGCCCGACTGAATAGGATTTTCTATAGGAAAATCCTCCATTCAGCCCGGCTAAATAGGATTTTCCGTAGGAAAAGTCTTTCTTCAGCCCGTCTGAATAGGATTTTCTATAGGAAAATCATCTATTCAGCCCGGCTGAATAGGATTTTCTATAGGAAAATCATCTATTCAGCCTGGCTGAATAGGATTTTCTATAGGAAAATCCTGAATAGGATTTTCTATAGAAAAATCATCTATTCAGCCTGGCTGAATAGGATTTTCTATAGGAAAATCATCTATTCAGCCTGGCTGAATAGGATTTTCTATAGGAAAATCATCTATTCAGCCTGGCTGAATAGGATTTTCTATAGGAAAATCATCTATTCAGCCTGGCTGAATAGGATTTTCTATAGGAAAATCATCTATTCAGCCTGGCTGAATAGGATTTTCTATAGGAAAATCATCTATTCAGCCTGGCTGAATAGGATTTTCTATAGGAAAATCATCTATTCAGCCTGGCTGAATAGGATTTTCTATAGGAAAATCATCTATTCAGCCTGGCTGAATAGGATTTTCTATAGGAAAATCATCTATTCAGCCTGGCTGAATAGGATTTTCTATAGGAAAATCATCTATTCAGCCTGGCTGAATAGGATTTTCTATAGGAAAATCATCTATTCAGCCTGGCTGAATAGGATTTTCTATAGGAAAATCATCTATTCAGACTGGCTGAATAGGATTTTCTATAGGAAAATCATCTATTCAGCTTGGCTGAATAGGATTTTCTATAGGAAAATCCTCCATTCAGCCCGGCTGAATAGGATTTTCCTATAGGATAATCTTCCATTCTCGGATTTTCTATAGGATAATCTTCCATTCAATGGATAATACTTCTAGGGCAGTTGGATAAAGTGGATAATATTTTTATAGTTCGTGGATAAAGTGGATAATCCTTTTATGGGACTTGGATAACATGGATAATGCTTTATGACATTTGGATAACGTGGATAATGCTTTTATGGCTCCCGGATAAAGTGGATAATGCTTTTATAGCACTTGGATAACGTGGATAATGATTTTATGGCTACCGGATGAAGTGGATAATGATTTTATGATACTTGGATAAAGTGGATAATATTTTTATAGTTCGTGGTTAAGGTGGATAATTCTTTTATGGTACTTGGATAACGTGGATAATGCTTTATGACATTTGGATAACGTGGATAATGCTTTTATGGCTCCCGGATAAAGTGGATAATGCTTTTATAGCACTTGGATAACGTGGATAATGATTTTATGATACTTGGATAAAGTGGATAATATTTTTATAGTTCGTGGATAAAGTGGATAATCCTTTTATGGGAATTGGATAACGTGGATAATGCTTTATGACATTTGGATAACGTGGATAATGCTTTCATGGCACTTGGATAACGTGGATAATGCTTTTATGGCACTTGGATAACGTGGATAATGATTTTATGACACTTGGATAACGTGGATAATGCTTTAATGACTCCCGGATAAAGTAGATAATGCTTTTACAGAACTTGGATAACGTGGATAATGCTTTTATGGCACTTGGATAACGTGGATAATGCTTTTATGGCTCCCGGATAAAGTGGATAATGCTTTTATGGCACTTGGATAACGTGGATAATGCTTTTATGGCTTCCGGATAAAGTGGATAATGCTTTTATGGCACTTGGATAACGTGGATAATGCTTTTATGACACTTGGATAAAGTGGATAATGCTTTAATGACTCCCGGATAAAGTGGGTAACGCATTTACAGAACTTGGATAACGTGGATAATGCTTTTATGGCTTCCGGATAAAGTGGATAATGCTTTTATGGCACTTGGATAACGTGGATAATGCTTTTATGGCTTCCGGATAAAGTGGATAATGTTTTTATGGCACTTGGATAAAGTGGATAATGCTTTAATGACTCCCGGATAAAGTGGATAACGCATTTACAGCACTTGGATAACGTGGATAATGCATTTGCTGCACTTGGATAACGTGGATAATGCTTTTATGGCTCCCGGATAAAGTGGATAATGCTTTTACAGCACTTGGATAACGTGGATAATGCTTTTATGACACTTGGATAAAGTGAATAATATTTTTATAGTTCGTGAATAAAGTGGATAATTCTTTTATGTCACTTGGATAACGTGGATAATGTCCTTCTATCATTTGGATAATACGGATAACTTATATGGATAAGTTACTAACACAGATTTTCAGTCAGATCAAAAATTGGAAGATTTTCCCAGTTATGTTGTCGGAAATTCATTCCAAAGTTACGATCATGCGGAACGCCTGATAATGGACAATTTGAGGCAAAGGCTCACACAGAGAAGAGTTAATTTCATTCGGACTAAATAGGGTTTCTTTCCAGTATGCACATTTCAACACCGAAAATCGAAAAATCCATTCAACCTGGCAATAGATTTTTGAAGAAAAAATTTAGGGTCAACCCGACTAGATGGTCTTTTTCTTGGAAAACACCTTCTTTTATCCTGATTAAATATAAATTTCTTAGAAAAAAATTTCTCTAATGTGGCAACT
Source organism: Musca domestica (assembly GCF_030504385.1). NCBI lineage: Eukaryota > Metazoa > Arthropoda > Insecta > Diptera > Muscidae > Musca > Musca domestica. The sequence continues at coordinate 17,461,628 of NW_026712409.1, read as the reverse complement.
CTGTAGCCTAACAATGCCACACAATAAGCCTCTGTCTTTCCATCTCTCTTCTTCTTCTTCTACTCCTGTCACATTTTCGTCCCCTTCCTCCTTAATGCGACGATGATTATTGACTTTTTGCGCTTTTATCATTAAGTGACGGCTTAGTTGTTTTTTGTTTTGTTTTCCGATAATAAGCAAAAATGAATATTCTCAACGGCTAGCTGTGTCACGAAACGGACGGACGGACAGACATGGGCGCTGCTGATACTACTCCGCCTAGTACCATGCCTACTAAGTTACTTTGTTTTCGTGGAACTTATAGGTTTTTTGATACCTGTTTTGCATACTTAATTCGGTCGATTGGTCGGTCATCATATCGAGACGAGATATCAACACGCACACAGACACACACACACTCATAGACGGAGACACCCAAACATCTAAACATCAGACGTTGCGATATCATAAAGAAAACCTGGCAGCCTGGCTAAGTGATGACGGCCATAGTGATGAGCGGTGACTATGATTGTCATTTGTTGGTAGCTACTGTTGCCACCGACCGAACGACAGCCCATCCATGCCACCATCATTAATATGGCTGATTGGCTAGTTAACTAAATACCTCTCGAGCACCACCACCACCACCTTCTTCCATTCAATTTGCCATTGATTGTGTGTTTCCTTAAGGTTTCCATTTCCAAACAACAACGACAACAAATTATCATCAAACATCATCAATGCACAAAAATAATAACGAAGAAGCTCTGCCTGCCAGCCTGGAAAGGAAGAGGGGCCAAGAAAACAAAAGCCTGCAAATAAACGTTTATTTCCTTTGCTTTAGCCAAACAAGACATTTGCCTAGCAAGTAAAACCTCTTTGGTTCTCATGGACCCCATCTCTTTTCTTTTTTCCATGAGGGGGAGAGCGAGAGAGCTGGGGAATGGTCATTGATGGACTCCCTGTCTAAGTATGCTAAAATGTTGTCCTCGCCATGGTTTGATGGAGAATTTTTATAAATTCTGCTGCTACTGCTGCTCGTTTTGAATGACAAACTAGATAAAAATGTCTGCTATGGCATGAAATGAAAAGACACTCAGCCAGCTAGGCGGGTAGTCAAATGTAGCCTGCCTGCCTCACAAAAAAAGAGAGGCACCAAGTGATGAACAGCCATGCAAATGAAGGACACAAAAACTAAACGTTTTTAGTGGTGTTGGCCATACATTGCATGGCTGGAAAAATATTTGCTTTTGACCAAAACTCTTTAATTAGAATTCGTGGAGTTCCGCAACTGCTTTTGATAAAGTTTTAAAGTTTTGGGGAGATTTTTGCTTAAATTTTCAAAATGGGCCATAAGTCCGAAGCGAGTCTAAAAACGTCTCTTGGAAAATGTCCATAGGTTTGACTTGTTTCAAGAAAACTTAGATTTTTTGATTTCTTGACATGACTCCTAAGACACCTAATCGTTATCTATTTTATCCAAACCATATAACTGCTACATAATTATCCGTATTATCCGAATGCTATGAAAAAGTTATCCACGTTATTCAAATGCTGTAGAACCTTTACCCACATTATTCATATTCTGCAATAGCATTATCCACATTATCCAAATGCTGCGGAAACTTTATCCACGTTATCCATAGGATGTAGACATATTATCCCCGCTATTCGTATGCCATAAAGGCATTATCCGGCAGGGCATATCCACGTTTCCCATACGACGTAAATACATTATCCACCTTATGCCAATACCGTAAAAGCATTACCCACTTTATCCATATGCAGCAAACCCATTATCCAAGTTATCCGTATGTTATAAAGGTATTATCCGCGTCATCCAAAAGCTATATAAGCATTATCCGCGCCATGTCAATGCTGTTAAATCACGTTATCCCAATGCCGGAAACATAATATCCACGTTATCCATTTGCCAAAAAAGCAATATCCGCGTTGTCCATGTGCTGTAAAACGTTCTCCAAAGACTATAGGAATATTATCCACTTTATCCGGATGTGATAAACTCATTATCCGCGTTATCCACATTCTGTAATACCATTATCCACGTTATCCACATGCTGTCAAACCATTATCCGCGTTATCCACATGCTGTAATACCATTATCCACAAACTGTAAATCCATTATCCACGTTATCCACGTGCTGTCGAACCATTATCCACATGCAGTAAAACCATTATCCACGTTATCCACATACTGTTAAACCATTATCCACGTTATCCACATGCTGTAATACCATTATCCAAGTTATCCACATGCAGTAAAACCATTATCCACGTTATCCACACACTGTAAATCCATTATCCACGTTATCCACATGCTGTAAAACCTTTATCCACATGCTGTTATACCATTATCCACGTTATCCACATGCTGTAATACCATTATCAAAGTTATCCACATGCAGTTAAACCATTATCCAGGTTATCCACATGCAGTTAAACCATTATCCAGGTTATCCACATGCAGTAAAACCATTATCCAGGTTATCCACATGTAGTTAAACCATTATCCAGGTTATCCACATGCAGTAAAACCATTATCCACGTTATCCACATGCAGTAATACCATTATCCACACACTGTAAATCCATTATCCACGTTATCCACATGCTGTAAAACTTTTATCCACGATATCCACATATTGTAAAACCATTATCCGCGTTATCCACATGCTGTGATGGCATTATCCACGTTATCCACATACTGTAAAACCACTATCCAAGTTATCCAAATGCAGTTAAACCCTTATACAAGTTATCCACATGCAGTAAAACCTTTATCCACATACTGTAAAATCATTATCCACGTTATCCACATACTGCAAACCATTATCCAAGTTATCCACAGGTGTAATACCATTATCCGCGTTATCCACATACTATAAAACCATTATCCACGTTATCAACATGCTGTAATACCATTATCCACTTTATCCACATGCTGTAATACCATTATCCACTTTATCCACATGCTATAATACCATTATCCATTTTATCCACATGCTGTAAAACCATTATCCACGTTATCCACATGCAGTAAAACCATTATCCGCGTTATCCACATGCTGCAATACCATTATCCACGTTATCCACAAACTGTAAAACCATTATCCACTTTATTCACATGCTATAATACCATTATCCATTTTATCCACATGCTGTAAAACCATTATCCACGTTATCCACATGCAGTAAAACCATTATCCGCGTTATCCACATGCTGCAATACCATTATCCACGTTATCCACATGCTGAAAACCATTATCCGCGTTATCCACATGCTGCAATACCATTATCCACGTTATCCACAAACTGTAAAATCATTATCCACTTTATCCACATGCTATAATACCATTATCCACGTTATCCACTTGCTGTAATACCATTATCCACGTTATTCACACACCGTAAATCCATTATCCACGTTATCCACAAACTGTAAAACCATTATCCAAGTTATCCACAAACTGTAAAATCATTATCCACTTTATCCACATGCTGTAGTACCATTATCCACTTTATCCACATGCTATAATACCATTATCCATTTTATCCACATGCTGTAAAACCATTATCCACCTTATCCGAAGACTGTCGAAACATTATCCATGTTCTCCGTATACTATAAAACCATTATCCACGTTATCCAAAGGCAGTAGAAGCGTTCTCCACGTTATCCATATGCCAAAAAAATCTTTATCCACGTTATTTGATGGTTATCCAATGCTTTAGAAGCGTTATAAACATTTCCCAAATAAAATCCACTCAATATATGAGGGATCGAAGCATTATCCGCATTATCCAAAGGCTGCAGTAGCGTTATCAAAAGGCTATAAAAAGCATTATCCGCATTATCCCATGCTGTCAAACCATTCTCCACATTGTCTCAAACTCATTATTCACATTATTTATTCTGCAAAGGCCTTATCCACGCTCCTAATGAAGCGTCATCCACATTATCAAAATTTATTCATATTGTAAAGGTAATAAAAGAGTGTTATCCCCGTTATCCGCGTGGCAAAATGCATAATCCCCGTTGTCCACATAACAAAACTGCATTATCCCCGTTATCCATTTAACAAAACTGCATTATCCATTTAACAAAAATGAATTTTCCACGTTATCCGAGTGGCAAAAATTCTTTATCCGCATTGGTAATGCCATAAAAATGAGTTATCCACATTATCCGCGTGCTAAAATGCATAGTCCCCGTTGTCCACATAACAAACTGCGTTATCCCCGTTATCCATTTAACAAAACTACGTTATCCATGCAACAGAAATGCATTATCTCCGTTATCCGAGTGGCGAAAATTCTTTATCCGCATTGGTAATGCCATAAAAATGAGTTATCCGTGTGGCAAAATACATAATCCCCGTTATCCACATAGCAAAACTGCATTATCCTTGTAACAAAATTATATTATCCATATAACAAAAATGCATTATCCGCGTGACAAAAATTCTTTATTCGCATTGGTAATGTCATAAAAATGAGTTATCCACGTTATCCGCGTGACAAAAATTCTTTATCCGCATTGGTAATGTCTTAAAAATGAGTTATCCGTGTTATCCGCGTGGCCAAATGCATTATCCCCATTATCCACAAAAGAAAACTGCATTATCCACTTTATCCATGTTGCCAAACCTCCTTATCAATGTTGCCAAACCACCTTATCCATGCAATAACCAGTAAAGAAAGTCTTAAAGTCGGGCGGGGCCGACTTCATGATACCCCACACCACTTTGCTAATTTGGTGGAGCTCCACATAACAACTAAAAGTTTTTATGAGAGAATTCAATCATAAACGCTATGATTATAATTATTATTTAAAGTTCAAAGGACTAAATATGCCAAAGCATTTGTATCTTAAATTCGAAATTGTATTGCCCATTTGGTGCACAATTAATTTGAAATCGGACGAAGTTATATATGGGAGCTATATCCAAATCTGAACCGATCTCGATAAAATTTGGCAAAGATATTTCTGAGCTGCATTTGATATATTTCCCCAAATATTGTTGTTACAGAGTGCATATTACGGCGGGGGTGGACAAAAATAACAAATCGGATGAAAAATATATATGGGAGCTATAGCTATATCTGAACCGATCTTCACCAAATTTGACATACTGGCTTCTACTTTCAATTCGGTCGTAAGTGCCAAATTTCATCCCATTTGGAAAAATATTAGACGTTTGGTAAATCGGACGAAGTTATATATGGGAGCTATATATCTGAACCGATTTCGATAAAATTTGGCATACTTATTTTCAGGCCTAATTTGGTTGTATGTGCAAAATTCCATACTATTCGGGCTGATATTACACGTTTGGTGCACAATAAAAAGCAAATCGGACGAACATATATATGGGAGCTATATGTAAATTTTTACCGATTATCTCCAATTTCAATAGGGTTCGTTCTTGGGCCAAACACCACAAAGTGGTCAGGGTATTATGTCTTTGTGCATTTGTTTGTAACAGGCAAAAGGAAACGAGATAGACCCATAGTTCCTTTCGATGATCTGCATAGAATCACATTCTGAGTCGATTTATGCATGTCCGTCCGTCCGTCTGTCCGTCTGTCCATGTATTTTTGTAAACAAAGTACAGGTCGCATTTATTGCCCGATCCAGATGAAATTTTGCACAGATCATTTGTTTGGTCCAAGGACGAACCCTATTGAAATTGGAGATAATCGGTCAAAATTTAGATATAGCTCCCATATATATCTTCGTCCGATTTGCCTTTTATTGTGCACCAAACGTGTAATATCAGTCCGAATAGTATGGAATTTTGCACATACAACCAAATTAGGCCTGAAAATAAGTATGCCAAATTTTATCGAAATCGGTTCAGATATAGCTATAGCTCCCATATATATTGTTCATCCGATTTGTTATTTTTGTCCTCCGCAGCCGTAATATGCACTCGGTAAAAACGATATTCAGGGAAATATATGAAATACAGCTCAGAAATATCTTTGCCAAATTTTATCGAGATCGGTTCAGATTTGGATATAGCTCCCATATATAACTTCGTCCGATTTACCATTTATTGTGCACCAAACGTCTACTATTTGTCCAAATGGGATGAAATTGGCACTTACGACCGAAATTGAGTCTAGAAGCTAGTATGTCAAATTTGGTGAAGATCGGTTCAGATATAGTTATAGCTCCCATATATATTGTTCATCCGATTTATTGTATTTGTTACCCACAGCCGTAATATGCACTCGGTAAAAACGATATTCAGGGAAATATATCAAATACAGCTCAGAAATATCGTTGCCAAAGTTTATCGAGATCGGTTCAGATTTGGATATAGTTCCCATATATATTTTTATCCGATTTCAAATTAATTGTGCACCAAATGGGCAATACAAGTCCGAATTTAAAAGATACAAATGCTTCGGCATATTTAGTCCTTTTAGATAACAATTATAATCATAGCGTCTATGATTGAATTCTCCCATAAAATTAAAAAATTTAATTATTAAGTGGAGCTCAACTAAATTAGCAAAGTGGTGTAGGGTATCATAAAATCGGCTCGGCCCGACTTTAGGACTTTCTTTACTGGTTTATCCAAATAACATGGATAAATTATTTATTAACAACTCAGGTATTTAAATTCTCCTCCGTAACGCTTCGCATTACATGGCCATTATTTCAATTTTCTCCCCTGGGGGGAAATTCAACATGATTTTCCATTTATCAGACAACAAATCTAACTACTATGTATTTTCACAATAGATTTTTCAACAACTTCCCTTTTTGTTAGTTTGGAAACAAAGAAAAGCGCTTTCAACGCTGGGAAAATACCTTCTGTCAAAGGAAAAGGAAAAGAAAAAAATCAACAACAGCAACTTCAAAAAATCACTCCCTAACCAAAAGAATTCTATGCAATTGAAATAATAATCAACAAAGTCCATCCATCCATCCATCCATTCGTCTTTGTGTTCTTGAGCCACCTTCCCTACCTTTGTCGCTCCGATCCGTTGAGCTCCTTACAAAAGCAAAGCATTACCCCTGACATGCATATAATTAGTTCGGGTGTAATGCACTGTAATGATAATGGACGACAACGACATCGGCAATGCTGTTGCTTTGGCTGTTACGATATGGATATGACACCGCATGTTCAGAGATATGGATAGCCAGGCAAGCTAGCTGCTATCTACTTAGCTGGCTGACTACCTGCCTACTCACTTGCAGTTATGACATGTTTTCCGCATTCTAAACTTACGGCTGCAGTCACAGCGGCAGGTTGCAGTTTGTCAGCAAAATGTCAACTCCATTGAAAAGGAAATGGACGTTATGGTTGTTGCTATTCATTGGCAATGCAGAGTTGGGTTCTCTTGGCCAATATCATCCTCGTCTAAGAACATATTTTCTTTTTTTTTTTTTTTGCCAATTTTACCAACACAACCACCTGCCAACCAATATCTATAATTATATCTTGACTGATTGTTGGGCCAACGTCTTAGAAGAATATTCGATACTTTCCGTCCATACGCTACTGTGACAAAGGGACGACAGGCAGGCTGACTGTATGACCAGGCCTTGTTGTGTGTGTGTGTTTCCAAAACACATTTCCCTGAAAACCCCGACTTTGACAAAGAGTAAAATATGCCAAAACAAAAGTAAATTGAAGTCGTCTGTTATGTCGAACCATTCATTGTTCAAATAGAAGAATGGCAAAATTGTGTTGCCACAATGAACTAAGGGGAGGAGAAAAGACGCCGAAAGGAGGGTAAAGATGAGAGCGGAGAAGAAAATGTAGTTCTGGAGTTCCTTGTAATAATAGCAAGTAACAATGGTAACAAATTTCAAACACAATGGAACCCTTTTGTCATTTGGGCTTTGTTGGAAGTGTCCGGAGAATTTGTACACTCTTAAAATGGGAACTACTTTTCCTTTGGCAATTAACCCTTTCGGTAGGGATGGATAGACGGATGGGGATAAGATATAAACGACATTTTGCCATTGTCGATAATGGGGTATTGGGATAAAGTGGATCTCGACAACTTGGATAAGGTGGATAAGCCGTTTGGATAATTTGAATTACATGGATAATTGGGATAACGCGGATAAAGCATTTCTAAACCGAGGATAAGGTGGATAAAGCATTTCTAAAACGTGGATAATGTGGATAATGGTTTCGAATAACTGGGAAAATGTGGATTTCACACCTCAACTACTTTGAGAATTTCTTTCAAGCTCCCGGATAATGTGGATAATCCTGACCATTTGGCTGAGGGGATAGGGCATCCTAGGCATTTTGACAAAGGGGAAAATGTATTCTGATCATTTGGGAACGTGGACAAAGCATTTTCGCAATTTAGATAGCGTCTCGAGCATTTTGGATAACGCTATTCGAGCATTGGGATAACGTGGATAATGTATTCTGAGCATATGACATTTGGATAATTTGTGACAAGCACTTGGATAAACTGGATTATTCATTTTGACTAGTTGGATAATATGGATAATACATCCCGACTATTTGGATAACATGGGTAATGTATTTTGAACCTCTAGATAACGAGGATAAAGCATCCTGACAATTTAGATAGCGTCTCGAGCATTTTGGATAACGTGGATAACGCATTTCGAGCGTTTGGATAACGTGGATAATGTATTCTGATCATTTGCCCATTTGATTAAGTGGATAAAACCTGCTGGCCGTTTGGATAACGCGGATAATGCATTCCAACCATTTGAAAAATGCCTTTCGAGCATTTGGATAACGTGGATAATGTATTTTGACCATTTGGATAAAGTGGATAATGCCTCCTGACCGTTTAGAGAATGCGGACAATGCTACTTGACCATCTGAATAACGTGGATGATGCATTTTGACTATTTGGATAAGGTGGATAATGTCTCCTGACCGTTTGGATAACGCGGATAATGCATTCCGACCATCTTAATAACGTGGATAAGGCATTTCGAGGATTAGGATAATGTGGATAATGTATTCTGACCATTTTGATGAAGTGGACAATGTCTCGAACATTTTTCATAACGTGGATAAGGCATTTCGAGGATTTGGCTAACGTGGATAATGTATTCTGCCCATTTAGATAAGGTGAATAATGCATTCCGACCATTTGGATAACGTGGATAACGCATTTTGAACCATGGATAAGGTGGATAATGCATCCCGACCTTTGCAAAGCATCCAAACATTTGCATAACGAGGATATAGCATACTGACAACTTGGATAATGTCTCGAGCATTTTGGATAACGCGGATAATGTATTTCGAGCACTTGGATAACGTGAATATGCATTTCGGCTACTTGGATAACGCGGATAATATAGTTCGACCACTTGGATAATATGGATAATATATTTCAACCACTTGGATAACGTGGATAATGTGTTCTGACCATTTGGATAAGATGGATAATGTATCCTGACCATTTGCATAAGGAGGATAATGCATCTTGACCATGTGGACAACGTGGATAATGTATTTTGAACCTTTGGATAACAAGGATAAAGCATCCTGACTATGTGGATAACGTGGATAATGTATTTTGAACCTTTGGATAACGAGGATAAAGTGTCAGGACAATTTGGATAACGTGGATAATGCATCTCAGGCATTATTATAACGCAGATATTGCATTTCGAGCTTTTGGATAAAGTGGATAATGTATTCTAACCATTTGGATAAGGTGGATAATGGATCCTGACCATTTGGATAAGGTGGATAATGCATCCTGACCATGTGGATAACGTGGATAATGCATCCTGACCATGTGGATAATGTATTTTGAACCTTTGGATAACGAGGATAAAGCATCCTGACTATGTGGATAACGTGGATAATGTATTTTGAACCTTTGGATAAAGTGGATAATGCATCTCAGGCATTTGTATAACGTGGATATTGCATTTCATGCTTTTGGATAATATGGATAATGCATCCTGACCATTTAGATAAAGAGGATAATGCATCCCGACCATGTGGATAATTTGCATTATGTATTTTGAACCTTTGAATAATCAGGATAAAGCATCGAGCATTTGGATAACGTGAATATGCATTTCGACTACTTGGATAATTTATTTCGACCACTTGAATAATGTGGATATTGCATTTCGAACTTTTGGATAAAGTGGATAATGTATTCTGACCATTTGGATAAGGTGGATAATGCATCCTGGCCATTTGGATAAGGAGGATAATGCATCCCGACCATGTGGATAACGTGGATAATGTATTTTGAACCTTTGAATAATCAGGATAAAGCATCCTGATCATTTGGATAACGTCTCGAGTATTTTGGATAACACCGATAATGCGTTTCGAGCATTTGAATAACGTGAATATGCATTTCGACTACTTGGATAATTTATTTCGACCACATGAATAACGTGAATAATGCATTTCGGATCATTTGGATAACGCGGATAATGCGTCTTAAGCATTTGGATAACGTGGATAATGTATTCTGACCATTTGGATAAAATCAATTATGAATTTTGACCATTTGGATAAAATGGATTATGCATTTTGACCTTTTGGATAAAGTGGATAATGCCTCCTGACCGTATGGATAACGTGGATAATGCATGCCGACCATTTGAATAACGTGGATAATGCATTTTCACCATGTGGACTCCGAATCCCTACCCTTTGGATAACATTGATAATGCCTTCTGACCATTTCCATAACCTTCACATCGAAATCAGCCCCCTTGAAAAAAAAATGGCCCCAATGTATCCACTCCTCTTCCAACAGGGGCGTGCAAGTGAACACAACCATAATTATGATAATTATTACCCCGTCTTATTTCTCCGACCCACGCAATTTTCTCCAAGTGTTGTTCGAAATTACACTTCTCATACTTTTATTAGACATGTTGACAATTTCATGAATGCATGTACCTCTTCTACCTGTGTGCAATGCGATAGTAAATATTCGTATGTGTGTGTGTGTGTGTGTGTGTGTGTGTGTGTGTGTGTGTGTGTGTGGTATGACTCTTAGTCAACATTTGGATGACTGTTGGCGGCATAAAATGTATGACAAGCAACATGGTCAATGTCTTTATCGTTTCTTTTCGATTCGTTCTTCTTTCGTTTTCTTTCGCCCCCAGTCCATTTTGGCCGTTAAGAAACTGACCTTACCAATGCTAATCGTTCGCTGTCGTTGTCGTCACCGTCGTCTAACAGCAAAGTTTCTTAGACATTCCAACTTGAAGTAAGTAAATGCAGTGCAGGGCATACCATGTTGCAATGGCAATGGCCATTGAATGAACGGCTAATACCAAAGCGAAGCAAACCAGACCATTGCTTCACACCACACCACACATTTGACCGTTGCCGTTGTTCGGCTGTTGGTTGGTTGTTGCACCATGCAGTTCAAGCTTCTTTAAGATCGCATTAGAATACAGAAATGCAGTTGCAACGCCAGAAGTTGGCTATGTGTAGAATGTGGCTACAACTTATTTATGTCCGTCTGCCTGCCACTCGGTATGTGTGCGTGTGTGTGTGTGAATCTAATATTTGTTTGTCGGGCATTATGCAAATAAGATTATAATAAACACCACTCAATGGTGTCCAATTTAAGACAAGAAAATTTTCAAAAATTACTTCTGTAACAAATACTCGAACTGGCAACATTGCAATCATATGTATATATGTTTTGTGTGTATTTGGATGGGAATGTAGGGATGTGTGGAAATTTATGGGAAATATTTTTGTATGGAAATTTTGGATGAGGCAGATAGTGAATTTTCATTGCTTGGGATTTTTAAATGATCAGAAAACTTGGATAAATGTGAAAAACCATATTTGGTGTTCGGAAAATAAAGATTTTAAATTTAGACATTTAGCAAAATGCTGATAACGAATTTTTAATATTTCCATAACGTGAATCATACATGTTCGCTTTTTAAACAACATGGATAACAAATGTAGGCTATGTCGATAAAGTGGATAATATATCCTAACTATTTGGAAAACGCGGATAATGCATTCCAACCATTTGGATAACGTTGATAATGCTTCTATACCATTTCGCTAATGGGATAATGCTTCTACATCATTTGGATGCCTCTATACCATTTGGAAAACGTGGATAATGTATCCCGCCTATTTGGATATCGTGTATCCTTACTTTTGGAAAGCAAGAATAATGCTTCCAAACTATTTGGATAAAGTGGATAAAGTATTCTGAGCATTTGGATAACTTGGATAATGTATCCTAACCATCTGGATCTCTTGAATAACCTATTGTGACCACTTGTATAACGTGGATAATGCATCTCAACCATTTGGATAACATGGATAATACATCCTTGTCATTTGGATAATGGATTCTTACCCTTCGGATAACGAGGATAATGCATCCTTATAATTTGGATAACGTGGATAATGCATCCTGACCATTTGGATATGGTGTATAATTAATTTTAACCATTGGGATAACGTGGATAATGAGTTCTAACCACTTGGAGAACGTCGATAATGCATCTCAACCATTTGGATAACGTGGATAATGAATTCTAACCATTTGGATAGCTTGGATAATACATCCTAACCATTGGGATAACGTGGATAATGAGTTCTAACCATTGGGATAATGTGGATAATGAGTTCTAACCATTGGGATAACGTGGATAATGAGTTCTAACCACTTGGAGAACATGGATAATGCATCCTGACCATTTGGATTATTATATTTAATCATTTGGATAGCTTTCAAACCATTTGGATAACATGGATAATGCATTCAGACAATTAGGGAAACGATAATGGATTTTAAATATTTGGATAACGTGGATAATATATTCTGAGCCATTGGATAGCGTGGATACTGCATTTTCACTATTTGGATAACGCGGATAACGCTTCCAAACCATTTAGATAACGTGGATAATGGATTTTAATTATTTGGATAACGTAGTACGAGCATTTGAATAATATGGATAATGTATTCTGAGCATTTGGATAATGCATCCTTACCATTTGGATAACGTGGATAATGCATTCTAACACTTTGGATAACGTGGATAATGTATTAATACTATTTAGATAATGTGGATTGTGAATTCTTATCATTTGGATAGCGTGGATAATGCATTCTGAGCATTTGGATAAGGTGGATAATGCATTTTAATTATTTGGATAACGTGGATAATGCATTTCGAGCATTTGGATAACGTGGATAATGCATCCTGAGGATTTGGATAACGTGGATAATGCATCCTGAGGATTTGGATAAGGTGGGTAATGCATTTTAATCGTTTGGATAGCGTGGATAATGCATCCTGAGCCTTTGGATAACGTAGATAATACCTAAACCATTTGGATAACATGGATAATAAATTTAAACTATTGAGATAAAGTGAATATTGCATTGACGCTATTTGGATGGAACGGATAATACATTTTCGATGCCTGGATAACGCATATAATTACTTTCTACCTTCTGCATAAAGTGGATAATGGAGCCAGACTATTTGTATAACTTGGATAAAGCATTTAGGTTATTTGTATAATGCGGATAATGCATTTAGACATTTTGGATAACGTTATAAGGATATTTGGATAATGCGGATAATAAATTTCGATAACTTGGATAAAACATTTCAACTGTTCGTACAATTCGGATTATATTTTAGCCCCGTTGGGGATATTTGGATAAAATGGACAATGCATTTAGAGTATTTGGATAGCAGGGATAAAACATTTTAACCTCTTGGATAATGTGGATAATAAATCCAGACTATTTAAATAACGCGGATAATGAGTTTTGACATTTTGGATAACGTGGATAAAGCATTTAGGATACTTGGATAATGCGGATAATGATTTTAGCTGAGTTGGATAACTAGAACGAAGCATCTTCTTGGATAACGTGGATAATACTTTACGACTTCTTGGATGGCGTGGATAATGGGTTCAGACTATTTGGATAACGCGGATAATGTATTTAAACATTTTGGATAACTTGGATAAAACATTTAGGATACTTGGATAATGAGTTTAGCTGAGTTGGATAATTAGAACAAAGCATCTGGCCTATTTGTGTAACGTGGATAATATTTTTAGCCTGGTTGGATAATGTGGATATCTCATGTATGCTATTTTGGATAAAATGGATAATGCATTTAGACTTCTCGGATAGAAGGAATAACGCGGATAATACTTTTCGACTTCCTGAATGATGTGGATAATAACTTCAGACTATTTGGATAACGCGAATAATTCATGTAGACGTTTTAGATAACGCGGATAAAGCATTTAGGATATTTGGATAATGCGGATAATCAGTTTAGCTATCAGCTATAGTTTAGTGGAAAATGCATTTAGACTGTTTGAACTGCAAGGATAAACATTTTAACTTCTTGGATAACGCGGATAATATTTTTCGACTTCCTAGATAACGTGGATAATAAATCCAGACTATTTGGATAATGCGGATATACTATTTGGATAATGCGGATATTTAGAATATTTGGATAATGCGGATAAGGCATTTATGATACTTGGATAATGCGGATAATGTGTTTAACTCAGTTGGATAACTGGAACGAAGCATCTAGGCTATTTCTATAAGGCGGATAATATTTTTAGCCCGGTTGGATAATGTGGATAATTCATGTATGCTATTTGAATAAAATGGATAATGCATTTAGACTGCTTGGATAGAAGGGATAAAACATTTTAACTGCTTGGATAAGGCAGATAATAATATACGACTTCCTGGATAACTCGGATAAAGCATATAGGTTATTTGAATAATACGGATAATGCATTTAGACATTTTGGATAACATGGATAATTTAGGATATTTGGGTAATTCGGATAATGAATTTAGCTCAGTAGATAACTTGGATAAAGCATCTATGCTATTCGTATAACGCGGATAATATTTTTAGCCCAGATGGATAATGCAATTAAACTATGTGGATAGCAACAATAAAACATTTTAACCTCTTGGATAATGCGGATAATATTTTTCGGCCTCCTGGATGACATAGATAATGAATCCAGACTGTTTGCATAACGCGGATAAAGCATTTAGACTTTTTGGATAAAGCATTTAGGATACTTGGATAATTCGGATAATGAGTTTAGCTCAGTTGGATAACTAGAACGATTGTTTGGGTAGCAGGAATAAAGCGGATAATACTTTTCGACTTCCTGGATAACGCGGATAATTCATTTAGATATTTTGGATAAGGTGGATAAAGCATTTAGGATATTTTGATAATGCGGATAATGAGTTTAGCTCAGTTGGATTACTTGAATAAAGCATCTAGGCTATTCGTATAACGCGGATAATATTTTAACCCAGTTGGATAATTCATGTATGCTATTCGGATAATATGGATAATACTTTTAGTCTGTTTGGATAGCAGCGATAAAACATTTTAACCTCTTGGATAATGCGGATAATATTTTTCGACTTCCTGGATAACGCGGATAATGAATCCAGACTATTTGGATAATGCGGATAATGAATTTAGACATTTTGGATAACGTGGATAAAGCATTTAGGATATATGGATAATGCGGATAAGGCATTTAGGATACTTGGATAATGCGGATAATGCATTTAGACATTCTGGATAACATGGATAAATTATTTAAGATATTCGGATAAAGCGGATAATGAAATTGGCTCAGTTGGGCAACTTGGATAAAGCATCTAGGCTATTCGTATAACGCGGATAATATTTTTAGGACAGGATAATTCATTTATGCCATTTGGATAAAAAAAAAAACAAAAATGAAACCTTTTTTTCCATTTCGATGTATAGATAATAGATTTCTGTAATCTGGATAAAGTGGATAATAGATTTAACCTCTTTGAATACCTCGGATAATGCCTTTAGCCCGAGTGGATAACTTGAATACATATTTTTTGGTCATTTGCTTGCAAATAATTTTATAATTTTTCCCTTTCCCATCCCTTACCATACCCACCTCCTAACCCAAGACAATTGACTCGAATGCAATTGCCAGCGTCAAAGAAAAGTCTTAAAATGTCCATGGCAATGGAGATGGAATTAAGTCCAACTTGCTTTTGTTGGTCATAATTACTTTTGACCGAAAACGTATTCTTCTTCGACTTTGTCCGCTTGTTTTATACTCGACTAAGGCAAATGATATCGACTCGAAGGAATTATACAGGGATAATTGGTGAGAGAGACAGACAGACGGACGGATGAACAGATATTTATTTAACAACTCCAAATGGGAACAGAACTCCATGCGAAGCAGTGAAATTACTTGGCTAGGGGTGCCATGGCGAAGATGGCTTAAGCCCCAAGATATGCAGATATGTTAAGTTTCAAAGTAAGTAACTTTGAAGAAATTTAAAGAAGGGAGGTTGGGGGTTTCAGTATGCTTATGTGTGTGTGTGTGTGTGTGTTGGAACTACAAGTCGATTGGTAATAAATATGGGAGGCTTTGAGCTTTGTGTCTCTGCAATCATTTGAAGAAACTTTGTCTCGTAAGTAGTTACATGTAACTACATACATATATATGTATGATATGTATGTAATGTGTGTGTGTGAATATTTGATTCGACTTTGGCGATTATAACAAGTTGACAATGTTTGTTTTTCGTGTCGTGGTTTGAAAACAGTTTCCATTTAGAAGCCGCCATTGCCAGCCATCGTTGGGTAAATTCAGGAAATGCTGTTGTAGATAACGATTTTTTATGACTTGGTAGTTGTTGTAATTTTTGTCGCTTCTTTTGTGGTTGTTGTTGTTTTTTTTTGTTAAGTTGTCTGCAATGTTTTTTTTTATTTTCGTTTTGTTTTTTTGTTTCTTCTTAAGAATGAATAGTCGATGGCCATGGAAGAAACGGCTAAGATTGTGGAGGTTTTTTTTCTTAGCTTGCTAGCCAACTTGCCTGCCTGGCTGACTGACTGCTTGATTGGTCATCGTTGTTCATATTGACCAAGGCTAAAAAGGCGTTTTAATATCCCCATTAGTTTTGTATGCAAAATATCATCATGCGAACGGTATGGCTAATATGCCGAAGTGTGTGTGTGTGTATGTGTGTGAGTATGTTTTGTTGTGGGGAAATAAATTTAAAACAATGTTTTTGTTGTTATTTTTTTTTTTTTTTTGATGGATTCATACATGCTTGGATTTTTAAGTCATCGGTTTACAAAAGGTGTCCTCATCGTCGAAGAGAAGAGGAAACCACAACAACTTCTGTCCATCAAAAAGAGCGGTATGGTTGTTTTTTCAGTTTTTTTCTTAAATTCCATGGAACTGATAGTGCTGAGAATGGTAATTAAGATATGTATGCAGATATGTTTTACATTTTTGTCTAATATACAGGAAATACAGATTTGAGATATCTTCACAGGCGGTATGAATATCAAAGCAAAAGAATATCAAGAATTTGGAATTGGGAGAAATAATTTTTACAACGAATATTTGAACTGGAGTCTTGGATTTTTTTAAAGGCAAAACAATTTTTTAAAGGGACTTCAAAAGCCGAGGACTTTTGATAAGGAATATTTTTTCCATATTTTTCGAAAATGTTATACAGAAGAAATTTCAAAGAACATTTCTTTCAAGGATCCAAAGGACACTGTGATTTTGGAAATAAATATTTTATCAAGGCTTATAATTTTAAGAAAAAATCGTGGATTACAGATTTGAGATATCTGAATATCAGAGCAAAGAAATATGAATATCCAGTTCTGGTACTAAGAAAAATAATTTTTTCAACGAATCTTTGAGCTGCAGCCTTGAATTTTTTTTAAGAAAACTAAAATTACAAGGACTTCAAAGGCTGGGGATTTATCTTTTCAACATTAAAATTTTCAAAAATATTATTTGATATTATTTTTTTTAAAGATTTTTTTTAAAGGATCCAAAGGACACTTTGATTTTGGAATAAATATTTCGGCAAGGTTCATAATTGTAAGAAAAAATCGTGGATTAAAGATTTTAGATATCTTCACAGTCGTTATCAATATGAAAATCAAAGAAATGTCAATATCCAGTTCTGGTATTAAGAAAAATAATTTTTTCAACAGATATTTGAATTGCAGCCTTGCATTTTTTTAAAGAAAACAAAAATTACAAGGACTTTAAAGGCCGGGGATTTTATTAAAGAATATTTTTTCAACATTAAATTTTTCAAACTTATTATTTCAGGAATTTTTTTAAAGAATATTTTTTTCAAGGATTCAAGGGGCAGTGGTTTAGTTTTTTCAAATAAATATCAATATCCTATTCTCGTATTAAGCAAAATAATTTTTCCCACGAATATTTGAGTTGCAGCCTTACATTTCTTTTTTAAGAAAAAAAAATTACAAGGACTTCAAAGGCCGGGTATTTTATTAAAGAATATTTTTTTAATATTACATTTTTCAAAATTATTTGAGGAAATTTTTTAAAGAATATTTTTTTCAAGGATCCAGAGGACACTGAATAAATGGCAATGTTCATAACAGATTTTAAATGTCTTCAAAGGCGTTATGAACACTAAAATCAAAGAAATATGAATATCCCATTCTGGTATTAAAAAAAAATTACCAACGAATATTTGAGCTGCAGTTTTGGATTTATAAAAAAATACAAGGGCTACAAAGGTCGGGAATTTTATTAAGGAATATTTTTTGTAACATTAAATATTTCAAAATTATTATTACAGGAAAATTTTTAAAAAATATTTTTTTCAAGGATCAAGATTCATAACAGATTTGAGATATCTTCACAGGCGGTATGAATATCAAAGAAAATGATTCAGTTCTGGTATTAAGAAAACGATTTTCCAATGGATATCTATGATATAGTTGTGGTTTTCTTTAGAAATATTTTTTAAGGACCGAAAATATTTAAACAAGGTCCAAAAAAACCGGAGATTTTTTAAGGATATTTATATTTTTATTACATATATATTTCAAAGACTATTTTTTTTACTTTAAAACCAATTTCTTCAATAACCAGAAGGATCTTAGATTTGCGATGTTCTAATTAAGGATTTTCAAGAACCAAAATGGTACTAATTTTCGATTTTTTTAAAATAATTTTTTTAAGGACTGTCTGAGCAATAATCTGGAATCTGAAAAAAAAATATTTCAAAAAATAATTAAGAATTTTGTAAGGAATATTTTTCAAGGACACTCAGGGGAACCATTGTGATTTGTTTAAATATCTGTTGAAGGACCATCAAGGATTTTTAAAAAAACATTTTTCAAGCACTTTCTGAATTGTAAACGTAAAATTAAAAAAAAAAATATTTTAAATGGCTTTGTTATATTGTAATCGGGATGAATAATAATAATCTCCAAGGACCACTAAGGCCGCAATCGTGGATTTTTTTTAAATATTTGTTTAAAGACCATCGAGATTTAAAATAAAAATGTGAAGGGCCTTGAAGGATTTTTAACATTTTTCATTCTGAGCTGTAATCGTGGATAAATAATAATCTCCAAGGATCATGAAGGCCGCAATTGTGATTTTTTTTAAATATTTGTGCAAGAACCATTGAGGTGTTTTTAAAAATTACTTTTCAAGGACCATCAAGGATTTTTCCAGAACATTTTTTAAGATTTTTCCGACATGTAATCACAAATTTTTTTAAATGAATATTTTTCATGGATTTTTAAAGAATTGTTCTAGGGACCCTCTGAATCCTAATATTGGGATATTTAAGGAATACTTTCAAGGATTTTTGCAGAACATTTTATAAAGAATTTTCTGAGCTATAATCTCGAAATTTTTTTAATGAATATTTTTCAAGGACTATCAAGGATTTTTAAAGAATTTTTTAGGGCCCTCCCAATCTCGAAATATGGAGTTCTGGTACCTCACCCACAAAAGGTCAACATTTTCAAAAAAAATATACATCGGTCCACTCTATCAAGTATTTGTGAACATTCATGAAGCTCATAAAATTCCAAATTAATATCCGATTCCATTCAGACTTGGCACATCTCAATATTTCTATCAATTCTAGATCTGTTATAAATATGGTAGAGATCGAACAACTTTTTCTGGTACCTCCCCCACAAAGGGTCAACGTCTCTTCATATAAAGTGAAGGAAGTACTCGATATAGTCCAAATCTGACATTTTGTAATATTTATATCAGTCTTAGGTCAGATACGAATTTGTCAATATTCGCCAACATCCCTCACAAAGGCCCAACAGTTTGAATAATCATAACTCAAGGCTGGGGCCATACATTTTTCGGCAAAACCGACTGATACTATTTTACTTGTTACTTCTTCATATTGAAAACCCCCACCTACCTTCTAGAGTTATAATCCACGAATTTGCTTATCGTAAAGTACCTCAGAAAATCCCTAGTTCGAATTATATTTCGAAATTGTCCTTGAATACTCTAGAGTATTATTCACAATTCTTTTTTTTTTTTTTAAAAAATATGCCAGTATTGGTTTTAATTTTTTAAGATATTCGTAAAAATCATGGATTTCAGGATTTAAGAACGGATTCTATCATTAAAATTTCTTTGAGAATTTTTAAATTATCCCTGAAAACTAAAAGTTGGATAATCAAAAATTGAATTTCCCTTTGAGAAAATTAAATGCTTTTCATATTTCAAAATTATTTGAAAATCCAAGGGGTTTCTTGTCTCAGACGGGCACAACTTTAACTTTTTTAATGATTTTAATTTTAAATCCCAAATTTCCATTGCAATTATTTTATACACTTGTAACAAATTTCATTTTCCCTCTCACTCTCTCTTTTCAGGTCTCCTAAAAAATAGCCACAAACGAAATCCCATTAAATTTACAACGAAGGACCATTTAATAAAACCAAAAAAAATACTGCCCACATGTTTCGGCCATTAAAACGTAGCGAAACTGAATTTAAAACAAGGCATTTAAACCAGAAAGCAACAATAAAACTCTGGCAGCAACAATAAAAGCAAAACACAAGGATACTCGCAATACCTACAAAAACAAAAACATAACCATTTTAGCAAACGAAGAAGAAAGTGGACTCCCGCTCCTCCCATTTCCGCCAACAAAAACAAAATAACAAACACAACGACACAAAAATGCATCGCAAAACAAATCTAAGAAGATATCGTTTCCTGATCACGTATCTGCTAATATGCGCGTGGTGGTGTTGTTGTTGTGTCAACAGTTTGCCAGCAAAGGATTCGCCACTGCTGTTGGCCGACAACGAGGAGGATGTTTTTAGTAAATTTGAAGATATCAGTGATGAACTGATTGATGGTGGGGAAGAGCACGATATGCTGCGGGGCAAAACGGGTGATAATGGGGGTAAATATTCCCATTGGAATAAACTGGTGGATGTGGATGCATCCTATCCCGATAGCAGTGATGTTTTTAGCCAAGGCAAGGCGGCATTGGCTCCCGTGTTCCATGAAGAGTCCCTGGGCGGTGGAGTATTGGGACACTCAGGAGAGGCATCCTCGTCCTCCTCATCGTCCTCGGCAAGTAATGTCAATAAAAGTGTGATAGCTGCCGGTACCCTGGATGAATTTGTAACAGGCAAACTGGGTGCCTCCGAGACGGGGGTGACGTTGCCCTATTTCCTCACTGAACCGGAAAGCGTTTATGTGGTTAAAAATCGTCCAGCCATATTGAAATGCAAAGCAGCACATGCCCTGCAGGTAAATGGGACATGACAACAAATTGTTATTATTGTAGTTGTTATTATTTTTATTACTACCTCTTTTGTTTATTTAAAAAAGAGAAATACGTAAAACCAACGTGTCCTTGTTTTTCATTAACTCTTATACTTTGTTGTTTTTGTTGTTTTTTCTTCCTACTGCCTTCCTCTATTTGCTTTCAATTACGCAGCTGCATTTTAAATGTAGCGGCAGCTCACAACCCCCGCCCTCAACGCACGACAAGCACGTGGATCCGCATACGGGGGTGCATCTGGAGGAAGTGACTGCAACCATACACCGTGACCTGGTGGATGAATACTTTGGCAAGGGGCCATTCAAGTGTGAGTGCCATGCCTGGTCGTCGAGGGGTGTTGTAAAAAGTCAGGCGGCCACCGTGAACATAGCATGTAAGTATCAAGCAAAAAAGCTCTAAGGTGTATAAGGGGGAGAGGAGAGAGAGAGGGGGAGGTGATAATCAAAATACCAAAAAATCCAATCCAGCAATCAAAAGTACATTGTTTTTTTTTCGTCCTGGTTTCAATATAACAAATTTCCTTGTGAATGTGATAACGAGTGTGTGCGTGCGTGCCTGCCTACGCCACCCAGTGTGACAGTGCGTGCATGTGTCCTTCCCCTCTTCAGCGTGGAGTTGTCACTGACAATCTTTGATGAAATCAATTTTAAAGTCATTTGTAATTTCATCATTGCCCACGGGATGGCAGGGATGGGAAATGAGGAAGACCGTCTAGATTTACTTCTCTGAGAAGACGAGAGAGAGGTCTTCAATTGCGAAAAGTGATTCTGTAGGTCCTCATTCAGAAAGAAGCTTTTTTGTAAGTAATTTATTCGGAAGAGGCGTTTCATAGGTCTAAAATAGGTCAAAGGCTATAAAGAGGTCCTCTATTCTTATAAGACCTTTTAGAATTCTTCTATTGTGAGAAGACCTTCTGCAGGACTTCTGTGGAAATAAGTCCTTTCATGGGTATTCTAGAAAGGACCTCATTATAAGGGCTTTTAGCAATAGAAGACCTTCCAACGATTATCTATATTGGAGAACTTCTAAAGATTTTCTATTAAAAAGGACCTGTAGAACTGAGAGAAAACTTTGAAAACTGTAAGTCTTCTATTGTAAGAAAATATTAAGGTTTTTTATTGAAAGAAGACCGAGAGGTCTTCTATTGAGATAAGACCTTGGGGTCTTCTATTGAGAGAAGACCGTGAGATCTTCTATTGAGAGAAGACCTTGAGGTTTTCTATTGAGAGAAGACCTTGAGGTCTTCTATTGAGAGAATAGCTTGAGGTTTTTTATTGAGAGAAGACCTTGGGATATTCTATTGAGAGAAGACCTTGAGGTTTTCTATTGAAAGAAGACCTTCAGGTCTTCTATTGATAAAACGCCTAGAGGTCTTCTTTTGAAAGAAGACTTCCAGGTTTCTACTGAGGGAACAACTAAGGGGTCTTCTATTAAATGAAGACTTACAGGTTT
This sequence comes from Musca domestica, assembly GCF_030504385.1. Lineage (NCBI taxonomy): Eukaryota > Metazoa > Arthropoda > Insecta > Diptera > Muscidae > Musca > Musca domestica. Next base: position 17,438,535 of record NW_026712409.1, on the reverse strand, counting down.
TCTCATTTAAAAGACCTAGAGGTCTTCCCTTGAAAAAAGGCCGAGAGGTCTTCTCTTGAAAAAAGACCTACAGTTCTTCGGTTTAAAGAAGACCTAGAAGTCTCCTCTTGAAAGATAACCGAAAGTTTTTCTGTTAAAAGAAAGCCTAGAGGTATTCTCTTTAAAGAAGATCTTGAGGTCTTCTATTGAGGGAAGACCTTGAGGTCTTCTATTGAAGGAACAACTAAAGGGTCTTCTATTAAAAGAAGACTTACAGGTATTCCCTTGAAGAAAACTTGGATACGTCTTCTCTTGAAAGAAAGCCCAGAGGTTATCTCTTGAAGGAAGACCTAGACCTCCGGGTCTTCTTTCAAGAGAATACCTAGAGGTCTTCTATTGATACGAGTTCTCTACCAATAGAAGACCTTGAGGTCTTCATTCGAAGAAGATCAACAGGTTTTCTATTGAAAGAGCATCTAGAAGTTTTCTGTTAAAAGAAAATCTAGAGGTCTTTCACTTAAAGAAGACCTAGTCGTCTTCTATTGAGATAGACACTTCTTTTGAAAGAAGGCCTAGAAATCTTCTCTTGATAGATGTTTTCTATTGAGCGAAGACTTTGACGATTTTTATGTAAAGATGATCTAGAAGTCTTCTGTTAAAAAAAAAAAAAAAAACTAGAGGTCTTTAACTTAAAGAAGACCTAGTCATCTTCTATTGAAAACAGACCTAGATGTCTTTTATTGAAAAAAAGCCCTAGACGTCTTCTATTGAGAAAAATCCCAAAGTTCTATTGAAAGAAAGCCTAGAGGTTTTCTAATCAAAAAACCCCAATAGGTATTTTATTCGAAAAGACCTAGAGGTATTCTATTAAAAGAAGTCCTGGATGTCTCTTCGAAAAAAAGACCTAGATGTTTTCTTCGAAAAAAAGACCTAGATATCTTCTTTGGAAAGAAGTCCTATATGTCTTCTTTGGAAATAAGTCGTAGATGTCTTCTTTAAGAAGAGGACCTAGAAGTCTTCTTGGGAAATGAGACCTAGTAGTCTTTTTTGGAAGGAAGAGGTAGAGGTCTTCTATTGAGAGAAAATCTTCTATCGCTGCTCGTTTTTTTTTAGAATTCACAATTTGCCATCCCTGCCATCTAATTGTCATTTTCGCAGCGTGTTATGCTCCTCTCCCACCCCCGCTCTTTTTCTATAATGCGTTGTATCCTCATTTTTCCCATGTTCATGTAATTATCCTTTTCCACAGATATGCGCAAGCAATTTGTCACATCACCCACCTCATTGCGTGTGGAGGTGGGCACTCGTGCCGAATTGTATTGTGAACCGCCGAGCGGCTTTCCGGAACCCACTGTCAGTTGGTATAAAAATAATGTGCCCATAACGGAAAACAAGGACATTGGACCCACAGTCTCGGCGACGGGCACATTGACCTTTCGTCAAGTTACACTGCAGGTAAGTCGGGACAGGCCAGTCAGCCAGAGTCATGGTATAAATGGAAGATCAGATTCAAGGATTTTTTTTGTTTTGTATTTGGTTTTGAAAAAAAAAAAATGTTTTTTAATTAAAAATCACAACATTTTGAAGATTTTCTTAATTAAATTTACATCGTCTAGGATTTCAAGGTTTTATTTTAATTTTTAAAAGGACATTGAATGAAGATGTAATTTGAAACTTTTTTCTTAATTCAAATGTTATTTTTTCTTTTTATGTCCTGTTTGAGTTTGAGAATCTTTACAAAAAATATTAATTATCCCTTTAAGTACCTCTATTAAAATCTGAAAGAAGATTTATAGTCAAAATAAGAAAGAAAGCTTAAATATTTTTCAAATACCTTAAAATATTTTTTGGGTGTCTTGACTAGAAGTCCTTTTTTGGCTGTCAATAGCACACTTTTAAGGGTCTTCATTGGAAAATTAAAGAATAATTTCATTAAGGACTCCTAAAGGAAAGCTACAGATATTTTTCGAAGTCCTTGACAGATTGTATGGATATCTTTATTAGAAGTCCTTCAATGACCTTCACTGGCACACTTTTAAGGGTCTTCATTAGAAAAGTGAAAAAGTTTTTCATAAAAGGCTCTTAAATATTCATGATAAAAATACTGAAAAAATCTCCACTTAAGGACTTCTAATGGATTTTTTGTGGTATCTTCATTGTAACTTCCATGAGACTTCATTATTTAAGGACTAAAGGAGGAATTTAAAAACAGCTTTTATAATGTTTAGTAGAGAATCTTAAAGTCTTCAGATTAGAATTGCTCAAACATAAATAAGTAAATAAGGATTCCAAACGGGGACCCTGCTGGACCTTCATTAGAGGTCATATAAGCCTTATTTATTAAACGATTTAAAAGACACTAAAAAATCCTAGAAGCTCTTTATCGGAACTTATGTTGCGACAGTTCTATTTATTAACTTTTTTATTTTGTTTTCTGTTTAAATCCTTCTCCCTCCAGGACATGGCCAACTATACCTGTGTAGCCGAGAATATTGCCGGTAAACGTAACTCAGATTCGGCGGTACTAATTGTTTATGGTAAGTTTTTTTTTTTGGAATATTCAATTTTTTTGAAAGGGAAACGAATCCTGACTCCCTTTCCTTGTTATTCTTTTTTTATTAATCAAATTCTCCCATTTCTTTCCTTCATCCCTAGTTAATGGCGGTTGGAGTTCCTGGAGTTCATGGCGTGACTGCAAATGCCCCGGAAAACCGGCCCAGGGTCGCAAACGTACTCGTATGTGCAATAATCCTCTACCCATGAATGGCGGTGCCGAGTGTTCGGGACCCCAGATACAAAAATCAGCCGATTGCATACCCTGCCCAGATGAGACACAGATTGTCAATACCGAAGGTTTTGATGTGGCACCAGCTGTGAAGAGAGGTAAGTTACAGCTTTTTTGGGAAACCATTTTTTGACTATAAGAGAAAATTTAAAAAAAAATTGAATAGGACCCTAAGGAGTCTTATATAGAGGACTTCAAAAAAGTGTCTTAGGGGTCTCAAAAAATAAGACCTTTTAGGGTCCTTTAAATAAGGTTTTTGGGTCTTCAAAAGAAGAACGTTTAAGGTCTGCAATAAATGTCATCTGAGATGCCCTCAGATATATCCACATAACTCCCTATAATGTCCCCAATGAAGATTCTTCCAGGGTCTTTAATAAAAGGTTTTCCAGAATCGTCTATAAAAAATATTTTGAGGGCAATCAAATATCTTAAATCCACGAAATGTTTGAGACCTTTTTTGGGAAAAACTTTTTTTTAACTTTAAGAGACAATTTATAAAATTGGGCATCACCTTAAAAAGTCTTCCAAGGGACCTTCCAAAAGAGCCTTTAGCGGTCTCTAAAAGAAGACCTTTCGGGGCCTTTTAAATAAGGTCTTTGGGTATTCAAAAGAAGACCGTTTAGGTCTTCAATAAATTTCATTTGAGATGCCTTCAGAAACCCCTGCCAGGTTCTTCAAAAAAGGTCTTCTAGGGTAGTCTTTAGAAAATATTTTGAGGGCTGCCACATACATTATATCCACAAAATGTTTAAGACCTTTTAAGGTCTAAAAAAAAAAAAAAAAAAAAAAAGTACCCAAAAGTGTATTTCGGGGCCTTCCATAGAGTTCCTTTTAGGTCCGCAATAGAAATCGTTTAAAGGTCTTCCATTGAAGATAAATGCTATTTACGGTTCTTTAATAGAAGACTCTGAGGTTTTTGATAGAAGATGCTCTAGGTCCTCTATAGCAGACCTTTTGAGGTCCTCTATAGAAGACCTTTTGAGGTCCTCTATAGAAGACCTTTTGAGGTCCTCTATAGAAGACCTTTTGAGGTCCTCTATAGAAGACCTTTTGTGGTCCTCTATAGAAGACCTTTTGTGGTCCTCTATAGAAGACCTTTTGTGGTCCTCTATAGAAGACCTTTTGTGGTCCTCTATAGAAGACCTTTTGTGGTGCTCTATAGAAGACCTTTTGTGGTCCTCTATAGAAGACCTTTTGAGATCCTCTATAGAAGAACTTTTGAGTTCCTCTATAGAAGACCTCTTGAGGTCCTCTATAGAAGATCTCTTGAGGTCCTCTTTGGAAGAAGGTCTTATTAGGTCTTCCCTTGAGGACTTTTTAAAGCTCCTTCATAGAAGACCTTTGGGGATTTTGATTGAATTATTTCGGGGACTTCCACTGATGGCCTTTTGGAGGTTCTCTTAATGACGTTTTAAGGTTTTCCATTTTGAGTTCTCCACTAGAAATCCTTTTGAGGGTCTTCAACAATGAGGACCTATAGGGATTTTTCACAGAAGATCTTTTTTAAGATTTCTATAAAGGACCTTTCGAAGTCTTTATGGAAATCATTGAAGACCTTTAAAAAACTTGAAGACCACAGAAAACTTTTTAGGGTCTTCAACAGAAGATCGTTAGAGGTCTTAAACCAACGAAGTCTTGTCTTCCATAGAAGGTCTTTGTAAGTCACTTTTCGGTTTTCCACGAAAGCCCATTAATGATCTTGTCAGAAGGCCTACTGAAGTCCTCCTTCGGAAAACTTTTGTGGTCCTCCATTGCAAATTCTTTCTTTCACAGTACATCCTGAAAATAATATTTAGGATCTTTTTTAGACGACCTCTTTTGGTCTTTTATGGAAGATCATTTGAGGTCCTGCACTGAAACCCTTTAGAGATATTTCATTAAAGATCATTTGAGGTCTCCTCTAGAATAGACCTCATAGAAGGTCCTTTGAAGGACCTTTTTTGGTCTCCGACGAAAGCCCATTGGAGGTCTTTTCAGAAGGCCTTTTGAAGACCTCAATAGGAAAACTTATGAGGTACTCCATTGCAAATACTGTCCTTCACAGAACATCCTGATAAGACGGTTAAGAGTCTTTTAAGAAGATCTCTTTTGGTTTTTTTAAATCTTTCATAGAAGACCTGTGTGATCTTCCGAAGAAGGTCCTTTTACGTCTTTCAGGCCTTGGCTTCTTAAGGAATACCTTTCGAGATCCACTCTAGAAGATCTTTTGAGGTATTTCACAGATAACCTTTTAGAGTCTTCCGCGGAAGTTCCTAGCAGAACGTTGTAAGATTTTTCGTAGAACATATTTTGAGTTTTTCCAAATAAAAACTCATGGGGTATTCCAGAGAAGACCATTTGAAATCTTCAATGCATGGAGCCGTTCCATAATTCCAATGCAACCTTTTCTAAAAAAAATAAAATCTAAAGGTTTCTCTTGCATTGCTGTTTTACCCTCCCTCTTGGAGCTATCATTATTCCCTCATCACTTCTTAAAGTTCTTAATTTTTTTTCATTTAAGAAAATAAAATCCTCCTTTTAAAGACTTCCGACGAAAAATCTTGATTCATTTCTCCCTTTCCCATTGTTGTTGTTGTTTTTTTTTTTTTTGTCTTTTTTGTAAACAATGATGTCCCTCCTTATGATTGCCGCTGCCGCCTTCAATCTTCATGGTGATTGAAGCTTTTGTTACATCATCAAACTTAATTAGAGCATTTCCTTGGACCATATGGTCGGTTGGACGTTTTGCTATGGCATGGAGGGACATGTGCCATGCGTCAAAATTTTCGACTTGGCCAATTGTAATTTATTCAAATAAAAATTCGATGTATGTTAGACAAAAGACAACAACAACAACAATGGCCAACAATAATTGAGTGGCAAGCGTTTAATCAAACGGAAGATGGAGAAAAAGAAAAAAAAGTATGGACTGGACGACTTGTTCGCAGAAGAAAATTTGCGATGCCTGTCCCATCTATCTTCCGTTTACAGTCAAGTAGATTTTTGTACGTCTGTCTGTCAATGCTGCCATTCGGATGATGACGATGATGGGAACTATGATGAACCCCATTTAAATATTTTATGATTGTCATTTATGATTTTTTTTTTTGAACGGTCTTCTTGTCAATTGTTTCCTTGCAGATTTTGTTGTTGTCTTTTTTTTTCCTAAGAATTTTCTAGGAACGGTTGTGGGTAAATTTGAAGGGGAAGGGAGGAGGTGGAGAATTGCATGGCATTTCAAATTGATTTCTGGGAACTTTCTTCCCCCAAAAAAAACAATTTTTTGCAAAGTCTTGAATTTGCAACCCCCATTGTGTCACTCTTTATAAAATTGCCCATTGTCTTCCATGGAATCCTAAGAAGATTGCATCATTGGCCATTCTGCGCCAAAAAGAAAAAGCAAACGCATAAAAATCCCCAATAAGCAAACATAAATAAAATATAAAAAATCTATTAAATGTTTTTTTGGTTTTCACTTCTTTGTTTGCTCCATCCCTCTTTACGTTTTGCTAGCCAGCGCCTGAGTCATCATCTTCTTTGTAGGTTATGCTCTATTTGCCCAGCCAGCCAGAAAGCAAGCAAATCGGCAAGCAAGCATTCAGGCAGCACTAAAAATCTCAGCTAAAATCGATGGGTAAACAATAACGCATAAAGCTCAAAAATTGATAGGCAAATAATTACAAAGCAAATCCTAGGAAAAGACTCGGGCAAGGATACCAACACTAGCAAATATGGCGAAAATGGGGATGGAAACTTGATTTTCGACAAGGGTATTGGGGTTTTTGACAACAAAACTTTGTGTAAATGTCAAGAAAATGCATTTAATGGGTTGGTTTGGTGATTTCTCAAGTTTACACCCACTAAAAATATGTAAATGACATTAATGTATAAAATGTAAAAAACGTATAAATGTCATATCCAGGTACATTTGGTCATTAATTCATAAAGTTATTCATTAATTTATTAGAAATGCTCGGAAATTGGAAGATTGGTAGTGGTTGGTCAATTTTTTACCTCATGTATAAAACGTCGAAAATGTCAAATACCGGTAAAAAAATACTCTAAATGAAAATTTCAAATTTACGACAGCAGAAATGCATTCGTGTGATGAATTTTCAATTTTACACCAATTAAAAATATGTATTTGACACCAATGTATAATATGTAAAAAACGTATAAAAGTCATTAGGTGGTATATATTGGTATTAAATTCTCTACTTATGTGCGGAAATTAATATATTGGTACTAGATGCTCCATCTTTCGATTTTTTACCTTTTGTATAAAATGTCGAAAACGTCAAAAACCTGTACTTTATAATTTGGACGAAGATTTCGGATTTACAACACTAGAAATTCGTAAGAGGGATGATTTTTCGAATTTACACCCATTAAAAATATGTATTTGACACCAATGTATAATATGTAAAAAACGTATAAAAGTCATTAGGCGGTATTTGTGGGTATTAAATCCGCTACTTATGTACGGAAATTAATACATTGGTACTAGATGCACCATCCTTCGATTTTTTACCCCATTTATAAAATGTCAAAAACGTCAAAAACCTGTAATTTATAGTTTAGATGAATATTTCCGATTTACGACACTAGGAATGCATTCGTGTGATGAATTTTCAAGTTTACACCCATTAAAAATATGTATTTGACACCAATGTATAATATGTAAAAAACTTATAAAAGTCATAAGGTGGTATATATTGGTATTAAATTCTCTACTTATGTTCGGAAATTTATATATTTGTACTAGTTACACCATCCTTCGATTTTTTTACCCTTTGTATAAAATGTCGAAAACGTCAAAAACCTGTACTTTATAGTTTGGATGAAGATTTCGGATTTACGACACTAGGGATGCGTTCATGTGATGAATTTTCAAGTTTACACCCAATAAAAAAATATGTATTTGACATCAATGTATAATATGTAAAAAATGTATAAAAGTCATTAAGTGGTATATGTGGGTATTAAATTCCCTACTTACGTCCTAGAATTAATATATTGGTACTAGATGCTCCTTCATTCGATTTTTTTACCCTTTGTGTAAAATGTCGAAAACGTCAAAAACCTGTACTTTATAGTTTGGATGAATATTTCGGATTTACGACACTAGGAATGCGTTCGTGTGATGGATATTCAAGTTTACACCCATCAAAAATATGTATTTGACACCAATGTATAATATGTAAAAAAACGTATAAAAAGCATTGAGTGGTAATGTGTTTATCAAAATCGCTACTTATGTACGGAAATAAATATATTTGTACTAGTTACACTACCCTTTGCTTTTTTTACCCTTTGTATAAAATGTCGAAAACGTCAAAAACCTGTACTTTATAGTTTGGATGAAGATTTCGGGTTTACGACACTAGAAATGCGTTGGTGTGATGAATATTGAAGTTTACACCCATTAAAAATATGTATTTGACATCAATGTATAATATGTAAAAAACGTATAAAAGTCATTAAGTGGAATATGTGGGTATTAAATTCGCTACTTCTGTACGGAAATTAATATATTTGTACTAGTTACACTATCCTTCGATTTTTTTACCCTTTGTATAAAATGTCGAAAACGTCAAAAACCTGTACTTTATAGTTTAGATGAAGATTTCGGATTTACGACACTAGGAGGGGTGATTTTTCGAGTTTACAACCATTAAAAATATATAAATGACGTCAATGTATAATATGTATAAAACGTATAAAACTCAGAAAAGGTTATATGTGGGTATTATTTCTTTACTTGTGTATAGCAATAGGGTTTGCGACGTTTTTTACTTTTTCTATAAAATGTCTAAAATGTGTAAAAAACCTTTAAAACTTGTATCTATACATTATAACAAATAACAACCAATATTATACATCGTTAACCAAGTTTACGACGTTTTTGACATAGTGTAAAACATGTTTTTTTCCACTATGCCTGTGCAAAAATTCTACTAATAACATATTATTGATTATTCATTTACGTAAAATAAGGTTTGCAACGTTTACGACATTTTGTATAAAATGTCAAAAATGTGTAAAATACCTTTTTAACAATTTTTACATGCATTACTACCAATAAACAACATTAATATATGTCCACACCTACTTTACGACAGTTTATTACCATTTACCAGCAATAGCCTTCAAGCTTACCGAGTTTACGACACTTTTGACATTTTGTAAAAATTGTTAAAAATGTAAAAAAAACATGCAAGTTACGATTGGGACGATTTTCTCCTATTTAATTACCAATTACAAGCAAGGCCATACGCCATTTACATAGTTTACGACATTTTTGACATGGCGTAAAATGCATTTTTTCACTTTACCGATCAATATATCCTGTTTGTAACACCTCATTCTTTGCCCTCATACACAACATATGGTTTGCGACGTTTTTGACATTTTGTATAAAATGTCAAAAATGTGTAAAAAACCTTAACAATGCTTACAACACACGTTTTTTCCAATTGGCTAAGCATAAAAAAAGGTTTACGACGTTTTCGACATTTTTGTATAATATGTAAAAAATGTGTAAAAAACTTATACAATGCATTTTACATACATTGTTACCAATATTCAGCATTATCATATGTCCCTAAAATACTTTACGACATTTTTGACACATTATATACCTAGTTTACGACGTTTTTGACACATAGTACAATATGTATTTTACCCATTACATACATACAACTTTTTTTCAATATGTTACAATAAAAGTACCATTTTATACCTTTTTGACATTATGTATAAAATGTCGGAAAACTCGACCTCTCACCTCCATACAATCGGCAATGATAAAACCCCCTTCCCCGAAAAGAAAGCTTTATTCATTTTCCATGTCGCTGCCATTAAGCTGTACAATTTAGTCAGTCATTCACTTAGCGCTGAACTACTAAAACACTTAGCACCCTCTTTCTAAAACTATGGCCAACAAAGCTCTCTCTCTTTCCTTTGCTCTCTTTGGCTTGCTCCTTGACCCCACCGAAAATCCTTTAGTCATTCAATTCAAGGTCTCCCCCATTGCTTTTGTTGGCGTTATGTGCGTTTCAATCGCCCAAAACAGAAAACAAATCATTGTCTTATGTCTGCACCATCGCTCCTTCCATTTCCCCCGTTCCGCTCTCCTCCTGCTGCTCCACAAAGTAAACTAATTTATGGTTTCACTTTTGGATATAACACAGAGAACACAAGAAGAAGAAAAAAACTATTTGTTGAAATGTGTAGCACATTTCCGTTTATCTCTCCTCCCCCATCTCCCGGTTTTGCTCCAAAAATTTACTAAGAATTATTACGCCATTCCATCCCCCTCCCCCGCTTAACATCCTTATGCCATCCACCAAGAATCAAAGAAGAACAGCAAAAATCATGGAAAAAATCACTGAATTGCTCATTTTGCCAAAAACATTGAAGACAGCGTTAGCGAACAATATTTGAACATTGTCATTCAATCTGCTACCCCCCTCGCCATCATCTACCACCCCTCCCCCCACACACAGAATTTTGCCTTCGAAAACTACAACAAAACTTATATCCCCATTAACCACTGTCATTTTTATTAGAGACATTCAGCTCTTTCTTGGTAACTTGGCCCTGTCCTTCTTGCTGTCTGTCTGTCTGTCAGTTAAACTGCTGGCCTGGCTGCTATCTTTCAACCAACGAAGCAACCAACTCATGGCCATAAGTTTGTTTGACTTTTGAGTGCATGTGTGTGTGTTTGTGTGTGCGGTTCAATCGTTTGAGTCGTTACCACTTTATTTTTAGTCCATCATCATTCAAAAAAGCCAAAGCACAAACAAAACCAGAAAAACTGAACTGCTGCTCGCAAATACCCTCTCTTCTAATGTCCTGCGAATGCTGGTAAATTTGCTGTAAATGACGTCATTTATTTCATTGTGGAAAAATAACGTCATAGTCATCCTTCTCAGAGTTGCGTTGAAATCCGAAATTCATCCACAAAAAAAAAAAAAACGAAAAAATCTTTCAGTGGCATCAATTTTGGCCATCATCAGTGGTAGCTGGATGCGAGAGAGACCAAACGACCAACAGCCTGAAATTCATTCAGAAAAAAATATAGAGCATCGGCATCCACGACGAGGGTGGTTTATGAAATTACCAAAAAATGACCATGCAATCCATTGCCGTAAATGGGAGATCAAACAATTAAGAAGTGCACGAGGGGAGGCTGGGTGGAGGAGTAGGATTATTTAAACGACAAACAAACATTTAGCAATTGTTTTCTCTTTCAATTAATGACTTGGTATGGGTAATTAATTTCTGTTCCGTCCATAAAAATTATGCTTTCGACAAGAGGGTGAAAGTCATTAATCGAATTTTGAGACAAGAAGATCAGCTGTTGGAATTTGTGAAGAACAAATTTGAAAGGAGATTGTGGATAAGGAACTCCGCAGGGCATACCAGAAGATCATTAAAGGTCCTCCACTCTTTTAAGGGTCTGAAAATCCTTGAACGTTTTACAAGAAATATGCGTGAAATCTCCAAATATCCTTCATGAAATACATCTAAAAATCCACCTTTTAAAGGGTCCTTTAATAACCTTCAAAAAATTAATATCTAAAAATCCTCGTTTATTTTGCTTTCAGAATCTTTAAATTAATGGAAAACCCTTTGAAGGATTTCTATTTTAGACGAATGTATCTGTAGAAGGTATTTTTTAGAAGACGAAGGTCTCTGTAGAAGGTCTTTTTTTAGAAGTCAGAAGACTTTCCAGAGGACTTCTAAAGAACCTTTTACAGAGACCTTCGTATAAAATAGGAATCTTTCAAAGGGGTTTCCATAAATTTGTGGATCCTGAGATCAAAAAATCAGACTTTTTGGATATTAATTTTTTGAAGGATATTAAAGGAACTTTAAGGACTTTTGAAATATGGATTTTGATATATTATTTCATAAACGACCTTTAAGGTTTTTTACGCATATTTCTTGATGAACCTTCAAGGATTTTCAGACCCTTAAAAAAGTGAAGGACCTCTAATGATTTTCTGAGATTTTAAGGATCTTCAGATACTAATTTGAAATTTTAAATCATCAGAACCTTCAAAGCCTTAAAACGTGGATTTTTTATAATTCTTAAAGGACTTTCCCCGTCTTAAAAACATGGATTGTCGCATATATTTTCTGAAGGACCTTGTTTCACATCATTTACACCAGTTTTTCCAAATTTTTTAAAGGATATACTTTTAAGGATCTTTGTTAGAAACTATTTTTAACAATTTTAATTTTTCAAGGACTTCTTAATTTTATTTAAAAATTAAAAAAATTTTATTTTTGAAATATTAACTTCATTGTTTTAAATATTTTTAAGGACTTTAATTTGTCAAAGGATTTCGGTGGATGTTAGACTTTTTAGAAATATTTGCAAGGACTTTCATCAAAGGGTAATTTTTTGAGTTTATTCGTGAGTTTTAGAGAATTTTCTCCTAAGGACTTTTTGTAGATTCATTTTTAATTTTTCCTATGGATTTTGAAACATATTTTTCAAGGACATTGTTTTGAGATTTAAAGAAATGTTCGAAATGATTTTTGGTAAATTTTCAAAATATTTTTAAGGGTCTTTCCGTTTTTTTAGATTTTTCGATGTATTTTCAAAGGAATTCATTTTCTATAATTTTTCATGGATTTTTAGAAATATTTTTTAAAAACATTAATTTTTTTTTTGGATTTTAAGAAATGTTTCAGGGATAGTAACTGTTCAAAAAATCCTTAAAAAACTTGTAAATTAATATTCTTAAAAAAAAACTTCTTAAAATCTGCTTTGAATGAATGTCCTTTTAATATATTTCAAAAATTCATCCATAAAAACTCGATTTTAGAAATATTTTTAAAGGACGTTTATTTTAGCCGGATATTTTTTCTATTTATTTTTCAAGGACATTAATTATTCAAAGATTTGTGGTGATTTTTTTTAATATTTGCCAGGATCGAAAATGTCCTGTCCATCTATTAAAAAAAGTTAAGAAATATTTTTAAAGGACATTCATTTTAACCGGATTTTTAATAGTTCTTTAAGGATATAAATTTTTGAGGGGTTTTAGTTTTTTAAATATTTTTGAAATGTTCTTTGGTTTTTTTTTTAGAAATTATTTTCCAGGACATGAATTAATAAAGATTTCTTTCGTGAGTTTTTTTGTCAAAATGTTTCAAGGTTATTAATTTTGTAGCTAGAAATATTAAATTTTTGTCTACTATTTATTTATATATATATATATATTTTTTTTTTTTGGAGAATCTAACACAGATTTGTTCTTCAAGGATGTATTCGATTATTGTTTAAATCCAAAAGCCACAATTGTGGAATTTTACAAATATTCTTTCAATTTTTACTAAGAGTCACATTAAAATCGTATTTTCAACCCCGTTTCTTTTCTAATGGCCTCCAACACAATGCCTTAATTATTTTCCCAATGTAATATAATATTTTCCCGATTCAATTCATTTCTCAAAAAATCTGGGTCAATTTAAATATTTATTCTATTAAACGGAAATATCATATTGCCGCCATGCAAAATAGAACAACCATGGGAAAATGTTGACGATTTAAAATTTTAACCCAATCGAAAAAAAATATCTACTCGAAAGGAGTAACAATAAAGATGATGGACAAAAACCAAAATTCTTAAAGTTCCATAAACTATGAATAGTTTCAAACGGAATAGGACGAACAACAGCACGTTTTGTAGAAATTGATTCTCTTTATGAAAAAAAACCCTCGTCGTAATTTAATCCGAGTGAAGTGAACATTCATTCATTCCATTGCCACTGCCACGCATCTAATATTGACACTGCACAGTATCATCCCTCTGTGGTGCTGCTACCGTTGCTATGGACGGACGAAAGGAAGTAGGAGGATATGTACACACACATCGAGCATGGATTTGATAGTGCTGTGTGTGTTCCATAATAGCAACAGTAAATTTTTTCTGTTTGTCTCACGCAAAAACGAAAACGACAGAAATAATTTCAATATTTGCTCACTCGAACTACACCGCCCGCATTGTAACAAAAGCTGCATGAGAATCTGTGTTTTTTTATCGTGTTCTTTTGGTTTTTGTTGTTTGTAACATTGAAAAATCTGAAACAACGACAAAGGACTGCAAAAGGACTGGGAGTGAGAAAAAAAAAAAACAAAATGTAAAACTCTAGGGGAAACAGTGTTACCAGAGATGGTTTTGTTTTAAATGAAAAATATTTTAAATTAAAAAAATAACTGTTATAATAAATTGAAAACAAAAATATTATTTAAAACTACCAAATTTTGGTATTCCGGTAAAAATTATTTTTAAAGGACTCCCATAATTGTGGACTATTTACAAAATACTTCACAAGGACTACAATAATCGTATTTTTTTTTAAAGTGGGTTTTATGGGATTGAGAATTCACCTTCCATAGTCTTTATTTTTATTTTTAAGGATTAATATATTTTTAGATAAAAGAAGAATATTATGTAGATTATTTTAATAATTTTAAAGGACACTCATTATATGTCAATATCGTGGATTTCTTACAAAATTATTGTAAAGAACCACAATAATCGTGTATTTTTAAGTAGGTTTTAAAAGATTTAGGAACTACCTTTCATAGTTTAAAATTTTTTTTTTATGTTTTGGGAGGATTTTCTTTATTTTTGTTTTTAATTTTTTTTTTTGGATTAGCATATATTTGTATCTTTAATTATTTATTATTTAATGGAGGATTTCTAGGGAATTGTTGTAGCATCTTTAAAGGATTTTTACAATCGTCGATTTTTCAATGTTCAAAAACTATTTAGGCGATTTTTTTTGTTTATTATATTTTTAAGGATATTCATTTTCAGGATTATTTTGCGATTTTTTAGAAAAATTTTGGAAGAACTTATATTTTTTAATGGGGAATTTCTAGGAGATTTTTTTAGTATTTTTGAAGTCATTTTCACAATCGTAGATATTTATTTTTTTTTTTTTTAATTTTTGAAATCTTTTTTTAGCGTTTTTTTATTTATTGTATTCTTAAGGACAATAATATTCACCACATTTTTTGCGGATTTTTAAAAATATCTTCCAAGAACTTACATTTTTCAATTAGGGAATTCTATGAGAATTTTTAAAGGATTTCCACAATCGTTGATATATTTTTTTTTCATTTTTGAAAGGGATGGATTGGAATGGATTGAAATTTTTTCAAAACCGTTTTAACAGTTTTTTTTTAATTGTTATATTTTAAAGTCATTAATTTTCAGGATTTTTTTTGCGGACTTTTAGAAATATTTTGCACGAACATACATTTTTCAAGGATTTTTTGTGGATTTTTAGAATCTATATGAAGGATTTGAATATTCTACGGATTTTTTATTTTTCAAAAGGCCTACTGTCTGATTGTATATTTGTGGATAGTAGCAAAATTTGTAAAGACGCAGCTTTTAATTTTTTTTTCATGGATTTTTAAAATAAGTATTTATTGTTACGGAATTGTGGTGGAGAAATGAGGATTATTAGATTTTTTAAGAATTCATATTTTTCAAATATACAAATATGTTCCAAAGACATTATTATTATTTTTCTTTTTTTGGACTTTAACCATCATGCCTAATCGAAATATCTTTGGACCGTCTGTCAATTTGGGCCGTCCGTCTATCTGTTTGGCTGTAGCACACGATAACTCTCAAAGCGAGTATTCGATTTAATCGAAATTTGGCACATCGTAATATTTTTGCCAAACTTAGATTGAGTTCGGAGACGCGCAATATCAATCCACTCCCTCTGGTACATATGGGAATATAAGGTCAAAATTTTCGCGGAAAACGTATATATAATTGTTTAATTTTTAGATCCTAGGTCTCATTGGATCAAATCTGTTTTAGGACATTTGGAGTCGATCTAGAGGTGTCAGTCCACCTGTCTCTCTGGCTGCCTGATGGCCACGATAATCCTCGAAGGGAATATCCGATTTGGTCCAAACTTGATACATCGTAATATTATTACCTCCCATACAAAAGGTCATCATTTTAACAGAAAATAACTCACCTTATAGGACAAGAAAGGATCATCCAATTTAATTGAAATCAAATTCTTAAATTTGAATCAGTGCGAGGTAATGTGCGAAAATGGACAATATCGGTCCAATCCATTATTTCTATTAATTAACTTATATATTTTTTTTATTGTTGTTGTTGTATATTGTTGACCTGTTATATTTATTTTACTTATTTGGTTAATAGCTTGGCTTGAGGTCATTAAAAAACTATGTTTTTATTTTTGAATTTTTCCTTTTTTATTCATCCAATATTTCGATTTCCTCCGGAAATCATCTTCAGGGATCTGTTTTACAAAAAACACAAATTACAAACTGATTTTAACAATATATAACACAATAAATAACATACATTTTTAAAGTAAAAAGCTCGTCTATTGAGTTTAAATGTCACTATCAAACTAAGTTTTCTTTCGTTCGTTCTTTCGTATTTTTTTATTAATTTTTCAATTTAAATGTTGTTTATTTGACTAGAAGGTCCTCTGTGGATTATTTGGGAATAGGAGTCCTTCAGAGGGTCGTTTGTGTGTAAAAAACCTTTAGAAAGTCTTCTTGGCATCCTAAATCTCTAGAAGGTTTTCTGTATATGGAAGAACTTTATATGTTCTTCTATCTCAAGTACATTCCTTACATTTTTTAAATATAAATTTAAAAAAATGTCACCAGGCTTTAAAAAAATTCAGGGTAACCATTATGCTTTATTTTGTTAAATACTTTTTTTTAAATATTTAATATTTTATCTGGTTTTGAATATAATATTTTTTAAGGACTAATGTCATCGAATCACTATCATTATTTTCGGTTTTTAAATTTTTTTTAATATTTTTTATTTGACTGAATATCTTATCTGTGTATATAAGTCCCCCAGAAGGTCGGTAGGGTTTAGAAAACCTCTAGAAAGTTGTTTTTTAGAATCGAAGGCCTCAAGAAGGTCTTTTATACAAGAAAGAACTTTACAAGTTCTCCTTCTTCAAGTTGACTCCAAAAATTCTCCTTGTGCGAATTTTTTGGTACCAAAATATAATCCAAAACAGTAACCCTGTACCGGGAACTTCTCCCAATGGCTGGAGAGTAGGAGGTACGGAAATGTTAAAAGTTTGTGCGCTTTTTGTGTGTGTTTGTCAACTGAAATCCATTGATGGAAGAGGGTTTCATAGTTGGAGAAAAGTAGTTGTTTGGCACGCACTTCAGCGCTAACACAGAGCTGAAGCACATGACGAGGAAATGGAGGAGGAGGAGGAGGCGGTAAAGGTTCAGGAAGAAGACAGACAAATGAACGGCAGGCGACAATCGTGCTTTAAATGCATTCCCTTTGTGTCGATGTGCGGGAAGAGATGATACAAAACGTGCCAGCCACCGGGTGAAGGCAAAGAGCACCATCATCTTCTCCATGGTCTGGTCCGCATAGAGACTCGATGGAGGGGTGGATTTGGGTTTCGAATATTTTTTTCTTCGTTTCTTTCGAAAATGTCAATAAAATATTGCGCTGCTATTAAAAACGCACAATAATAACAAAAAAACACAACAACAACAATATCAGGGATGTCTGAAAGCACGCACGCACATACAAATTCTTCTACATTACCCACAACAACAACAACAACAATGATAGCTACATTGAAATTTGAACATTTTCTTGCATGTTCTACATCGACGAACAACAACAACAACAACAAAAGATAAAACGGCTACATACCGACCCTGTCATGTTGTTGTTGTTGTATCCATCCAGCATCTTTTGCGGAACAATTATTTATTAGATTTTAAGGAATTACAACCCACATTGTCGTCAAAATTGCCCCTAATATGAGATCATATGTCAGTCGTCGGAAAGACGCAGAGGAAACTGAAATGAACAAAAACCAATGGCAACCGAAACTTACCGTACCCCGAACCATCCCAAACGGCAATGGTGACTTTGAATAAAAATTCCAAAACATTTGCGTGAGATAAACATCAACGATTGCCCTGTGCCGGAGGATGTGATGAGAAATTATTGCAGATCCATTTGAATTCATTAGCGAACCCAAATTAAGTGATGAATTTGATTGGAAATTTCTTGTCGTCATTGTTGCTGTTGTCGTTGTTGTTGTAGTTATTAGTATCATCTAACAAAACTCCATGGATGCAAGCACTCTACCAAAAACAAAAAAAAGGAGAGAGAGAGAGCGGTGGACGGAGAGGGGGCGGGGGTCCATTGCCATGGTCCATGGTATGAAAGCTGCGTTTCTGGACATTAGTTGAGATTAAATGAAGTATCATTTGATGAATTACCAACGAAATTTGGTATTAGTTTACGCTAATTTATGACCCCCTCGCTGGATGGCAAATGTGATGGCATTGGCATGGCATGGAGTATTCGTTCAAATAAAATAAACAAATTAAAGTTTGTTCATAAAAGTTTATTCAACTAGATTATGGAGAGTTTTGTGAATGCTCGACGTTATTAAGTCAAAGTAATTTGGGGAAGTTATTTGAAGAGTTCCAAGGAAATGATGAATTTTGGGGGAAAAGTGTGGAGAAACAAAATACAATTTACCTGGGTAACTCTAAGAGTTCTCGGTGCCATTTAGGAAATATTTCTTACTGATCTGATTATCCTTCAAAATTTTTTTTAAACAAGTTAACAAGTATCAGTATACCCTCAGCCATATGGCTACGGAGGGTATGTATCATTTGATACGGCCAAAATGTGCCTCATTGAAATAACGGTTTTGGATCCGAGGTCTCTTTGGACTAAATCCATTTCAGGACATTTGGAGTCGATCTAGCGATGTCCTTCCGTCCGTCAGGCTAGCTGGTGCGCATACTACGATAACTCTCGAAGGGAGTATCCGATTTGGTCCAAACTTGGTACATCGTAATATTATTGTCAAACTTAAATCGAGTTTGGAGATGGGCAATATCGCTTCACCCATTCTGGTACCTCTCACACAAAAGGTCGAAATTTTCAAAAAAAAAAAAAAATAAATAAATAAATAAATAAATAAATAATATTTTACAATCCAAAATGAGAAAGGATAATCCGATGTTGCTCCAACTGTGCAAATCCATAAATTGCATCAGTGCTAGGTCATTTGCGAAAATGGATAATATCGGTCCACTCCATGAAGTACCGCCCCACAAGGGTCAAAATTTCGAATAATTACATATATTATGAAATGTGTTGTAAGTGTCCGATTGCCTTCAAATTACACACATCACAATATCTTTATTAACCCAAGGTCTGGTGTGAAGCTGGAATACATCGGTGCACTCCTTCTGGTACCTCCCCCACAAAGGTTCAACATTTCGAATAATTACAAATTCTGCAAAATGTGATGTAGGAATCCGATTTTCTTCAAAATACACACATCTCAATATTTTTATTAACTCAAGTTCTGGTGTTAAGATGAAATATATTGGCCCACTCCTTCTGGTACCTCCCCCACAAAGGGTCAAAATTTCGAATATCCAAGAAGCTCATAAAACGCGAAATTAACTTCCGATTCCATTCAGACTTGGTACATCTCAATATTTCCATCAACACAAGATCTGTTAAAAAGATGGTAGAGATCGGACGATTTCTTCTGGTGCCTCATTTAAAAGATTTTTTTTCTTTTTTTTTTTTGGCAAAACAAAATGTTTGGTATTTTCCTGTTTTAGAGCATTTACTGATTTTTCTTTACTTTTTAAAAGGACTATAAAGAAATTTTTTTGAAAAAAATCTCGGTGCATTATTAGTAGATTTTTGGTGAAATTCCGTGAATGAAAAAATTTAAGCGAATTCAGAACATTTTTTTATGTCTTTTTTTTAGTTCAAATTTTTTGTTTTCAGAATTTTAGAATATTTTTAATTATGTTGTGAAATTATCGTAATACGTTACTAAAAAAATCCTTGAAGTGTACTTTTTTGGTTTTCGAAGCCGGTTTACATTTCCCTCTTCACCTGGTCGATGATAGACTTATTCTGCAACACTTTAATGATATTATGTGTTCTCTTCATAATTACCGTAACAATCCTTTTTGCTGTCCATTATATGCTGGTACCACACTTCCCATTATTTCATTTCCTCCCTATTTCCCTTTCTCACCCCTTCTTCTTTTCATTTTCCCATTTAGGGAAGCTACGATTTCAAAGTCCTTTTTCAAGTACCAAAATTCCACAATTATCATTTTGTTGATGTCCCTTCCTCCTCCATAAATTACTGCTGCTGCTTATGGCGAAATTTGTCACATCACATTTAAAATCCTGTTAAGGACAATTGGATATTTGAAGATGACACGTGTCGGCATTAAAAAATAAAATTCCAAACCTTTTTCTTTTAAATTACATTTTAATTTATTTAAGTAGATTATATTTTATTTAGTGTCATAACTACTTGATGTCATCCGGCCATGGTAACTGGGTTTGTTACGCTGCAACAACGGGCAGATTTTAAAATGCCAAAATGAGAGAGGAGGGAGGGATAAAGGGATGGGGAATTTAATGGAGTTGTGCATCAACAAATCCATTATTTTTTTAATGAGGCGGGTGATAAAGAACGTGATTGAGTAAGGCAAACAAGGTACTGGGATTTTTTTGTAGATAGTTATGCTTAGGGATAATAACAGGCTTAAGAGTATCAGCCTTAAATTTTGACAAATTTTTGATGGCAATTAGAAAGTAAAGGATTTTATGAAGGACTAACTGGGTCATAAAGGAATTTTGTTTTTAGTGTCTTTTTGAGGGATTGTTAACCAGAAAGTCATTAAAAAAATAAATAAATAAATAAAAAATTAAAAAAAATAAATATTAACTATTTTTTGAAACTAAGATATGTAGATAATTTAGGAAATATATTAAAATATTAATTTTGAAGGATTATTTTAAATAAAAATTATGAATATTTTAGGAATATTTTTTCATGTCATCTTTTAAACAAAATTTATATTTTTTAAGGAATAGTTTTAACGTTTTTTTTAAGTTTTTTTTTTAATCTCATATATTTTTAAGATTTTCTTAAGAACCTCTCATAAAAATGCATTTATTAATTAATCATTTTTTAAGGACCTTTTCGAAAAAAAATCATATTTACATTTTAAATGTAGTTTTGAAGGACTTTCTAGTCAATAATGATGCATTTTTATGGATATTATTTGAAGGACAAACCCAGCAATTTGGAGAATATTTTCTTGCCGATAGATGTATACTCTCACCCAATGTTCGATTATTTAAATATATTTTGACTTCTGTTATGATTATTCAAATTGTTGAACCTCTATGGAGTAGGTTCCGAAGGAATGGGCCAATATTGTCCACTTCGTATCGGACCTAAATATATATGATAAAAATATTGCGATGTGACAGGTTTAGACTATATCGACTACTTCCTTCACTTTATATGAGATATGTGACAACTTAAAACGTAAGGTACCATATATGTTCGACAGAAGTATTTCATTTTCATACTTCATATAATTCAGATAAAAATATTCGTTTGGGCATTTATATCCAATTTTATGCGGAAATCATAAATTCCATATTCATCTTAGGATTCTGGTTGAGAGAAATATTTAGATATTGCAAATTGTAAAGAATCGCTGACTTGTTCCGCAAGTTATGAGAGATAAAAATTGTGACCCTTTTAAGGGGTGAAACCTTTGTGGGGGAGGTATCAGAAGAAATTGTTCGATCTCTACTATCCTTGTGACAGACATTATGTTGATGGAAGTATTGAGATGTACCCAGTTTCAATGGAATCGGATGTTAATTTCGTGTTTTATGAACTTCATGTATATTCAATATTTTTGACCCGTTGTGAGGGAGGTACCAGAAGGAATGGATCGATACATTCCATCTTAACCGAAGATCTTACGTTATTAGAAATAATGAAATGTGTGAAATATGATGCGAACCGGGTGCTTATTTTGAGTTTTATGATCGTTTTGGTTATTCAAAACGTTGACCGACCTCTACCATCTTTATAATAAATCTTGTGTTGAATGAAATTCTGGGATCTGCCAAGTTTGAATGGAATCGGATGTTAATCTCGCGTTTTATGAACTTCATGGATATTCAAAACTGTGACCCTTTGTGGTGGAGGTACCAGAAGGAGTAGACCGATATATTCCATTTTTACAGAAGATCTTATTTTAGTAGAAATAACAAGATGTGTGAAATATAAAGAGAACAGGATGCTTGTTTCGGATTTTATAATCGTTTTTTTTTTTTCAAAATCTTCAACCCTATGTGGGGGAGGTACCAGTATAAATGGTCTGATTTTCCATCACCGTTTTCTTGTAAAAAATAATCAAAAAAATATTCTGCAGAAATACTTGAAAATTCATCCAAAAACTTTTTCGAAATTTCCCCAACTATGGCTTTATATGCTTTAAAATAAAGCTTTAAAAAATCCCTGCAAAATCTCTCGGAAGTCCTTTAAAAGCAATTATTTAATAATTCCCCGAATATTGCTCTGGAAGTACTTCAAATTAATTCTTAAAAAAAATCCATAATTTTAGCATCTCCATTTTTTCTTTAAGAATTCCGAAAAATATTCACTTAAAAAAATCTTTAAAAATCCATCCAATATATCACGCAAATACTTTAAAGAGCAATTATTTAATAATTCCACGAATATTGGCTCTAGAAGTACTTCGAAAAAAAAATCTTAACAAAATTCATGACTTTCCATCTCTATTTTCTCTACAAAAAATCGAAAATAATATTAACCTGAAAAAATCCCTTCAAAATCTCTTGCAAGTCCTATAAAAAAAACAATTATTTAATAATTCCTAGAATTAAATTCTTCAAAAGATCCATGATCTTTCATCTCCATTTTCACTTCAAAAAACCAACAAAAAAATACTAAACTGAAAATTCCTTTAAAAATTCACGATCATTGCTTTAAAAATATTCACTTGAAAAGAGTTCGTTAAAAATCCCTCCGAATTTTCCCTAAATCCTTTAAAAAACAGTCATTTAATAATTCCTCGAATATAGCTCTGGATGTACTTCAAAAAAAATCTTAAAAAAATCCATGACTTTCCATCTCTATTTTCTAATCAAAAAATCCAAAAAATAAAAATATTAACCTGAAAAAATTCCTTCAAAGTCTCTTGCAAGTCCTTTAAAAAAGCAATTATTTAATAATTCCTAGAATTAAATTCTACAAAAAATCCATGATCTTCCATCTCCATTTTCACTTCAAAAAATAAAAACCAAAAAATTACTGAACTGAAAATTCCTTTAAAAATCCACTATCATAGCCTTATTAGACTTTCAAAAAATATTCCCCATAATCTATGATATACCCCTCCCCCCCATAACGAAAAACACACATCATTTTCCCCCTTTCCCCCAAAAAGAGAACTTGAATAATTACGCCATTATGTTCACATCTCCGTATATAATTGTTAATATAATACCCTTTCAAATGTGAATACTTATGACCATTTTATTCCATGGAGTCCATTTAGTTCTACTACGCATAACCCATGCTTTTGACAATGGCTCTTCTTCTTCATATTTTATGCCCAAATAGACTTATGCTAATGACTGGAATTCGGCATGTCATTTATCGGCAGCAAATTCTCAGCCTGGCACATTTAAAACATAACTAACTTCTGGACCGCCATAAGGTGTTGTTTTTGTCATTTGTTGGAAAACAAGAAGAAGAAGAGGAACAGCAACAGCAATTCCGTGTAAATTTATGCACATTTTGAGTAATTTAAATTTATTCACCAAAAAGCAAACCAACTCCTCCTCCCCCTTCTTGTGACACATTTCACTTAAATGTCTATTCAGTCACAGAGATTTTTCCCTGCCCCACCACCACCACCATTGTCTAACGTAAATTACACTGTAATTTCAAATTCACACCGGGATTATTTTAGCCACTGCCACCACAACCCCCCTCCACCGTAGAAAATTATATTCCCCCCTCTCCGTGATTGTCACTCATTATCATATCACATATTTTTTTTTGGAGTCATCTGTTGGTTACTTTGCATCATTGTTTTAATCGCTGAAGTGGTGATGTGGCCCAAGAGGAGATGGGGTGGGGGGAGCTTACAGCATGAAACCACTTGTAAATGGAACTTTGGTCGTTTGAAGGATTTTTATATTGTTAAGATTGTAAGCTGCTGCCGCTGCTGCTGTTCCTGCTGCTTGCCAGCCACCATTTACATTACTCCGCATTTGGTGTTTTAAGGAATTATGCTAAAAACATGTTAATTTTATTTTGCATTGTTATTGTTGTTGTTGTTGGAGCTTCTTTTGTTTTTGTTGTTACTGTGGCACTGGAAGTAATGGTTGTTATTGTTTTTATTGTGACGATGATTGTCATTACTCTTCTTCTTGTTAATGCTGTTGTTGTTCTTGTTGACGTTCGTCGTTCATCGTCCTCATTGTCGCAACATACGAAATTGTTTTATGAACTATGAAGAGGAATAAATAAAAACAACAGCAACAGCAAAAACTCAAGCAATGCTGACGACAATAAATGACAGTCGAGCATGAACAATGACAACAACAACAACAACAGACAGCCAGCATCAGCAGCCATAATAGCAACAAGATTCATACATTGCAATAAGAACAACATCAACAATGTGAGCTATAATGTGTAAGGAGGGAGGTTAAGAAAGTTTTTTTATACCCTCAGCCATATGGCCAGAGAGGGTATACATACAGGGTGAGATAAAAAAAAATCTGCAACAAAGACAAACACCATAATTTTTACTTTTTTTTAAATTTTATTGAATGAAAGCAAAACATGTCGGAAATAGCATAAAATTTTAGTACAGGGTTGCCCATATTCGACGGACCTTTGGGCCCATTCCAATCGACGAGGCTTGTCCGCAGGCAACATTCTTTGCGTCAATTGAATTTTGTACGGGAACAAATGCAAATCAATGCGAATAATCCGTTGTAAAATGGACCCAGCCATGCCCAACTGCTGAGAACGGCGTTTTTGGGATGTTCTTGGGGACCTCTCAACACTGGCTCGTACGGCAGCGATATTCTTGTCCGATCGCCTTGGTCGACTTTTATATGGCCTCTTCGGTTTAGAAAGAGCCTTACCAGTCGAAAATTTTTCGTATAAACGCTTAATGGTGTTCTTATAAGGCGCACTTCTCACATTTTTAATGTTTTAAAAGCACGTTGAGTTCTCACAATTGACTTCTTGTAAATTTCAACTATTTCAGAGGGCTCGCGTGGCGTGTGTTGGCTCGTGGTAAAAATCTGCTTGGACTGACGCTTCAAACGCGGTATGTCATTAAGCGATGTGACATCTCTGTCAAAAGTTATGGAGTTGCCAGATGGGTCCGTCGAATATGGGCAACCGTGTATAAGTTTACATTTGTTCGAATTGGTCACCTTTGGCACGAATTATGGCCTTCAAACGGCCAACGAAACCGTCACACACTGCCTGAATGTTGCTTTGCGGTATTTTGGTCCATTCCCGGCGAAGCGCCTGCTTGAGGTGATCGACACTTTGGTATTTTTTTGTGCCAACCTTGCTCTCCAAGATACTCCAGACACAAAAGTCCAACGGATTGGTATCCGGAGATTTTGGTGGCCATTGTGCGCTATAAATGAAGCGAGGAACCTCATTTTGTAACCATTCTTTGTTTCATTTACAAACTGCCGGACAACGATTTTTTTCTCATCGGAAAAAAAACAAATTCGGCAGTTCACCACTTTCGGGCAAGAGAAGCAACTCTTTAGCTTATCTGTTGCGGTATAAGTTCTTGCACTTTTTAGAAATTCAATGGCTTTACCCCGAGCTCATTTTTCAATATTTGGCGAATGGAATATTGCGATATTTTCAGCTCACTAGACATTTTTCGGCCACTGCGACGCGGGTTTCGATCAAGTCGTTTCTTTACTTTTCGTACCATTTCTGCTGATGTTGCTGTTTTCTTCCGTCTACTGCCTTGACGTCTAGCTACGCTACCAGTATCACGGTATTCAAATGAGCGACACAAAAAATTTATTCGCAAATGCTGGAGTTCTCTAACGATAGCCACTTGTGGCTTTCCAGCCAAATATATAGAGAAATCACACTATCACGCTTGAATTCCATCACGCATAACTTTTTTTCCTGAAAATTCTCACCAAAAAGCTTTTGTACGCTTCTAAACAATGTAATGAGCTATCACTGGAATAATTTTAACAGCTGTCGGACGAGTGGCTTAGAAATGACAGCAGTCTGAAGCACGATAACACTTAAAGGGAGTATCGGAACCCTAGGTGTGGGAGGTACCTGAAGGAATGCTCCGATCTCTACCATCTTTATAACAGATCTTGCGTTGATCGTAATATTGAGATGTACCAAGTCTGAATGGAATCGGATGTTAATTTCACGTTTTATGAGTTTCGTGGATATTCAAAAATTGGACCCTTTGTCGGCGAGGTACCAGAAGGAGTAGACCAATATAATCCATTTTCACAGCAGATCTTGTGTTAGTGGAAATAATGGGATGTGTGAAATATGAAGAGAAACGGATGCTTATTTCGGATTTTATAATCGTTTTTGTAATTCAACATTTTGACCCTATGTGAGGGAGGTACCAGAAGAAATGGCCCTATCTCTACCATCTTTATAACAGATCTTGTGTTGATGGAAATATTGAGATGTGTTTAGGCTGAATGGAATCGGATGTTAATTTCGCGTTTTATGAGCTTCATGGATATTCAAAATTTTAAACGTTGTGGCGGAGGTACCCCAAAATAAATATATCGGTCCCCTCCGATATATCCCATCTTCAGACCAGACCTTGGGTTAATAAAAATATTGTGATGTGTGTAATTTAAAGACAATTGAACTCTTACGTCATATTTTAGAAGAGTTATGATTATTCCAAATTTTGACCCTTTGTGAACGAGATTCTTGATGGAGTGGACCGACATTGTCTATTTTCTCACCTGACCTAGCACTGTTGCAAATATTAGGATTTGTAAAGTTGGAGAAAAATTGGATTATCCTTTCTTTTTCTGTGCAGTAAAACATTTTTAGAAAATATCGACCTATTGTGTGGGAGGAGTGATCCGCTATTACCCATCTCCGACCTCGATCTAAGTTTGATAATAATATTACGATGTACCTATTTTAGACCAAAGCGGATATTTCCTTCGAGAGGGCTGGCGCACCAGCCAGACGGACATCGCTAGATCGACTACAAATGTCCTGAAACGGATTTGGTCCAAAGAGACCTAGGGTCTAAAACCGTTATTTCGATGAGGCACGTTTTGGTCGCATCAAATGATATATATCATCTCTATCCATATGGCTGAGGGTAGATACAATTATCCACGTTGGTGGATAAAATTATCCGCTTCTGTGGATAAAATTCTCCTTTTCTGTGGATAAAAGTATCCACTTTTGTGGATAGACTTATCCACTTGTGTAGATAAAATTATCCACGTTTGTGGATTAAATTAGCCACTTCTGTGGATATAATTATCCGCATTTGTGGATAAAATTATCCACATTTTTGGATAAAATTATCCACATTTGTGGATAAAATTATCCACATTTGTGGATAAAATTATCCACTTTTGGG
Source organism: Musca domestica (assembly GCF_030504385.1). Classification (NCBI taxonomy): domain Eukaryota; kingdom Metazoa; phylum Arthropoda; class Insecta; order Diptera; family Muscidae; genus Musca; species Musca domestica. The sequence goes on along the minus strand of NW_026712409.1, from coordinate 17,411,224 downwards.
GATAGAATTATCCACTTGTGTAGATAAAACTATCCAATTTTGTGGATAAAATTATCCACTTGTGTAGATAAAATTATCCACATTTGTGGATAAAATTATCCACATATGTGGATAAAATTAGCCACTTTTGTGGATAAAATTATCCGCTTCTGTGAATAAAATTATCCACTTTTGTGAATAAAATTATCCGCTTCTGTGAATAAAATTATCCACTTTTGTGGATAAAATTATCCACTCTTGTGCATAGAATTATCCACTCTTGTGGAAAAAACTATGAACTTTTGTCCACAGAAGTGGATAATTCTATCGACGGAAATGGATAATTTTATCCACTTCTTTGGATAAAATTTTCCGCTTCTGTGGCTAAAATTATCCATTAATCATTTGTCGATAAGACTATCTATCAGTTGCTATCCCCTCACATTCCTCCTCCCCAACTTCCCCAAACCTCCCTCGTATCCATGTGAATGAATGGATATCCAAGTATACTTAAGACACAGGAATCCCACAGAAGAACACATTAAGCAGTCATAAGTATGACAGAGCAGAGCACAGCAGAACAACAAAAAAAATCAAATACTTAAGAATGGAACATTGTGTCCTTTTTGTCGCTCCTTCTTTAGCTAAAACTTGCTGATGTTAAGAATCTTCTTCGTATATTATACGCGCTACGGTTTAGCAATACTTGTGACAACAACAATAATGCCAAAAGATGTGTTTTCCGGGAAGCGGGGAAAGATGGGTGCTAAGAAGTCAAACGTATGCCAAAATGCTGGTGGGGGGGGGGGGGTTTCTTTCCCTTTAGCCCAGGAAGGAAATAAAATATAGTCAGAATCATGGCATGTCTGTCGTCTAGCTCTAGCTAGCAGTGGTTGTGTGATATAATTCATAATTTCTCGTATTGTTGTTGTTGTTGCTATTGGGTACCCTGCTCCAGTGGCAGCAGAATATGACATGTTCAACAAACAATAAAGATATTAATTTCTTGCTCTTGCTCTGGTGGCGCATTTCCTTTTGTTGTGTTGTCTTCTTAGGTTTGATGGTGGTGGTGATGGTTTTTCTTTGACTTTTTTATTCGCATTATTGTTATTTGTATTTGTTTTTGGATTTCAATGTTCTCATTATTGTTCGGATAAGATATTTGAAATACATTCCAAAAGGATGCAAGCTTTGGTTTTTGCCTTTCAGCCTGCATTTGCCATTTTCTTTATGACTTGAACTGTTTTTCCACTATTTGAGTTTTTTCTTATTTCCCTTTGTTTTGTTCTCTTTCTCAGCGGGACGTTGGTCGACCTGGAGTGAATGGAGTTCATGCTCTTCGGAATGCATACAAATAAGACGTAGGAAATGTCTTCCAGTTGGCGGCAATATATTGTTGAATGATGATGACGACGACGATGAGGATGATGATGACGAGGACGATGATGATGTGGTTGTGGGTGCAACGGGCCTGGGCCTGAAGCTGGGCGGTCTAAGCACAACTGCTCTTGGCAATAGTGGCGGAAGCAGCTCCAGTTCGAGTGCCCTAGGCCCGAGCGCCAAAGCCCAATGTAGCGGAAAGGATATACAGACGGCTGAATGTCGTGGGGAGTTCTGTCAAATAGGCAAAGATGGTAAGAGAGCAAACAATAAGACCGAGCGACAGACAGACAAACATGACACACGCTCACATTTGTCATAGAATGTTTAAAAATTCAATTTTATTGTCTATATGTGTGGTGAGGAGGTGTAGTTGAGGAGGGGGATGATATATGCCGCCCAGGATTTATGCTTTTTGTTTGCCATAACGACGACAACGATGATGATGATGATGAGGACCATTGTTGCGCTTCTTGTTAATTCCGGCTTTGTTTTGTGTTTGTGACACATAGCTCTGAGAGCTCTCTCTCTCTCTCTCTCTGTTGCAACAGCGAGCATCCTCCTCCAACTTCTCATTTCTTCCAATGACATATCCTTTTTGTTCAATAGAACCCCATCCCTCCTGCTGGGCATTATGTCATGTTCGGCCTTAACGAATCTCGGCTGAATGTTTTCAGAAAAGAAGACGTCATGTGTGGCTGGTTGGCAAGTATGCCACGGCCTGGCATGGCACGGTTCTCTACTCTTCTTTAAAATGTCATCTGGTTTTTATGTTACTTTTTCCAAAACAACAACATAAAGCATTTTTGTGGGGAAATTAATTACCTTCCATTGAAGGAGGAGAGAGATCTATCTGCATGTAGATGGATGGCTAAATGTCAGGCGAAAGCAGAGGGGTAAGGAGCCATTGAGGGTGGCCGTGGTTGTGGTGTGGGTAAGACATAAAAAGCACAGATTGAATTGTATCATTCACAGAATCCGGTGGGTTGTCTAGTTTAAAAAGAAAAGAACAGCAGCCACAACAACAAAGACGCAAATTAACAACAACATTGTTTTGACAATTACTTAGATCAAAATCAGAATCAACAACAACATGTTAATGACAAACGCCGTTACTTACCCACTTTATCGGCATGACAGGGGATGAGGGGCTTAATTTTATTGAGACTGCAAATTATGTGGCCATTTAATGGTTCATTGTTCCCCCTCTCTCTCCCCCAACCCTCCTCACTCACTTGAAAATAGATAACGAATCTTTAAAAAAATTAACTGCAATTTAATTTCCAACAACAGCAACAATAACAACACCATTTAATTACAGATTTCGATTGGACCCTGTACTTGGGTTTGGCCTTCATCACGGCCGTGTTCTTTGCCTTTGGTGCCGCCCTAATATGCTGTGCCCGCAAGGGGATACGAGTCAATCAACACTATAATATGACCAGAACGGGTAAGTAAGAGATATACAGGGTGAGATGAAAAAACTGCAACAAACTTCAGACTGCTGTCATTTCTAAGCCACTCGTACGACAGCTGTTAAAATTATTGCAGTGACAGATCATCATATTGTTTGCATTTTGGTGAAAATTTTCCAGAAAAAAAGTTATTCGTGATGGAATTTAAGCGTAATAGTGTGATTTCTTTATATTTGGCTGGAAGCCACAAGTGGCCATCATTAGAGCACTCCAGGATTTAAATGTGAATAAATCTTTTGTGTCTCGTACCATCTGAACATATCGCAATATTCCATTCGGCAAATATTGAAAAATGGGCTCGGGGTAAAGCCATTGAAATTCCAAAAAGTGCAAGAACTTACACCGCTACAGAAAGAAAATAGACTCAAAAGAGTTACTTCACCTAGCCGAAAGTGATGAACTGCCAAATTTGGGTTTCTCCGATGAGAAAACATTCGTTGCCCAGCAGCCAAAGAGGTCAGCTGAAAATGTGCACCTTCGGTTGGCTACCAGAACTCAAGCGCCGGCCATGGTGATGGTGTGGGCCGCCATAACAGCCGATGGTCGCTTTTCGCTCGTATTAATCGACCGCGGCATCAGAATAAATGCCGAATGGCTGGAGGGTGTATTAAAGCCTTGGGCCCGTAAACATTTTTGCCGCAGACCTACGACATTCCAACAGGACTCAACAACATCGCACTCTGCACACGCCACCCAAGAATGGTTACAAAATGAGGTTCCTCGCTTCATTTCCAGCAAACAATGACCATCAAAATCCCCGGATACCATTCCGTTGGACTATTGTGTCGGGAGTATTTTGGAAAGAAAGATTGGCACTAAAAAATACCAAAGTGTCGATCACCTCAAGCAAGCTCTTCGCCAGGAATGGGCCAAAATACCCCAGAACAACATTCGGGCAGCGTGTGACGGTTTCATTGGTCGTTTGAAGGCCATAATTCGTGTCAAAGGTGACCAATCCGAACAAATCTTAACTTATACTAAAATTTGATGCTATCTTCGACATTTTTGCTTTCATTCAATAAAATTAAAAAAAAATGTAGAAATCATGGCGCTTGACTTTGTTGCAGTTTTTTTATCTCTCCCTGTATTCCCGATATCTTTAAGGGGCGAACTCCTGGGGATCAATTCTTGTTCTATTAAAAAATTTGAATGAAAACGTTTATAAATAATAAATTTAATAAAATAATAGGAAATAGGAAATTTTATAAATATTTTTTTTTCATTTCATATTTCACTTGGGTCAATTCTTGATCTAATTAAAATTGAAATGAAAACAAATGAAGTTTTCTATATGAAAAATATTTTCCATTTCCTTTTTTCATAGAACAAGAATCGTGTTTTTAGGCGTGATTACACATTATGTTATTGTCATATGTACAGCGACCTTTTTATATTTTACAATTTTATAGTATATTTTAAGAAGCTTCCTACTATTTTTAAACTATGTAAACTATATATTATACATTACATAAATACACTTGTATTTTATTCGATATTTTTAGTATAATTTTTATTTATTTTTAGTATATTTATTTTTTAACATGTTTATATTAATATATACCATACAGCGTTTTGTTATTATTATTATGTTGGGAAGCTCCTAAGAGTATGCTATAACAAATTTTACAGACAAATATTGAAAAAGTCAATTTACATATCACTCTAACATCATGTGTAATCCAACCCTAACTTGGAGCTATGCGAAAAACCCTATGTAAATTCCATTCAAAATTAAAATTTATTTTTTCTTCCAGTTATGGATCCTAAATATTTACCTGATATTAGCAAAAAAGATATGCGCATGCACATCGAAACCGCCAACGATAATTATGATTATGCCAGTCCGGGACATCGTTTCCTGCCGCCCAGCCATCATGGTGGCTGCTCCATATCCGAACATCATTATGATGTACCAAATCTGTCGGCCAAGTAAGTTTAAGAGAGAATATCATTTTTTTAATTTGTTTCTAATGCAATTTTCTTTCCCTCACAGCTATGTTAATCCCATCGACGACCTTAGTGTGGACTATTTGACCGATACGCCAGATACTTCAACTGTTGATACCTGTAAGTTGAGAGATGAGTGCCGAAAAAATACAATTTAAGTGGAATTGAATGACGATGTGGAAAGAATTGAAATGGATGTTTTTTAGAAGGTTTTAATTGACCCACAAAAAACATCAAATTACAGGGGACTTAGTGGAAGTTTAGGGCCAAAACCTTCAGATTACCGACAATTAGGAGGTGCCGATATGGGGGCTATACAAATATATAAACCAAATATATTTCGAGATGAGCTTTTATAACCGCAAAGAATCATAAATATCAAATTACAAAGGATTTGATTGGAAAGTGGGCAGAAACCTACGGTATACCGAATATCAGCAGATATCGATGTATTAGGGGCTATACCAAAAAGTGGACCTACATGAATATTATTTGTAAGGTTTAAACTATACTCTTAGATCCCAAAACATCAAACTTCATCAGATTTGGTTGGGAATCGGGACCAAAACCTTAAAAATTCGAAAAGTCATAAGGTACTGTTATATGGATGCTATACCTCAACGCGGACCGATATATTCCATCATATCCGAAATTGAACATCCCAGGAGAAAAATCAATGCTTGAGCTCTATCTTAAATAGTTCAGAATATTTCAAAAATATACACCAAACCAAACAATTAGGGTCCATAAGGTCCTTTAGAAAATACGCATAATATTTTTGCTGAAGGTCTTTGAGGGTTTTCTTTTTTTCAAAAAAATGAAGCTACTTAGAAAAAATTCTTAAAAATGAATGTTATTGTTTTAGCATTTCTATATAATATGTTCTTAGAAAATCCAGGATAATTGCCTCGAAAAAAAACATTCTTAAAAAAATGTAGGAAAATTGTCCTTGTGGCAGCCTAGAAATAATTCTTAAAAAATCCAGGGTAATAACCCTAATGGTCCCTTAACACGATAAAAAGAATTAGGATTGCTACACTGATTGGGTAATACTCTTAGAATCCAGTATTATTGCTGACAATTTCCCGAAAAGTCAAGGACATAGTCCCGATTTATCCCAGAAATATATGTACTTCAAAATCTCCTATTAGTATACTGGAAAAAGCCAAGACTATTGCCATGAAGGTTATCTAGAAAATATATTGAAATAACTTTGATTCTTGACAAAATGCTTGAAGGATGAATGCCCTGAAGATCCTCTGGAAAATATTTTAGGAAATCCATTATTTTTTTCTGATAGTCCTCTAGAAAAAGTTAAAAGAACTACAAATCACTGACGTTCTCCTAGGAATTATTCTTAAAACATTTCTGATTTTTTTCCAGAAAGTATTTAAATAAATATTCATAAAATTTCAGAATTGTAATCCTAATAATCTTATATAATAGATTTATAAGAGATCTTAATATTCTTGAAATATCGCCAATTATGATCATAAATGGCCTCTAAAAAATATTCTTATATCTAAAGGCCCCCTGATGCTTTAAATAGACTTCCCTAAATAATTATTTTTAATTGTCTTGATTGTCCTTTAGAAAATATTAAAAAAGGCCTTAATTTTGTCATTAACCTGCCGATTTTATTTTTAACAATTTCAGTGTCGTTATCCTAATGATTCTTTGCAAAATATTCATACAAAAATAATATTCCCAGGTTTTGTTCTGGTAGAAAACATATTCTTAGAAACCAGAAAATCTTCTCGAAAGAAATTTCTAAAAAAAAATATAAAAATTATTGCTCTTATGGTCCCTTAAAAAACATATACCCAGCATTGTTGCTGTAATGGTCATCTATAAAATATAAAAAAAAATCTCCGAATTTTGACCTGAAGGAGCACTATCCTTCATCCATGAAAAGTTCATTAAATGTTTTCTATAGAAAGCTAGAAAATTTTGGAAAAAATTGTATACATATAGAAAACGGACAGGATAGGGGTCTCTAAAAGTCTTATTGAAGCTCTTTTATTTATTGGGTTGATTTCATTCTTTCATTTTATATCATTGGGTAGATTTCACATCCAGCCATTTAATTTATATATAAGCCAAAACGTTACAGTAAATTTCCATCTAATCTATTTCATTCTTCCCTTCCATTCCAGCCAATTCAACGTACGAAGTCAATGCCAAAATCGGTGGCAGTGCAACCGGAGCCGTGTCGGCTGCCTCAAAATGTTCCACCTATGATCAGCTGAACTGTAGCGGAGGTTCCTTGAATCTCTATAATGGTGAAATCATGCTCTACATTCCCGAACACTCGATTGGCAAGAGTATGCGTAAACATGTCTCGCTGATGTTGGTCAGTGATGAAACATCACGCGTCTCCATACCCAATTCAGATGCCCTGCTTGTATGCAGTACAATTGTGCATTGTTCACCACGTAATTATACCTTCCTGAAACCGGTCATATTGAAAATTCCCCATTGCCTGGTCGAGCCAAATATGTGGAATGTTTTCATTTATTATGCCGACAATGACCAGGATGATTTAAGTGTCAATTGGCGACGCATCATTGCAGTGGGCGAGGAAACCATTAACACCCCAGTTTTTGTACAATTGGAAGCGGAACATGTGTACATTATGACCGAACAACTGGGACGTTTTGTGGTGGTGGCCGAACCGAAAATACCCACAGCTGCGGTGCAGAATTGCTTGAAAATGCGCCTGATTGCATTTAGTCAATTTACTCCCTCGAGTACGAATTGTTCGTTGAGGATATATATAGTCAAGGATTTCCCCAATAGTCGGGACATTTGCTCAAGTATTGAATCGAAACTGGGTGGCTCATTTATGGGCGAAAGTGAGGCATTTGCCTTCTATTTGAATAGCAGTGATATGAATATACGTCTGCGTAGCTCCGATGCCGATATGTGGGACACGGAGCATGAGGTGGATCTGCATGAACAGATTATACCCTATAATCATATATTGTCCAACAACTCAGTGCTGCACTGTGAATTCATGATTAAACGTAACGAACAGTTGTACTCGTCAAATGAACTAACTGTCGATTTTGCTCAATGTAGTGATAGTCATCATTTATACTCTGAAGTGCATTCCTTTAGTATTAGTCGACCGCAAATGCCGCAACCTCAATTGCCGGGTCAGCAGCAGACATTGTCGTCACACACCAACTCGCATCACTCACAACACTCGTCGCTGGAACGTCAAAGTACCGTTACCATGGATCCGCACGGCAACTATGTCAATGAGGCCTCAATGCCACTGACCACTGTGCATTTGCCACGCGATACAAAACGGCGGATTTGTACTGCCCTCGATCCGCCACGAGAAGATGAACGAGATTGGCGTTTGTTGGCCAAGAAACTAAACACCGATCGTTATATAGCCTATTTTGCAACAAAACCCTCACCCACGGAACAGATACTCAATCTGTGGGAATGTCGGGCAACACAAAACTCCCATGCCTCTCATACCATTGTGGAGCTACTGATGGTTCTGAAGGAAATGGAAAGGCAAGATGTTTTAGATATAATTACCGAAACTATTGGTTCCCTGTGGATCTAAATGATGTAATGATAGACGTAACATAAGTCGTTGTATTACAATTTATAATTAATTAATATTATTATTATAATTCTCATTATTATTATTATAATTATTATTTTTATTTGTATTAATTTGTTAAAACTGTTTTTTACTAAAGATGCCTTTTCTTGAAGAGAACAAAATTTTGATATGTGTATTGAACAAAAACAAAAACGAAAAGTAACAGAGAAAATAATTGTATAGTAAAGTAACCTCTCAATATTACATGAAATTATATAAGAGAATTTGTATGTAGTTATGTAGTATATACTTAGTTGTAAGAAAAAACAAACATTTTTTCGGTATTATAATGTAGAATATGTTTAGAAGGATAGATGCGAAGGCAAGGGGAAAGGATGAATTAATTTTGGAATAGTGATTGAACGTAAAGTTGTTAGATAGTACACTAAAGAAGATTGATTGCCATTCCGATTGTAATTCATCTAGTCCATTTTTCTAGACCCCAAAAACAACATATGTTCTTAGCTAGTGAAAGGAGTTCTAAGATTATTAAATAATTCAAATTTTTCTGTTTGTTTTTAATACCCTACACCACACTGTGGTCAGGGTATTATGTCTTTGCCCATTTGTTTGTTACATAGAGAAGGAAGCGAATTAGACCCATAGTTCCTTTTGATGATCTGCATAGAATCACATTCTGAGTCGATTTATTCATGTCCGTCTGTTCATATATTCTTGTAAACAAAGTATATGTCGAATTTATAGTCCGATTGTGATACAATTTTGCACAAAACATTTGTTTGGTCCAAGGACGAATTCTATTGAAATTGAAGATAATCGGTCAAAATTTAGATCTTCGCCCGATTCGCCTTTTATTGTGCACCAAATATGTAATATTAGTCTAAAGTGCATGGAATTTGGTACATATAACCAAATTGAAACTTGAAACAAGTGTGTCAAATTTTGTGGAAATCGGTTTAGATATAGCTATAGCTCCAATATATATTCTCCATCCGATTTTTTTAAATTTCTCCTGTTCTGCCTAACATGCACTCTGCAACAATCATACTTGTGAGAACTATATTAAATACATCTCAGAAATACTTTTGCCAAATTTTATCGAGATCGGTTCACATTTAGATATAGCCCCCATATATGTCTTCAACCGATTTCGGGTTAATTGAGCACCAAATGGCCAATATCAGCCCAAATGCACTGAATTTTGGCCATTCTGACTGAATTCATCCTAGAAGCAATTGCATCAAATTTGGAGAAAATAGATTCAGATATAGCTATAGCTCCCATATATATGTGTCATACGGTTTGGGGTTTTAACTCCCTCACATGTGTAATATGCACTTCACAAGAATGATATTTGCTACAAGATAACTTATTTAGCTCAGAAATACCTCTGTAAAATTGTATCGAGATCAGATCCCAAGTATATCTTTGTCCGATTTCAGTTTTTTTATTCACCAAATGGCCAGTATCAGTCCAAATGGACAGAATTTTGCAAATTCCGACTGAATTCTTCCTAAAAACAAGGACTTCAAATTTGGAGAAAATCGGTTCAGATATAGCTATAGCTCCCATATATATGTGTTATCCGATTTGGGGTTTTAAGTCCCTCACATGGGTAATATGCCCTCCACAAGAATGATATCTGGTACCACATATCAGATACAACACCAAAAAAAGTGTTTAAAATTTTGTCAAGATCGGTTCAGATTTGGATATAGCTCCCATATATATTTTTATCCGATATCAGGTTTATGTACACCAAATAGCTAATATCAGCCAAAATGCACTGAATTTTGGCACTTCTGACTGGATTCATCCTAGAAACAAGTACTTCTAATGTGGTGGAAATCGGTTCAGATATAGCTATAGCTCCCATATATATGTTTTATCAGATTTGGTGTTAAAGTCCCTCACATGCGTAATATGCACTCCACAACAATAATCTTTGGTACCACATATCAGATACAGTTCAGAAATAAATGTTTTAAAATTTGTCAAGATCGGTTCAGATTTGGATGTAGCTCTCATACATATAGGAATAGTGCTAGTAGAGTTCTTAAAGTTAAAATTCCGGCCAGATTGACTCTGAAAATTAACTCCCATTTTGCGCCCAATTTTCGTGGTTTCCTCTCAGTAAAACTTGTTCTCAATGAAGAAGAAGTCTGGTTACTTCACACTTTCTTTCCCACTGTACTACCCATGATGGGGAATTGCACCGGTACCACAAAACAATTCACACGATTATTTCCAAACAATTTCGAATTTGAGTGAGAATGACCTGAGTATTTTAAGAGTAGCTTGACTGTCTAGATAGTTATATAGAAGATCCAATGAAGATTTCTCAGCTGAAAAAAGAAGCCTTGCAAAATATCTTAAAAAATGGTTATCAAAGGGTCAAGACCTATAAATGGTCATCAATTATAAGAAATCGAACACCTTCAACACGTCCTCCAGAGTTAGATCTACTTGTAAAAATAGAAGGCCTTCTACTAGCTTTGTAAATAGAATAAAGTCTGATGACTTCAGACAATTCACTTTCAGACCTAACTGAGTATTTTAAGGGTAGCTTGACTGTCTAGATAGTTATATAGAAGATCTAATCAAGATCTCTCCGTTTTAAATAAGAAACCTTGCAAAATATCTGAAAAAAGAGTTATCAAAGGGTCATGACATATATATGGTCATAAATTTTAGAAGACCGAAGAGCAAAGACCTTCGACATGTCTTCTAGAGTTAGAGCTACTTTCAAAGATAGAATGCTATATACTGGCTTTGTAAATAGAATGACATCTGATGACTTCAGGCAAATCCTCTTTCAGACCTAGATCATGCAAAATCAGCGTCTCTTACAAAATTTTTTTATTACCCATGATTTTAATTTGATCCGGTAACCCAAAATTTAAATGGCTTTATTTATCAAAAAATTTTGCATTTCAGATAAACTTTTGTCTAGAAATAAGATTTTCACAATGTTTCAAATTTAGAAGAATTATATACATATGTGTCAGAAGATAAATAAATATTGATAAATAGTACACCTTTAAGGGACATCAAGGATTAAATATTTATCAGAAATTTTTTGGAAGTACTTCTTCCACAATCGAATGTAGTCTATCATTCATAAATTCAAAAAGTTCTTTCTAAACAAAAATTGTTCAGCTTTTCCCCTCCTTGCATTTATCTTTCGAAAACTTAACAATAGAATTAAACAAAAAATTGTGTTAAATGTTTATAAAAAAAAACGAAACAACAACAACCGCAACTAATAACGAATTACAAAAATCGATTTTGTTACTTTTAAATGGTCAACGAATAGAAATTTAATTGTTTAAAGAAAAAGAATGAAAAAATAAAAACAAAAAATGAATGTCTCCTGTGCCATGGTATGAAAGTAAAACAAATTAATAATAAACAATATATACAACTAAGAAAATTACAATGTGGTGGTAATGACAAAAATAAAATGTTCTCTTTATAACAAAAAAAAAAAAAACTTGTAAATATTCCAAAACTTATATACAGTAACAAAAAAAATAAATATTGAAATGTTCAAGGTAGTTTTAGATTTACAAACAAGAAAAATTTAATTTTAAATACAAAAGAATTAACAGAGAATTAAACGACGAATACTCACATAAGAAACAAAACAAATGTAAAACATAGTCGAAGTATAATCGAATGGATGAACCAAAACAAAGAACTGCAAATTAATTATTAATTTAAAAAAAAGTAATGAAGAAAAAAGCTCAGTGTCACTCGAAACAAGAAGGACAAAAAGGGATAATTAAGTAAGCAAGAATAGTGATTACAAAAACAACAACAAAAAAACTAGTTTAGTATGTTACCAAAATAGATGTTAACAACAATAACAAACAAATAAATAATGTTTGTTTAGCTTTATTTCATGACAACCATTTGATTTGATTTTCCTGTGTAAAGAGGATTTTTTTTCGTGAGAATGTTAAAAATTAAAAATTATTTTTTATTAAAAAACAAATTTGTTTAAAATTTTATTGAAAATGTTTAGAAATGAATGGATGCTTTAAAATTGTATATGAATTATAACATGTTCAGATAAAAATTGTATTGTTCAGAAAATTGTAATTGTATTTCTCGATGTTATTGTAATTATATATTTCGTTGGGGAAAAAATATTTCAAAAAGGAAAAGTGGTAGGAAAAAGTTGTAAACAAATCCAGAAACAAAACTCATTCAAAATTACATTATTAACCCATTACTTAATAATGTCCATGTGGGCTGCATTGTGAAATGTAAACTTTTATAAATTCCAGAAATGTATAATGAAAAACACTTAAATCATAAAACATATGATCTTCGCCTTAACAAGGCAAAACTCGAAAATATTTTCCATTTCATATTTTTATAGAACAAGAATTGATTTCCATGTCCACAAATATGTGGTTATTTTGTGTATTAGGAACTATATTCATTAATCTTTTATTTTTGGAAGGCCTTCTCCAGGTCTCTTAAAGACAAATTAGTACATGAATTTATTTGCTCTTTTTATACCCTCCACAATACATAATGAGGATGCTATATTAAGTTCGTCATTCCGTTTGTAACGCATCTAAATAATAATTTTAGAACCAACAAAAGTCTCCGTGACTACTTTACCCCCTGAAAAAGAATTGTCTATATAGGCCCACGATATCGTATATCCCACATACAATGGTGCCCTCCGATATTCGGTATTTTGACGATTTTAACCTCATTTTTCAATGAAAATGTCTGAAATTCTACACAAGGAGTTCTTTGTTTGGTACTTTATCCCCTGTAAGGAAATTGTCTATATAGGTCTTAGTATAGCACCCATATAACGTTTCCCCGAAATATTCGGTTTTTCAGGAGTTTCGCGACATTATTTACCGGAATTGCGTCAAATTTCATGTTTGAAGTTCTGAATCGTTACTACAGCCTACCATGACGCCTTTGTATAGCCCCCATATAGAAGTTTTTCCTTTGAGCGGAATTTTTTGACGGAATTTTTTTATGAAAATTTTCAAATTCCTTCCGAATGGTGGACGGTATACAAATTTTAATTAAAGCCTTTCAAGAGGTATTCTAGCTAAAGAAGAACAATAAAACATCTTCGATTTTAAAAGACGGGAACAGGTCAAATTATCTTTAGAAGACTTGATTAATACTTAAATACAGAAAATCCACGGAAGGTCTTTCGGCTATACAATAGCTGTGGATGGTGAACTTTCTGACCCTTCCATAATCTCTAGCCTTTTATAAACAGAGGCTTTCTACATATCTACCCGAGACAGTAGACCTTCTACAGGACTGTCAAATATAGAAGACCTTCTGCCGGACTTCCATACACAGGCTACCTTTTTTGAGGTCTTCTGTAGGTAGGAGATCCTCCATAGTTCTTCTATTGTTGGAAGATATTCCGCAGGACCTAATCTTCTGTAGAAGAAACCTCATTTTAAGTCTATTTTAGATAGAATATTTTTAGGTGGACTTCACTGCTTCATTACCAAAAAAACATTTAACAAGCCTTCTTAAGCTATGTCACCTCTTGCAATCCTTTTATAAATAGAAGACGCCTCATAAGCCTAAAGTCCTGTTATGGATCGAAAAGATATTCTATTATGGGAAGACTCCTACCAGACTCTAAAGAAATAAAAATCCATGCTTTTTTCTACATCAGGCAGTTTTCCTATAGACATAAGACAGGCCCTCTAAAATCCTTAAATAGTTAGTAGAACTACAGCTGATCTTCTATAGAAGTTTTCTGCAAATCTTCTATAGATATAAGAACCTCTGGTAAAAGTCATTATTCAGGGTTTCAATTTATAATATACGTTCTTAAGCTGTTTTATAGCAGAGAGCCTTTTACAGGTCTTCTATAAAAAAAAAACCTTTTTCAGGTCTTCTAAAGGTCTTATAATCCGCAGATATTGATTTTCTATAGAAGAAACCTCATTATAAGGCCTTCAAAGCTATATCACCTCTTGCAGTCCTTTTATAAATAACAGATGCCTCATAGGCCTCTGAAGACCTTCTAAAGTCCTGTTATGGATAGAAGTGGTATTCCATTATTGAAAGACTCCTACCAGACCCATAAGAAATAAAAATCGATGCTTTTTTCTACATCAGACCTTATAGAACAGTTTTTTTATAACACATAAGACACACCCTTCAAAGTTCTTAAAAATATTGTATAACTACAACTGATCTTCTATAGAAGAGATTCCTTTGAAATATTTTCAGGTGGTCGAAGACCCCACAAAAACATTTCAACAAAATTGAAATTTGCCTGCCATCCATTAGCAGAGGGCATTTCCGACTTCTTTCAGGCTTTCTAATGTCTTTTGATAATGTCTGCCGAAATAACTGCTCAATATACAGAAGATATTGCCCATTTTCAGGAACTGTATATTGAAGGTAGGTCCTATTTTACAGCTTTTCTATGTCTATATCTGCCAGGGACAGAAGTTTATCAGTCCGTCTTCCATAGATAAAAGTCTTTCTATAAGTTCCAAACATGGTGCAACAATTTCCAAAGCATAGCCATGGCGCTAACTTTTCCGATTCTCCCAAAAAATTAAATATTATGAAAAAAGTATCAAACTGTTGAATTTTTTTATTTTTTTACAAAAACTTTAGATTCAGAGTTGTGTTTTTTTTTTAATTTAATCACCCTACCCTACCTTGCAATGATTGTATCATACTTTCTAATCCAAAATAATTTTCGAATAGCTATTTTTGCTTCGACCCAAAAGTCAACGCTTTTTTCATACGAAATATTCTCGAATCTTTTTTCCTCATTTTTTAAATATAAATTAAAATTAATTAAATTAATTAAATTAAATATAAATATAAAAAAAATTAAAAAAAACACTTCCCCCAAGTCCTTAATAAATTTAAAAAAAAAATTTTTTTTTTTCAAAAACTAATAACATTCTCTGAAAAAAATCTATAACAAAAAAATAAATATCTGCCAAATTTATTGCTATTGCTGCAAACCAACTATAAAACATAATTTTCCAAATGAAAATCCCATTCAAATCCTCCTCTATAATAATAAAGAATAAATAAAAATTACTTAAAAAGAACTGCAATTATTTAAAAACTCTAAAAAATAACCCACACCCAGTACTCTAAACAAAGCTAAATAAGTTAAGTTTGTAAGCAAAAGAAATAAAACAAAAATCGAATTAAATCGATCGAATTTTACGTGATAAATTATAAATTATTATTATTTTTTTACTATTTTTATATTATTCTTATTAAATAAAAAAACAATTATTATTATGATTTTTAACAATTACAAAAAAATGGAAACGAAATAATTAACAAAACTACTTAAATTAAGTTAAACTATATATTTAATAATAATAACAAGCAAAAAACAAAAACCAACTGTAGTGTTCTTTTTTATATAAAACCAAATTGAAAATTTAATAAAAAAAATTAACTGAAAATAAACCCATAGCTATTTAAGCCATATTGGAACGTCTAGATATAACTCAGACCCCACCATAACCAGTAATGACAAAAAAAAACTATTTTTTTATATAAGACAAATGGTAGTGATTTATTTTTTGGGTCCCTGTCTCCCCGGTCTCTTTTTTTTAAAGAAATGCTACATCAAGGGATATGATTTTTATAAATTAAAAAGTAAGCTAAACTAATATTAAAAAAAAAAACAACAACGGAAACTATTTGTTAGAATGTCTACTTATTTATGTAAAATAATAAAAGAAAAACATACAAAATTTTCTATGTATAAATCAAATATTTTTTACAACGAGTGCAGTGTTTTAATATTTAATTTTACTATTTTATACGAAAAACAATATATAATTTTAGGTTAAAAATAAACTACGATTTGTGTTGATTTCTATTTGTTTAAAATGATCTGTTTCAAATTTTCTCATTATTGTTTTTAATTTCATTAAATTTCCCAAAAAAAACATGTATACTAGAACAAACAGTTGTAAGGAAATCAACCACAAACAAAAACAAATAATATATACATTATATATACATAAATAATTACAAGGAAATAAAAGAAACAACAACAAAGAATTATAAAAACAAAACTAATAAAATTATATATACGAAAAAAAGTTACTGAAGAAAAAATCAAATTGGTTTTCATTTTCATTGGGAGTGCATCGTTGGTGGGGGCTCACTTTGCGCCTGAAAGTATGCTTTGAATTTTGATTTCCATTGAAAACTTGGTAGCACTGGCAAAGACATCGGGATAGCGCCATCTATTGAAGCACATGATTCAAAACAGGCATATTTTGTTGAAAATGAAAGAAAATTGTGATTTCTTAACAGTGGAACCCGGGTTTCTCGCTAAACAAATGAAATAAATGATTTTATGGTGGATTTTTAGAACATTTTTGAAGGACTAACGGATATACAAGCGTATTTATTAAAGAATATTTTTTAAAGGAGCCATAAGCATGGCCTTTAATAACATTTTTTTTTTTCAAATAATTTATGAGCAATAAGCTTAGATTCAAAAAATATTATTTTAAAGGGTGTCAAATTTTCGCAGCTATCAGAGTAGTTCCTTAGGAATATTTACAAAGGACTTTCAGATCTAAAAGCATGGACTTTCAATGCCTGTTTTTGAATGACTTTGTACGAATATTTTTATAGATTCTTTTCAGAAGGACAATCTGAGTCAAGAGCGTTATTGCCTGTCATAGCTACAAGCGTATATTTTGTATTTTAAAAAATATGTTCAGAAGAACGAACAGAACTATAGTTTTGGAATTTTACGAATATTTTCAAAAAGACGAGAAAATCTATAAGTATGCGTTTTTAAAGAATATTTTAAGAAAGACTATCGGAGCTATAAGCGTAGAAGTTAAAAACTGTTTTTAGAATGACAATCAGAGCTATAAGCGTTGGTTTTTAAGGAATATTTTAAGAAGGACTATCGGAGCTATAAATGCAGATGTTAAAAAAATGTTTTTAGAAGGACTATCAAATATAAAATCGTGGATTTCTATATACTCAGCCATATGGCTAGAGAGGGTATATATCATTTGATACGCTCAAAACGTGTCTAATCGAAATAACGGTTTTAGACCCTAGATCTCTTTGGACCAATTCCATTTCAGGGCATTTAGAGACCATCTAGCTCTGTCCGTCCGCCCGTCTGGCTGGTCCGCACGATCGAAGGGATTATCCGATTCGGTCCAAACTTGGTACATCGTAATATTATTATCAAACATATATCGAGTTCGGAGACGGGCAATATCGGCCCACTCCTACTGGTACCTCTCCCACAAAAGTTCAAAATTTTCAGAGAAAATAATTTTCTGCTCAGAAAGAGAGAGGATAATCCGATTTTGCTCCAACTTTGCGAATCCTAATATTTGCATCAGTACTAGGTCAGGTGCGAAAATGGACAATATTGGTCCACTCCATTAAGTACCTCCCCCACAAAGGATCGAAATTTCGAATATCTATAACTCTTATAAAATATGATGCAAGATTTCGATTGCTTTAAATTATTGCACATATCACAATATTTTTATTAAACCAAGGTCTGGTGTGAAATTGGGATATATTGGTCCACTCCTTCTGATACCTCCCCACAAAGGCTCAAAATGTTGAATATTCATGAAGCTCATAAAACGCAAAATTTACTTCCAATTCAATCCAGACTTGACACATCTCAATATTTCCCGCAAGACAAGATTTGTTACACAGATGATAGAGATCGGACCATTCCTTCTGGTACCTCCCCCGCAAAGCGTCAAAGTTTTGAATAACCAAAACGATTATAATATCCGAAATAAGCATCCTGTTCTCTTCATATTTTTTCTAACACAAGATCTGCTGTAAAGATAGGATCGATCCACTCCTTCTGGTAACTCCCCCACAAAGGGTCAAAATTTCGAATAATCAATAAATTTTTTAAAATTGGTTTAAGTTTAATCATAAATATTTTATTTAAATATATTTTTGTTTTTAAGTCAAAGCTATGATCTCTCTTTCTAGTATTTCCTCTATTTCCGGCAGTATTTCCATCGTAAAATAGCACTAAAGCTGTTTTCCCTTTTAAAGACATGACAATTTTGTTGCATTTTAAAATATTTCCTCATTTTCAATCATGTGATTCAATAGATGGCGCTATCCGGATGTCATTGCCAGTGCAGCCAAATTTATAAAAAAAATCATATGTGAATTTAGCATAACATCAAAGCATACTTTGAGGCTTACAGTGTAGTTTAAATTTAATTTCAATAAAACACACATTTGAAGGCTTATACAATTTATATTTTATTCTTTTTTATATTTTTTTTTTCTTATAAATGTAAAATATAATTTTTTAAAAAAATGAATTTCCGATTATCCTGCTTGTCTTAAAAGGGAATTAAGCACCACATGAACAATTATTGATTTTTCAGCTCTAAAATTTATTGTTGAAACCTAAAACGAGAAATAAAATATAAAAAACATTAGTAAATACAAATTGAAAAATTATACAATTTAAATCAAAATGTAATTCAAAAATTGTTATAAGCTGGGTTCTCTGCATTGTGATGGCAAAGAAAGACCGATACTGATATATTTAACGTTTGTCTTTAGTCCACGTTTTTGGACGGAGATATTATGGGTTTTTGTGTAAAGCCTTCCATCCTTCACCTAAAACGCATAATTTCATGAAATAAAATTTCATGGACGGACTTAGTAGATTATTCTCTATTGATTTTCGAAGTCGAGTTGTTAATTTTGAAACAGTGTTTTCTTGTCCAATCACCATTTTCATTTTCTGACGGTTATCTTTGCTAAAAGACATTTAATCAAAATTTAATGATGAGAAATACGCAATTGCGTAAAAGAAAAAAAGTTAGTGGGCCCACCTTAATTTTCAGGCGACAGTAAAACTGCAAACAAGTAAGTTTATTCTTGAAATTATATCTTGCTTATTATCCATTATCTGCATTGCAGTGACATCTAGAGAAAATAAAACACATTATCGAAAATATCTATAAAACAGAAAACTCTTTCAGCGCCATCTACTGTGTTGGCAGCGAACTGCAGAAATTATCTACAATGACAAACATGTTACACCTAACCAATAAAACAAAAAAATGATGGAAGCAATTGGCACTATATTTGAAAGTAAAGCATACTTTCAGGCTCAAATATATTTGCAGTGAATTTCAAACTGTAAGTAAAAATTGATTAATGAATGGCATGAATGTTCACTAAAATCCCTATGAAAATTATGCAACTATAAAACCAGTAAAAAAACATTAAGTACCCTCCACCTTAGGGTAAAGGAAACATTAGAGGCCATTATAACCCACATATACCAATTTATAGACATATTCATGGGAAAATGTGTCAAAAATCATCAAAATACCGAATATCGGGAAATACGACTGTGTGGGGTTATACAAAAACGTGGACCTATACATACAGTGTTTCGCCAGCAGACCAACATTAAGACCAACAAATACCAATTTCTAAACAAATCCGCGAAGAAATGTGGCAAAAACCATTAAAATGCCTAATATCGGAAGGTACCGTTATATGAGTACTATACCAAAACGTGGACCCTTACATGCAATGTTTCGCCATCGGAGCTGGAACCCATTATGACCAACAAATACCAATTTTCAGACTAATCTGTGAAAAAATGTGGGAAAAGTAATCAAAATACCGAAAATCGAGAGGTACCCAACCATCCCAGACACAATACAAATTGCTCTGCTAAATTTTGGAGCTCTACGTCAAATAATGTGGGCTGTATCGTGATTTCAACAGACGGACAGACAGACAGACGGACATCGTTAAATCGACTTAGAATTTTAAGCTGATTATGAATATATATACTTTATGGGGTCTTCGACGGACCCATCTGGCAACGCCATAACTTTTGATAGAGATGTCACATCGCTTAATGACATACCGCGTTTGAAACGTCAGTCCAAGCAGATTTTCACCATGAACCAATACACGCCACGCGAGCGCTCTGAAATAGTTGAAATTTACAAGAAGTCAATTGTGAAAACTCAACGTGCTTTTAAAACATTAAAAAATGTGAGAAGTGCGCAAAGCGATCGGCCGAGAATATCGCTGCCGTACTAGCCAGTGTTGAGAGGTCCCCAAGAACATCCCAAAAACGCCGTTCTCAGCAGTTGGACATGGCTCGGTCCACATTACAACGGATTGTTCCCGTACAAAATTCAATTGACGCAAAGAATGTTGCCTGCGGACAAGCCTCGTCGATTGGAATGGGCCCAAAGAAAAACATGGGTCCGTCGAATATGGGCAACCCTGTACTTATACAGGATCACGTCTTCGTATGGCCCCTACAATGGCATTCATGGCGGTTTTTTTGTTTCTGACGGAATTCGTTTTTTAAATTTTTCAAGATATTTCCAACCTTTAAAGATCCACATATGTGTATTTTTATAGAATATCTCATAAAGACCTTTAAAGAATTATATATTTATTCAATACCTCCTGTAGTTCAGCTGTCTATTAAGACTTTGGTATGCTCCTCCATAAATAGAACGTATCTTAAAGGTTTTCTATGAAAAGAATTCCTTTAGAAGGTATGATTTCCTTGTCATTTTCCTTTTCACAAGAAATAAAATACCTCATAAAGGTCTTTTAATGACACATAACCTATTACATTGACTATTGTTGAAAGTATTTTATCGGTAGAAAACACAGGCCTTTTGAATGTCCTTTGCTCTTGATGGATTTCTGTTGAGGCGGAATCGAAGATTACATGAATTCCTTCAATAGACAAAATTTCGAAAGGCCTCCCTTTTATGAATAGAAGGACTTTTTTAGGATTTCCAAGGTTCTTTAAGGTTCATCTATAGACAAAGGACAAGGTCTGCTATTGACAGAAGCATTTATATTATTGTAAAGACGTCATAATTTCTTAGAAAGTAATCTTTAACATATTTATTGTAGTAGGTTCTACAGGGTTAGATAAAAAATTCAATGAATTGAATGAAAGCGAAAATTGTCGGAAATAGCATCAAATTTTAGAATAAGTTTAGATTTGTTCGAATTTGGTACCTTTGGCACGAATTATGGCCTTTAAACGGCCAATAAAACCGTCACACGCTGCCCGAATGTTGCTCTAGGGTATTTTAGCACATTCCCGGCGAAGCGCTTGCTTGAGGTGATCGACACTTTGGTATTTTTTAAGTGCCAACCTTGGTTTCCAAAATACTTCAGACACAATAGTTTAAAGGGTAGGTATCAGGAGATTTTGGTGGCCATTGTGCACTGGAAATGAAGCGAGGAACCTCATTTTGTAAACATTCTTGGGTGGCGCGTGCTGAGGGCGATGGTTCTGGTGCTGAGTTCTGTTGGAATGGCCAAGGTCTGCGGCCAAAATGTTTGAGTGCCCAAGGCTTTAATACACCCTCCTGAATATTTCCGCGATAATATTCGGCATTTATTCTGATGCCACGGTCGATTAATACGAGGAGAGCGGAGAGCGACCATCGGCTGTTATGGCGGCCCACATCATCAACATGGCCGGCGCTTGAGTTCTGGTGGCCAACCGAAGGTGCACGTTTTCAACGGACCTCTTTTGCAAGTAAACACGATAATTTTGTTTCTTACAAACTGCTGGACAGCGAATGTTTTCTCATCGGAGAAAACCAAAGAAAAATAAAAGATTTCGGCATATTTTGGAACCCCATCTATTATTATAAGCTTTAAAATGTTAGCAAATATCAGCTTGGTTGATTGGCCCCTCTCATTATAAAGTATATCTACAGATTTCTTCTCTTTGGCGACTCATGGTGAAATTCGATGGAGAATATTTTTTCTTTTGGACCCAAAACTCCAAAGTGAAGTCAATTTACAGGTTTTGGCATATTTTGGAACGCCATGAATGTTATGCTTGAAAATGTCACTAAATATCAGCTTGGCTCATTTGCCCCTTTTTGATAAACGGATTCTCTTGTCAAACAGATTTCTACAGATTTTGACGACTTATAGTTAAATTCGATGAGGAATAAATTCGATGAGAAAAAATACAGATTTGGGTATACTTTTGAATGTTTGAAAATTTGACAAAATGTCAGTTTGAGTCCTTTTGATAGGCAGATTTTCTTGTCGCAAAGTGTATCTACAGATTTCGTCTCTTTGGCGACTTATAGTTAAATTCGATAGCGAATATTTTTTCTTTTGGACGCAAACTTCGAAAGCGAAGAAAAAATACAGATTTTGGCATATTTTATTCATTTCTTCACCCGTTTCACCTGAATGTTGATGACTGCCTTCAGCCATTGAAATATTTTCAAAATCCATGTTTCGAAATAAATATACTAAAATGGCAATGTACGTAACGTTTATACATAAAAACCTTGCTATTACTGTCACCTTTCATATGAAGTTTGCACAATAGAAATTGGTTCATGCATTTTAGAGAACATCAGTGACTAACACAATGCAACCCATTTTTATATAAATATGTAGATGTTTTAAAGACTTATTTTCACTGAGAAAATGTTGATGATTTTTTGTATTGAACCCCTTTTGACGGTATCATTTTTATAGAGTATATAGCTTTGCCCGTTTCACCTGGACACTGATGACTGTAGTCCGTCATTAAAATATTTTCAAAGTGCATGTTTCGAAATCAATTCACTAAAATGCCAATACATTTACCATTTATACATATAAACCTTGCTATTGAGGTCACCTTTCATATGAATTATGTAGAATGAAAATAGGTACATGTATTCCAGAGAATATCAATGATTAACACCATGCACCTCATTATACCCTCCACCGTGGTATCCGTTCGGTATCCGAACGAATTGAAGTAGATTGATAAAATTTTACTCAAACGTGTATTATGTCTGCAGGACTTTTGGTATTGAAAATGGGCCATGTAGGTCCACGTTTTGGTATAGCCCCCAAATAACCTCCCGATATTTGGTATTTTGATGATTTTTGCGACAATATTCATCGGAATTGTTCAAAATTTGGTATTTGAAGTTCGAAATGGACACTACAGCCTAAGACAGAAAATTGTCTGTACAGGTTCACGTCTTCGTATAGCCCCCATATAACGGTACCTCCCGAAATTCGGTATTTTAATGATTTTAGCTACATTATTCACCGATTTTTTTTATAAGTTTCGCATTTGAATATTGTAATGGCTTATGACAAAAGTTACCTGTGTAGGTGCTTGTCGTCGTATAGACCCTAATATAACAGCTACATTCAGTATTTTTAAGATTTTAACAGAATTTTTAACGGTTTTTATTGTTTTTGAGAATTGCCAAATTTGTTGCAAATGGTGGAGGGCGAATACCCTTTTGAATAAATTTCGGCCCGTTCGTACTTACAGCTTTTTTACTTGTTTTTATACGAATATACATATTTTTGAAGATAAAGGGACGATCTCTAACCCTCTTAAAAAGTATTTTCGAAGGTCTTCTCTTTAGGGAAGGTCATTAAATACCTTTTGATTTAACAGCCCCTATTAATGGACTTCTCTCTATAAAAGACATTTCTCTCTCTCTTCTCAGAAACTTTTTTGAAAAACGTTCATTTCGAAGGGTTTCTTTTGTTTTTAACACCTTATAGCCTTGGAGCACCCTTAGAAACCTTATTTTTATTTTATCTTCATTTTATCCCATTCCAAAAAGAAATCCATTGAAATAAAATTTTACATGAAAAATATTTTATAAGAAATTGCAGATTCTCTGGCCAATTCGAATCGATTGATCACAAAAATATTTCCCATAAATTGTTGTTGTTTTTTCATCCTTCCATTGTTTTTTTTTTTCAATTTTTTGGAAATTTGTTATCTTTTCAGCTGGCTTTATGAAGACATTTTGCCACCGAAAGTTGTTCTCATGTTTTTGTTACTTTTGGTTGTTTTTTTTTTTACGGATTTTGAAATGCAATTCCAATAGCAACCTGAAAATTGGCCAAAAGCAAAAAAAAAAAAAGATGGTAAAGTGCGTAGTTTTTGGTTCCTGAACATTTGACTGGTTTTTCGTTTCTGTTTTTCTTTCGCAAAAGACATGGCTTAGCTTTTGTTTAGTCCAGTGCTTGGGTTGCAGCACCAGCCGCCATCCATGTCTGTCGTCATCATCGGCTGGGCTTGTAGCTGCCAATTCCGTAGAATTCTTTTTGGTACGAACACACATAGCACACCAAAAATACAAAACGATACAAAACGAATCGAAACAATACGGCTGCCCAGCCAAAACAGCCTCAAAATGTGTATTGAAAAATCTCCTAATTGGTTCAAAATTCCAATCTAACAAGCTTCATGGCAGCGGCAACGTTGGCGGACTGTTACGCGCCAAGCCAATGGCTGGCGTATGTTTCCAATACAATTTTTGTGTGATTTTTGGAACGCAAAAATGTTTGAATGTTTCAATTCAATGGACCGAATCGATCCGGCGATCGTTCCATCGATCGATCGAATGGAATTGGTCGTCGTTGTCCATTCGGAATTGGACAAAACATATTTGTGAGGACATGACAGCTATGCCACTGTGGTTTTAAGTAGCTGTCCATCCATGTGGGGTTGTACAAACGCCCCTAAGTTTTTTTGTACTCTTCATCTTTGGAGACTTGAGTTTTTTTATGGTGCCTGTTGCTTGTTCGATCTGTCTATGGTGGGATAGCTTTTCGTTGTTGTTGCTACTGCTGCGGCCCCATTGCAATGATGTATTTCTCCGTTTAAAGTTTTTATTTGTTTTTCTTGTAGATTTTGGTGTTTTACATTTTTTTTTTGCTTTTCATTTTGGACAGATCACCACCTCACGCACCATAGGAAAAAAAACGCAACACCAACAACAACGTAACACCATCGTCCACAACAGAGATGGGATGTGTGGAAATTACGAAATGAATGGAAAAAATACCACTACAAAAAAATTATCAAATGTAAACAACATAACTTCTGAAAGTATTCCATTAGGACCTCTTAGAGGCCTCTCAAGGATATATGACCTTACATAGGTTTCAAATGGTAGACATCTCAGAGCATGTATTTTTACACCCTCAGCCATATGGCTAGAGAGGTTATATACAGGGCGAGATGAAAAAACTGCAATCAACTTCAGACTGCTGTCATTTCTAAGCCACTCATCCGACAGCTGTTAAATATATTCCAGTGACAGCTCATTACCTTATTTACAGGGATGCCCATATTCGACGGACCCATCTGGCAACGGCATAACTTTTGACAGAGATGTCACATCGCTTAATGACACACCGCGTTTGAAGCGTCAGTCCAAGCAGATTTTTACCATGAACCAACACACGCCACGCGAGCGCTCTGAAATAGTTGAAATTTACAAGAAGTCAATTGTGAAAACTCAACGTGCTTTCAAAACATTAAAAAATGTGAGAAGTGCGCCTACTAAGAACACCATTAAGCGTTTATACGAAAAATTTTCGACTGGTAAGGCTATTTCTAATCCGAAGAGGCCATATAAAAGTCGACCAAGGCGATCGGCCGAGAATATCGCTGCCGTACGAGCCAGTGTTGAGAGGTCCCCAAGAACATCCCAAAAACGCCGTTCTCAGCAGTTGGGCATGGCTCGGTCCACTTTACAACGGATTATTCGCATTGATTTGCATTTGTTCCCTGCGGACAAGCCTCGTCGATTGGAATGGGCCCAAAGAGTCATCGAAATGACAGAAAAAAACATGGGTCCGTCGAATATGGGCAACCATGTACAAGCATACAAAAGCATTTTGGTGAGGATTTTCCAGAAAAAAAGTTATTCGTGATGGAACTCAAGCGTGATTTCTTAACATTTGGCTGAAAAACCACAAGTGGCTATCGTTAGTTAGAGCACTCCAGCATTTAAATGTGTGATAAATATTTTGTGTCTCGTACCATCGCTCGTTACCGTGATACAGATAGCGTA
Source organism: Musca domestica (assembly GCF_030504385.1). Taxonomy (NCBI): domain Eukaryota; kingdom Metazoa; phylum Arthropoda; class Insecta; order Diptera; family Muscidae; genus Musca; species Musca domestica. Next base: position 17,384,966 of record NW_026712409.1, on the reverse strand, counting down.
GCCCAACGTCAAGGAAGTGGACGGAAGAAAACAGCAACATCAGCAGAAATGGTTCGAAAAGTAAAGAAGCGACTTGATCGAAACCCGTCGCAGTGCCTGAAAAATGGCTCGTGAGCAATTGAGCAAATGTGTGCAAATATTGAAAAATTAGCTCGGGGTAAAGCCATTCAAATTCCAAAAAGTGCCAGAACTTACACCGCAACAGAAAGAAAATAGACTCAAAAGAGCTAAGGAGTTGCTTCGCTTGGCGGAAAGTGGTGAACTGCCGAATTTGATTTTCTCCGATAAGAAAACATTCGTTGTCCAGCAATTTGTAAACAAACAAATTGATCGTGTTTACTTACCAAAGAGCTCAGCTGACAATGTGCACCTTCGGTTGACCACCAGACCTCAAGTAGGCGCTACGCCGGGAATGGGCCAAAATACCTCAAAGCAACATTCATTGGTTTGGACGGTTTCAAGGTGACCAATTCTAAGAAATCTAAACTTATTCTAAAATTTGATGATATTTCCGAAATTTCTTGCTTTCATTCAACAAAATTAAAAATCGGCGCACAGCTTCTGGTACCTCCCTCACAAAGGGTTAAAATTTTGAATATCCTTGAAGCTCATAAAACGCGAAATTAACATAAAATTTCATTCAGAATTGGCACATCTCAGTATTTCCATCAACAAAAGATCTGTTAAGAAGATGGTAGAGATCGGACCATTTCTTCTGGTACCTCCCCACAAAGGGATCAAAATTTTGAATAACCAAAACGATTATAAAATTCGAAATAAGCATCCGGATCTCTTCATATTTCACACATCCCATTATTTCTACTAACAAAAGAACTGCTGTGAAGATGGTATATATCGGTCCACTCTATCTGGTTCCTCCCCCACAACGGGTCAAAATCTGGAATTTTCATAACTCTTATAAAATGTGATGGAAGAGTCCGATTGTCTTCAAATTATTGTCTTCAATTTACACACATCACAACATTTTTATTAACCCAAGGTCTGGTATGAATATGGAATATATCGGTCCACTGCTTTTGGTACGTCCCCCACAAAGGTCAACATTTTGAGCATCCATGAGGCTCTTAAAATGCGAAAATAAGGTCCCATTCCATTTATGTTAGAAGATGATCTGTTAAGAAGATGGTCCTTCTGGTACCTCCCCCAGAGGGTCAAAGTTTCGAACAACCAAAACGATTATAAAAACCGAAGTAAATTATCTTCATATTTCACAAATCCCAAGATCTGCGGTGAAAACGGGATATTTCTACGCACTCCTTTCCTTGGTACTTTCCCCACAAAGGGTTCAAAATTTTGAAAAACAAATTTATCTTCAAATATCACACACACAAACATTTTTGCTAACACAAGTTCTCTTGTGAAGATAATATATATCTGCGGACCCATTCTGGTACCTCACACACACAAAGAGTCACAATTTTCAATACTTTTATCTGTCATAACTAATATATTCTTTACAACTTTCTAGATCTAAATATTTCTCTCAACCAGAAACCTGAGATGAATGTGAAATTTATGAATTAGCATAAAATTGTATATAAATGTTCGATTTTCGGATTTCCAATATTTTTATGTGTTTTAGACGAATGAAAATGGAATACTTTGGTCTACTGTATGTGTGTACCTCACACACATCTCGTATAAAGTGAAGGAAGTAGTCGATATAGTCCAAACCTGGCACGTCGCAATATTTTTATCATATTTATATAGATCCGATATGAAAACGACAATATTTGCCCATTCCTTCGGAACCTACTCCATAGAGGGTCAACAATTTTAAAAATCATAACAGAAGTTAAAAGTACATTTAAATAATCGAACATTGGCTGAGGGTATGCATCTGTCGGCAAAACCGACTGAAACTTTTTAACTTGTTTTAGTTAACGATTTTTAAAGGATCCTTTAAGGAGTATTAGATGGTTTTACATTTAGTCCTCTAATTTTTCGAATATCCTCAGATTCCAATTCCATACATTTCCTACGTTTTGTGCAAACTTTCCTACATTGTAAACCCATCAGTCAAAACACTCCTTCCAACCAACCATCTCTGATCGATCCGACGACAAATTTGATGGTGACAATCCATCGCAATCTTTGTCACTTCGCCAGCAGCGTTGGCAATCGCGTGTGACCAAAATTTACAAAAAAAATGTTATCTCACCAAAACTGTAAAAAAATATTTTGTACCAAAAACATGAGTGTTTAAACAAATGAAACTAGGCAGCAGCAGCAACAGCAAAAACACAAAACATTTTTTCTCCAAAGAAATAAAAATGAAAAAACTACGGTGACGACAACATTTTTTCTGCCATGGAAAGGAATCGAAACAACATCGCTTCGATGTTTCGATGTTTTTCGTCAAAATTATTTGCAATATAAGGATGGGGACAAGTTGTTGGTGATGTTGTTTTTGTTGCTGAAGTTGACACAACATTGCAGCCATTATGGGTTTTCTGTTGTTGTTATTTTTGCTGCTGCTGTTTATTTTATTTTATTTTTTATGGCACCAAACATCCAATGCCGGCTATGGACTTCGACTTATTTGCCTTCAGAGTTCGATGTTTGGCTTGACATTTCAATAAAACGCTAATAATTGCATATTTGTTTTGCTGCTGTTGTTGTTGCTGTTTTTGTTTTCTATGCAAAAGGAGTTGCAAATACTTACGAGATTCTCAAGAGTCATCGGAAAGTACTGAATTGGGTAATCATTATTTGCAACACAAAAACAAACTTCCTGTACGGTAATGTTCCAATAAAGATTCGAGTAAACATTCATCGTCGGGTTTGGTTCAAACAATTGATTAAAACGGAAATGAATCGCAACACTTTCGAGTTCAACAAACATCAGAAAACAATGAAGAAATAAAAAGAAATAGAAATGTAAAAAATGCACCCCTTCCGTAAGCTAAGTGTGGGAAGAGGAATGAAAGTAGAATGGAACAAAAGTTGGTAGGCCTAATAAATTCAGTCTTTGGGGACTAAGGATTTTGTTGGAATTAAGATATACCAAAAGGACCCAGAGAGTATGTTACAAGTTTTAATAATATATACGATTTTAATCAATTAAAATTATTGATTTTAAAGAACATTTTTGGTTACCAAAATCGTTGGGGAAAGTTTTGACAAAAGTTGTGGATTTTTAAACGAAAATGTTTGTCAAAGACTTCTCGATAATAAATTTTGAATTTTAAATACGGGTTGCCCATATTCGACGGACCCATGTTTTTTTCGATGACTCTTTAGGCCCATTCTAATCGACGAGGCTTGTCCGCAGGCAACATTCTTTGCGCCAATTGAATTTTGTACGGGAACAAATGCAAATCAATGCGAATAATCCGTTGTAAAGTGGACCGAGCCGAACGGCGTTTTTGGGATGTTCTTGGGGACCTCTCAACACTGGCGTTGCTATATGGGTCCGTCGAATATGGGCAACCCTGTATGGATTTTTGGATGGGATAGTTTCTGACTACAAATAACGTTTATTTAAAGATCATTCTTTTGTTAAAAATATTTTTCCAAGGACCTCCTGACCCAAAATTATTGAAGGTTTAACAATTTTTGCAATTATCAATAATTTTCGATTTTTGGAATAATTTTAAAAAGATTTTTAATGGAAAAATCATAAGGTTATTGAGAATTTTTTCAAGTTACTTCCTAAATAATGTGAATTAAAATTTATAGACGGACCTCTTGACAAAGAATGGGGGATATTTCAAAAAAAAAAAAAAAAAAAAAATCGAAGGAATATCGATTTTTTAATTTTTTTTTTTCAACTATTTCAAGGATAATGACCTGGAAACCCCTGGACAATAATCGACCTCATAATTTAAATCTTGAATTTTTTGAGAAAGCTTTTTAAGAACATCCTGGCCAATAGACGTTTGTTTAAACTAAAATTTAAGAACCTCTTGACCTAACATTTTTATTTATTTATTGTAAAGACATTCTGGCCAATAAACCTGGATTTTCTTAAGTCTTTTAAGTAAATCCAATAACAGTGTTTTTTAAGATTTTTTTAAGGACGTGTTTTAATAAACCTAGTTATTATACTCTACAGGGTTGAATGAAAAAACTGCAACAAAGTCAAACGTCCTAATTTTTACATTTTTTTTTTTTTAATTTTATTGAATGAAAGTAAAAATGTCGGAAATAGCATCAAATTTTAGAATTTAGATTGGTCACCTTTGGTACGAGTTATGGCCTACAAACGGCCAATGAATGTTGCCCTGCGGTATTTTGGCTCATTCCTTGCTTTCCAAAATACCAAAGACACAATAGTCCAACGGACTGGTATCCGGAGCATTTGGTGGCCATTGAGCGCAATGAATGCGGAAATGAAGCGAGATACGTCATTTTGTAACCATTCTTGGGGTGGCGCGTGCTGAGTCCTTTTAGTCCAAAGTCTGTGGCCAAAATGTATGCGGGTTTAATATACCCTCCAGAATATTTTCGCTACAACATTCGGCATTTATTCTGATGCCACGTTCGATTAATACGAGCGGAGAGCGGCGATCGGCTGTTATGGCGGGCCACACCATCATCATGGCCGGCGCTTCAGTTTTGGTGGCCAACCGAAGGTGCACATTTTCAGCTGACCTCTTTGGCAAGTAAACACGATCATTTTGTTTGTTTACAAACTGCTGGACAACGAATGTTTTCTCATCGGAGAAAGCCAAATTCGGCAGTTTTGCGGTGTAAGTTCTTGCACTTTTTGGAATTTCAATGGCATTACCCCGAGCTCATTTTTCAATATTTGCCGAATGGAATATTGTGATATGTTCAGCTCACGAGCCATTTTTCGCCCACTGCGACAGGGGTTTCGATCAAGTCGCTTCTTTACTTTTCGAACCATTTCTACTGATGTTGCTGTTTTCTTCCGTCCACTTCCTTGACGTCGGTATCACGGTAACGAGCGATGGTACGAGACATAAAATATTTATTCACCTTTAAAAGCTGGAGCGCTCTAACTAACGATAGCCACTTGTGGTTTTCGAGTCAAATATAAAGAAATCACACCATCACACTTGAATTCCATCACGAAAAACTTTTTTTCTGAAAAATTCTCACCAAAATGCTTTGGTACGCTTGTAAACAATATAATGAGCTGACACTGGAATAGTTTTAACAGCTGTCGGACGAGTGGCTTAGAAATGACAGCAGTCTGAAGTTAGTTGCAGTTTTTTCCTCTCACCCAGTTTATTTTCTATCCGATTTCGGGTTTTAAGTCCCTCACATGCGTAATATGCACTCTACAAAAATAATATTTGACACCGGACATAAGATGCAGCTCGAAAATACCTCTGATAAGTTTTTTATCGAGATCGGTTCAGATTTTTATGTACCTTCGCTATACATCTTCCTTCGATTTTAAGTTATTGTACGACAGAAATTTGTCTGTGCAGGTCTACGTTGGTATAATCTACTTCACCTAAATTCCAAATATAAATTTTTGTTGCGGGAGCTGTACTAAATATCCATAGTGGCGTAGGGTATCATATAGTAGGCACCGCCCGACTTTTAAACTTCCATTACTGGTTTTTATTTTCCATATGTACTGTTGCCTAGCACATAGGGCCATAGACGGTTCCAATAACATCTATCATTAACTGCTACTTCAATTACTCAGACGACGATTTTATGTTATAAAATATTTTTTTTTAGAAAAATTCTTTAATTTTTTAATGTTCTCCATTCTCCAATGAAGAATATACAATGATTTTGAACCTGAATGAATGTATGTAAGTATATACTAGATTCACAATTTAATTTGTCTCAGGTGACACAGTTATAGAGGTCTAGATCTTCCTAAGCCGCAAAGAATTTCAAAACATTTTCTATAGGATTTGAACTTTAATATATTTGTAAGGTCAACATTCATCATACCCAATGTGGGCGGATGAACATATCTCCTTTATTTTGCCGCAAAATCCCATTTTAGCCCAAGTTCTCCTTGTGTTACATAGCCAAATTCATAATTTCAACAATATATTTCATCTGAAATCTATTTCCGATCTTTCAATAAGTGTCAAAATTTATTATTTATATTCGTTTCCGATGCACATACATATACACATGTGTATGTATGTATGTATACAAATGTTATTTATTCATTTATATATTTTTTTGCGGTGGCCGTAAATGCGATTTGTTCAGTGAATTTACATTGTGCTCGCGCCTTGTCGAATGCATTTGAATTCAGCTGGCTTTGCTGGCTAAACCGATTTGGTTTGGGTTAGGTCCGTCCGTCCGGCCATTTGGCCGTCTGTCCATCCATCCATTTACTCATTGGTTTGTTGGCTAAAAGTTAGCTGGCTGGCTGGCTGGTCGGTTGGTTGGTTGGTTGGTTGGTCGGTTTGTTTGTTCGGTACGATGGTTAGTTCGGTTTGGTGGTCGATTGTAATGCGAGATAAGCTTATCTCTGAACAGAAAAACATGGAACAAGTGACAACAGTTAAGTGTCACGAAAGCAATATTATTTTATGTGGCTGAGGCAGAAAAAAAACTTTAGAACGAAAAAAGAAATGAAAAGAAGTAACAAACGTCTTAAGAATCAAGGGAAACCCACGTACAAGGTGTCTTACCAAAAGGCCTTGTAGGGTTTTCAGTAGTTGTACATGATATCCGCTAAAATCGCTAGATTTTTACAATATTTCTCTGTAGGAAGAAAATTATGGTTTGCAGTTTGTGTAAAAAGGAGACCATTCGAAGATAACCTTAACAAGTTAAAAAGTATCAGCCGGTTTTGCCTACAGATGTATACCCTCAGCCAATGTTCGATTATTTAAATATATTTTTCAAATTCTTGACTCTTAATGGAGTAGGTTCGGAATGAATGGGGCAATGTTATGCTACATAAAAAATATGATATAAATATTGCGACGTGCCAGATTTGGGCTATATATCGACTACTTCCTTCACTTTATATGAGATATGTGATAATTTTTAGAAAATGTTAAAATGTGTGTGAGGTACCAGATAGAGTCGCCCGAAGTATTCCATACTTCATCCCATACAGATAAAAATATTGGTATAGGCAAAATTACAAGAAAATCGAACATTTATATCCAATTTTATGCGACATAATAAATGCCATATTCATCTCAGGCTTCCGGTCGAGAGAAATATTTAAATATAGCAAGTTGTAAAGAATCGCAAGTTATGACAGATAAAAGTATTGAAAATTGTGACACTTTGTGGGTGAGGTACCAGAAGGGGTTCGCACATATATATGTATGAAATATGAAGAGAGTTGGCTGCTTATTTCGGATTTTACGATCATTTTGCTCACTCACAACATTGACCCTTGGTTGGGGAGGTACCAGAAGGAATGGTCCGATCTCTACCATCTTTATAACAGGTCTTGTGTTGATGGAAATATTGAGATGTGCCAAGTTTGAATGGAATCGGATGTTTTATAAGCTTCATGGAAATTCAAAATTTTAATCCTTTTGGGGGAGGTACCAGAAGAAGTGGACCGATATATCCCATCTTCAGAGCAGACCTTATGTTAGTAAAAATAATGAAATGTGTGAAATATGAAGAGAACCGAAGCTCATTCCGGATTTTATGATCGTTTTGGTTTTTCAAAACATTGACAGTTTTTGGCGTAGGTACCAGAAGGAATTGTCCGATCCCTACCATCTTTATAACATATGTTGTGTGGACAAAGATATTGAGATATGCCAAGTCTGAATGAAATCGCATGTTAATTTCGCGTTTCCTAAGTTTCATTAATATTAAAAATTTTGACCCTTTGTGGAGGAGGTACCAGAATGAGTGGACCGATATATCGCATCTTGAAAACAGATCCTGTCATAGTAAAAATAATAGGATGTGTGAAATATCAAGAGAATCGGCTGCTTATTTCAGATTTAATGATTGTTTAGGTTATTCAAAACGTTGACCCTTTTGTGGCGGAGGTACCTGAAGGAATGGTCCGATCTCTACCATAACAGATCTTGTGTTGATAGAAATATTGAGATCTGCCAATTCTGAATAAAATCGGATATTAATTTCGTTTTTTTTTTTTTTTGAGTTTTAGGGATATTCAAAATGTTGACCCTTTGTGGGGGAGGTTTCATCTTCACAGCAGATCTTGTGTTAGTAGAAATATTGTGATGTATGAAAAATAAAGAGAATCGGATGCTTATTTCGGATTTTATGATCGGTTTTGTTTTACAAAACTTTGACCCTTTGGGGAGGAGGTACCAGAAGAAGCGTTCGGATCTCTACCATCTTTATAACAGAACTTGTGTTGATGGAAATATTGAGACATGCCAAGTCTGAATGAAATCAGAGTTATAAAATATTTTTTGAAAATTTCCAAATTTTGTGGTACCAGAACAAGTGAACCGATATTGCCCATTCCCAACTCGACATAAGTTTGGACCAAATCCGATACGCTCTTCGGGAGTTATCGTACACACCAGCCAGCAGACAGACGGACGGACGGAGATCGCTAGATCTACTCCAAATGTCCTGAAACGGATTTGGTCCAAAGAGACCGTTAGATTTGGAGTCGATGAGACACGTTTTTGCGGAGGTTATAAAAATATGTACAAAAAATTGTTTATAGAAGACCTGTAAAAAAACTGCTGTCTAGAGAAGACCTGTAACAGGTATAAAAGAACCTGATAGCACGACCCTTTAGAATACCTCTGAAATGTCTTCTGCCTATAAAAGACCCGTAAGGTGTCTTTGATCTGCAAACGACTTGTGCAACGTCTTCTCTCTATATGGGATCTGTAAGGGCTTTCTTCCAGCAACATATCTTTTCTCTTAAGAATACCTGAAGAAGGCCTTTCATTTATAGAACATGCTTAAAAATCCGTGTTGCTATATCTATATATAGGAGATCTGTAAGGGCTTTCTTCCTGCAACAGATCTTCTCTCTTTAGAATACCTCAAAAAGGCCTTTCATTTTTATAACATGGTTAAAAATCCTTGTTGCTTGAGTACCTTTTGATGTAAGACCTTTGAAAGGTCATCTGTATAAAAAGTCTTTTTAGGAGACACCTAAGAGTACTTCATTATGTGGAAGACCTGAAAAGGCTTTTCTCTCTATGAAAAATGAGGAAATGTTTTTTCTTTTCTTTTTGGGAAAGATCTTGCCTTAGTAGTTATTCTCTTTATATCATAAAGGTCTTCTCTCTATATATACCTTAAATCCTTCTTGCTATGTAAAATCCATAAAAATTTGTATTTTTTTAGAAGGGCTGTGAGGGGCTTTCTTCCTACAGAAAATCTGGGAAAGTTCTTTTGACTATAGAAGACTTGAATAGGCCTTCGCTAGAAAAGATCAATGGACATTTTTCTCCATAAAAAAGTCTTTTTGGTGAAAAGTCTAAAGAAGATCTGCAAAAGGTCTTAGATTAATAAAGGACTTTTTCTATGAAATGCCTGGACCAGTCTTCATTCTTCGGATGATCTGAAGTGGTTCCGTTTTTATATAAGTCTTTTATAGAAGAAAACGATCTGTCCCTAAAAGATCCAGAAAAGGTGTGTGGGCCTCACATTTCATGCCTCCAAATAAATTCCAAACACTGTGCCGCACTAGTCTCACAAACGCATTGAAAACATCAATGAAGCAATTTAATTTAACATGTGTTTGTAATTAACGAAAAAAAAAGAAAAAATATCACCACACAACAAAGCAGAACATCCAACCTCAACAGGAAGACACCATGGAACCAAGTTTCACCAGTCGGAAAAATCCAAGACTTCTGTTTTTTTTTCAGACAACGAATTTACATGAAAATTGTTTAAGCGTAGCATTACTTGCCTGTTCTCTATCTCTCCTCTCTCTTTCTCTCTCTGGAGTACACACACCCAACCAACAAACTTGAAAATCCAGCAAATAATTGCCGCTAAACTGAAGTGGTAATCTGTCTGAGTGGAAATCTGCAGATGTTGGCAGTAGCAGCAACAGCAGCCGGCCGGCCGACATGCCGGCTAAGAACTTGCAGTAGGCAACGAACAGAAGCTTTGCATGTTGCATGGCTTTTTGATGAATGCCGCAAACGAAAATTCTTGGCGAAATTGCAGAAAAAACACAACAATGATGGCCTTATTTAAACCGGAAGGACATACCGAAAAAGTGAGGTGTCCAAAGTGATTATCATCAGGGGAGACGCACAGACATGGGCTTAAATTTCTTCCCCATTTTGTTGGAGATTATATTTAATGTGTGGGGCTTCATTGGATTTTATAAAAGTCAGGAGAAAATTATTTAACTATGGCTCCCATTTTCTCTGAAGATTTGCTAATTTCTCTCTAGTTTTTGTTTGTCGTTTTTACAGGGTAAGAAGTCTCTTTTATCGTGGTAGATTTGACCAGTGTTGCCATTAAAAATTTTATTAAATTTACAATTTTACAAACAAATTAAACAATATAATGACCAGTACATATGATCGTAAATACAAAAAGTAAAAAACATGATAAGCTCGGCTAGATTACAATTTAAATACCCTGCATAATAATACCGAATAATGGGACGTACCTTTATATGAAAGCTTCATATAGCTTAGACCTGTGTACGAAATTTTTTGTGTTAGAGGTCCATTACGATCTTTGAATACGAAATATTAAAGATTTCCGGTGAATAATGTCGCTACAATCATGAAAATACCGAGTATCGGGAAGTTCTGTTATATGGGGGCTATAGATCGACATGGCCCTACTAGCAAAATACACACATGTGCAAAATTTTAGCTTTTAGCTATCTCAATTCGTTCAAATGATAGTGTGACTACAATAGATAAGCAGACGGACATTCCTAAATCGACTTAGAATCGAAAAATTCTGGGATATTTTTTAAAGAAATTAAGATTTTTCTGAAGTTTTTGTAAAATAATATAAAATTAGGGATTTTTTGCTAAAAATGATGTCTTTGATAAAATTTGAAAATTTTAAGATTTTTGATTGCACATGGAGTATAAATATTTCATACAAATAATTTTTGGAAAATCTACATTTTTGGGAACGAAGTATTTTAAAAAATCTTAAGAGGTTTAAAATTAAGCTTGGGAATATTTTGTCAAAAATATTGAAAATAAAAAAAATAAAAATTTGAAAAAAAAATATTTGCCGTTTTGACTCCCACTATTCTTGGTCTTGAATTTTTGAAGGATATTTTTCCTGTTTCTGTAGCTGAGAATATCTGAGATAATATTGTTAAAAAAAATTCACGTTTCTGGAACTGAAAATTACCTTGAAAATATGGCTAGAATATCCTCTTTCTATGAACTGAAAATAGCACGTTTTATGTGCTTCATGGGTATTCAAAATGTAGACCGTTTGTGGGGAAGGCACCAGAAGGAGTGGACCGATATATCCCATATTCACAGCAGATCTTGTGTAAGTAGAAATAATGGGCTAAGTAAAATATGAAGAGAACCGGATGTTTATTTCAGATTTTATATTCCTTTTGGTTATTCAAAATTTTGACCCTTTGTGGGGGAGGTAACAGAAGGAATGTTCCAATCTCTACCATCTTTATAACTTGTGTTGATAGAAATATTGAGATGTTTCATATCTAAATGAAATCGAATGTGAATTTCGTGTTTTATGAACTTCATGGATATTCAAAATTTTGACCCTATGTGCAGGAGGTGCCAAAAGGAGTGGACGGATATATCCCATCTTGTCTTAGTAGAAATACTGAGATGTGTGAAATATGAAGAGAAGCGGATGCTTATTTCGGATTTTATAATCGTTTTTGTTTTGCAAAACTTTGAATCTTTGTGGGGGAGGTACCAGAAGGAATGGTCCGATCTCTACCATCTTTATAACAGATCTTGTGTTGACGGAAATATTGAGATGTACCAAGTCTGAATGGAAGCGGATGTTAATTTTGTGTTTTATGAGCTTCATGGACATTCAAAATTTTGACCCTTTGTGGGGGAGGTACCAGAGGGAGTGGACCGATATATTCCATCTTTACACTAGACCTTGGGTTAACAAAAATATTGTTATCTGTGTAATTTAAAGGTATTCGGACTCTTTCATTATATTTGAGTTATAATTATTCAAAACGTTGACTCTTTCTGGTGGAGGTACTTGATGGAGTGGATCGATATTTTCCACTTTCGCACCTGACCTAGCACTGATGCAAATACTAGGATTTCCAAAGTTGGAGCAAATTGGATTATCCTATCTCTTTCTGTGTAGTATTTTTTTTTTTTTGACAATTTCGCCCATTTTAGGGGAGGTAACGATATTACCTCCGACCTCGATCTAAGTTTAATAATAAAAAGAACGGACATCGCTAGATCGACTACAGATGTCCTGACTTAGGGTCTAAAACCGTTATTTCGATGAGGTGTCAAATGATTGGCCGTATCAAATGATATACAGGGTTGCCCATATTTGACGGACCTTTGGGCCCATTCCAATCGACGAGGCTTGTCCGCAGGTAACATTCTTTGCGTCAATTGAATTTTGTACGGGAACAAATGCAAATCAATGCGAATAATCCGTTGTAAAGTGGACCGAGCCATGCCCAACTGCTGAGAACGGCGTTTTTGGAATGTTCTTGGGGACCTCTCAACACTGGCTCGTACGGCAGCGATATTCTCGGCCGATCGCCTTGGTCGACTTTTATATGGCCAGTCGAAAATGGTGTTCTTAGAAGGCGCACTTCTCACATTTTCAAATGTTTTAAAAGCACGTTCAGTTTTCACAATTGACTTCTTCTGTTGAATGTAAATTTCAACTATTTCAGAGCGCTCGCGTGGCGTGTATTGGTTCATGGTAAAAATCTGCTTGGACTGACGCTTCAAACGCAGTATGTCATTAAGCGATGTGACATCTCTGTCAAAAGTTATGGCGTTGCCAGATGGGTCCGTCGAATATGGGCAACCCTGTGTACCATATCCCACCTGACTAGAGGGGTATAACAGGGCTAGAGGGGTATAAAAAATCCACATTTTCACACCTTAAAAGTGCTAAGAAAATATTCTTAAAAATTTACTTTGTAGTCGTTAAAAAACATGTTATAAGAAATACATATTTAGTCTTTCAAAAATATTTCTAAAAAATCCATGTTTTCTGCTTCAAAGATCTTTTGAAAATTTCACGTTTATAGCCAGATTTGTAGTCCTAAAAGTCCATAAAAATTCCTTCAAATATAACTATTAAAATAATACGATCATAGCCTTAAAAATAATCTCAAATATTCTACGTTTATGGTATTGTAGGTCCTTTAAAAATATCCAAAGGAAATCAAGTTAGCGTTGTTAGCCCTTTAAAAACTATTTTTACATGATACACGTTTATATCCTTCAAAAAATATTCTTAAAAGATGTCTTAAACATTATTTTTATAGCCTTAGAGGTCCTTCAAAAATATCCTTTACACTCTAGTTGTGTTTGATGTTAATACTCTAAATATATTTTAAACATATTCACCAAAAAGTATTCCGCAAAAAATCCTTAAAGGGAGCTTAATTTTTTTTTTAGAAATTTACGTTTGAAATCCTAAAAGGTCCTTCAAAAGTATTTTTAAAAAAATCTACATTTGTGGCCCTGTTAGTCCTTCAAAAACAACATCACTCATTCAAAATATTATCTTCAAAAATCCACGTTAGTGCTTCAAAATTTTTTCAAAAATCCACATTGGTTGCCTCTAAGATTCTACAAAAAAAAATTCCTTTAAAAATCTAGGTTTGCAAGTTAAAAATTACGTTAGTCCTCCAAATAACCTTTAAAATCCTAAATTGTACCTGATGACAAGATGACTTTCTAAAAACATTTCATGAAACAATACAATATGGCAACTCTGTTTGGAGCCACAAAATTAACGTTAATCGTTATGCATCTCTCGGTGTGACAGTTAACTACTGTGGTGTATGTATTCACGGCTAAATAGCCCGTTGGCTCTTTCGCTTGCGGCTGACTTATATACTCTTCATTCGGACTGCCCCACTTCCTTTACGTCCTTGCCATTCATCCTACCGGCAGCCATGGGTGCAGTGTTGTTTCAAAATACAATTAGTTGCAATTTTGGTTATCATTTAAAACACGTAACACGTGCTCTGTGTGTATGTGTGTGTGTTGTGACACTTGTAAATATTTAATTGACGGTTTCATTTAATGTTCGCTACATGCCACGCTATGTTCGCTCGCCAGCGCCACACCATCTTTATGAGCAATTGTGTTAGTGGTGTAGCCATGGTCTTGGTGCCACAATTACAATTTTGTAGTAATTTTTCAGTGATATTTTTTTGTTGTTTTTCTTCCTGTTTTTTTTTCTTCTGAGCTTTGTCATTCAGGACATCGCCTCAATTAATCGCGCCACATTTCTTTTATGCCAAGTGCCAAGAAAATAATTTGCCTGCAAATTAACTGGAAATATTTTTTTTTTGAAGAAAATATTTAGCTTTTCATTAAAACAAAAACGGTTGTCGGTCAGGTGCAAAATTCCAATGTTTATCAAATTCTCTTGTGCCAAAGCAAGAATTTATAAGTTGCTATAATTTCACAAGGAAGCAGGTGCTAAATAAATGGATAAACGTCGAAAATGTAGTCCTTACCAGCTAACATGGTCCGGTATTTGAGGGGAGATGATTATGCGGTTTTAAATATTTTTAAATAAATAATTTAAAATTTAAAATAAAAAGGGAGATTTTTGTAACACTATTTTTAAGGGTATTTTCAGCTACAGATAAGCACTCCAGAAGTGGAGATTTTTCAAAAAATATTTTCAAGCATATTTTCAGCACCAGAAACATGTTGTTCCCAGACACTACAATAATTTAATTTTTAAAAATATTTTCAGCTCTATAATGGATTTTTAAGAATATTTTACAGAACATTTTTAGCTTCAGATAAGAAAATTTTTTGAATATCTTTAAGATTATTTCCAGTTTTTGGAACGAGGATCTTGAACAATATATACCAGAAGCCTAGATTTTTTAAGAATATTTTAAGGAATATTTTCATACACCAGAAGCGAGTATTTTTTAAGATTTTTTACATATTTTCACCTTTTTTGAATTGAATAATATTGTAGTTCCAGTTTTTTTTAATTGGATTTTGAACAATATATATCAGAAGCGTGGATTTGTAATAATATTTAATTTTTTTTTAGCTCCAGGAGCATGGATATTTAAGGACATTTTCACTTTTTGGAAAGTTTATTTTTAATAACATTTTTAACCATATTTTCAGCCCTATAAGTGAGGATTTTTTAAGAATATTTTCAAGGAATATTTCTGAAGGTGGATTTTGAACAATAAATACCAGAATCAAGGTTTTTTAAGGATATTTTCAGTTTTTGAAAAGTGTATTTTTAATAATATTTTTTAATAATATTTTTAAAGACATTTTCAGTACTAAAAGCATGGATTTTCTGACAATATTTCCAAGAATATTTTCAGCTCCAGAAGTGTGAATTTATTAAGAATATTGTAAAGAATATTTTCACACGACAGAAGGGAAGATCTTTTAAAAATATTTTCAAGATATGTTCAGAATAATAATGGTGAATTTTTAGAATATTTTTCTGACATCAAAAGCGTGGACTTTTAAGAATATTTTAGAGGATATTTTTAGCTTCAGAAACAGAAGAATGACGGAATATTTCCAGTTTTTGGAAGGTGGATTTTGAACAAGATAAACCAGAATCGAGGATTTTTAACTTTTTTAGCTCCAGAAGCATGGATTTTTAAGTATATTTTAACTTTTTGGAAAATGTATTTTTAATAATATTTTTAAGGACATTTTCAGCCCTAGAAGAGTGCACTTTCTAAGATATATTTTCAGTTGCAGAAGCGTGGATTTCTTAAGAATATTTTAAAAAATATTTTCCTACACCAGTAGCGACGATTTTTTTAAATATTTCCATGATATTTTGTTATCTATATCTATGATAGACACCAAAAGCGTGGATTTTTAAGAATATTTTATAGGATATTTTTAGTTCAGAAGCAAGGATTTTTTTGTTGAATATTGTCTGTAATATTTCCAGTTTTTGAAAAGTGTGAATTTTCAACATTATTCGCAAGAATTTTTAGCTCCTGGAACACGGGTTTCTAAGGACATCTAGTCCTAGAAGGGTGGATTTCTTAAGAATATTTTCAAGGATATTTTCAGGTCTTGAATCGTGGATTTTTTTAAGAATATTTTCAAGATATTTTTAAGGAAGTATTGTCGTTATAGAATTATATTTTTTCGAGGATATATTTAGCTCTAAATGCAGGGGATTTTCAACAACATTTTCAAGGATATTTCTGTCGCCGAAATTTGGATTTTTTACAAATATTTTCAAGGATATTTTCAGCTCCAAAAAAAAAAAAAATCAAATTTTCAACAATATTTTCGAGGAATGTGGATTTTTTAAAAATACATATCTTCAAGGGTATTTTCAGATTGGGAAGAAGAATGACAGACGTGAATTTTTAGAGAGTATTTTCTAATTTTGAAAGTGGATTTCCAATAACATATTCAAGGATAATTTAAGTTCCAAAATTGTGGATTTTAAGAATATTTTCAAATACATTTTCAGCTTCGAAAGCGAGGAGTTTTAGAAAATGTTTTCAAGGATATTTAAGCCCCGGAATTGTGAATTGTTTTAGGAATATTTTCTAAAATATTTTTAACCATAGAAACGTGGATTATTAAAAGAATTTTCAAGGATGCACTTAGATCCAAAAGCGCGGTTTTTTTAAGAATATTTTCCAAGATATTTTAGCTGTTTAAGCGTGAATCTTATATCTATAGATATTTTTCAGACACAAAAACCAGAATTTTTAAGCAATATTCTCAACGATATTTTCAGTTCATCTTTAATATTTTCGAGGATATGTTCAGCTCTTTAAGCGAGGAGTTTTCAGCAATATTTTCAATAAAAAAATCGCATTTTCAACAACATTTTCAGCTCTAGAAATGCGAATTTGTTAGGAATATTCTCAATTTCAGAAAAGTGGGTTTAAAAAAATCATTTTTTGGAAAGTGGATTTTGAAACAATATTTCAAGGATAAGCATACCCTCAATAGACGTGGATTTTTTAAATAGTATTTTTGTGATTTTGAAAGTGGATTTCTAACAATATTTTCAAGGATATTTTAAGTTCCAGAATTGTGGATTTTAAAGAATGTTTTCAATAATAATTTCAGTTCCAAAGGCATGGAGTTATTAAAAATATTTCAAGAATATTTCAGCCCCATAATTTTGGTTTGCTTAAGAATATTTTCAAAGATTTTCTCAGCTCCAAAAACTTGTATTTTGAAAAAAAAAAACATTTTCAAGGATATTCTCAGCTCCAAAAGCATGAATTATGCAAACAATGTTTTCAAAAAGATTTCAGTCCCAGAAATGTGGACTTTTTAAGAGTATTTTCAATGATATTTTTGGCTGCAGAAGCTAGTGTTTTTATACCCTACAACACATAGTGGTAAGGGTATTATGTCTTTGTTTGTAACATGGAGAAAAAAGCTACATAGTTACTTTTCAGGATCTTCATAGGACGCATTTATTTTCCTATTGAGATAAAATTTTCCAAACAATATTTGTTCGTCCGATTTGCCTTTTATTGTGCACCAAACGTGTAAAATCAGTCCGAATACTATGGAATTTTGCACATACAACCAAATTAGGCCTGAAAATAAGTATGTCAAATTTGATCGAAATCGGTTGAGATATAGCTATAGCTCCCATATATATTTTTCATCCGATTTGTTGTTTTTGTCCTCCGCAGCCACAATATGCACTCTGTAACAAGAATATTTGGGGAAATATATCAAATCCAGCTCAGAAATACATTTGCAAAATTTCATGGAGATCGGTTCAGATTTGGATATAGCTCCCATATATAACTTCGTCCGATTTACCTTTTATTGAGCACCAAACGTTTAATGTTTAACTAAATAGGATGAAATTTGGCACATACGACCAAATTGAGTCTAGAAGCTAGTATGCCAAATCTGGTGAAGATCGGTTCAGATATAGCTATAGCTCTCATAGATATTGTTCATCCGATTTGTTACCCACAGCCGTAACAACGATATTCAGGGAAATATATCAAATACAACTCAGAAATATCATTGCCAAATTTTATCGAGATCGGTTCAGATTTGGATATAGCTCCCATATATATCATTATCTGATTTCAAATTAATTTTACACCAAATGGGCAATACAAGTCCGAATTTAAAAGATACAAATGCTTTGGCATATTTAGTTCTTTGAACTTTAAATTATAATTATAATCATAGCGTGTATGATTGAATTCTCCCATAAAAACTTTTAATTGTTATGTGGAGCTCTACTAAATTAGTAAAGTGGTGTAGGGTATCATAAAGTCGGCCCCGCCCGACATTAGGACTTTCTTTACTGGTTAAAAATATATTTTGATAATTCCAATAATATTTATAGTTTTAATAAGAATTTTCAGAACTTTTCTAGAAGTGGAAAGGATATATTTAGCTACAGCAAGTTGGATTTTTAGGACTATTTGCAAGGATATTTTCATCTCTATGAGCATGGAAGTTTTGAGAAAAATTTTCCCTTTCTAAAAATGGCTTTTAGAGAATATTTTCAGGAATATTCCCCGATCTGAGCATAGATTTTTTGAGTTTAGCTTAAAATCTCTGATCAAGTATTAAAAAAATATTTCCAGATCCCGAAACAAAGATTTTTTATCAATAGTTGAGGAATGTTTTAAGCCATGGAAGCGGGTATTTTTTACAATGAGACCCGTTTTTTAATTATCTCTTCAATTTTCTTATGCCGAAAATAAAATAATTAATTTTAGAAAATTTAATTTAATTTAGCTCTTTAAAATATTAAAGCTTTAATGCTATTATTATTATTATTATTATTATTATTATTATTATTATTATTATTATTATTATTATTATTATTATTATTATTATTATTATTATTATTATTATTTTCTTTTAAATTTCCCCAAAATATGTACTTACGAAAGTCAACAACAAAATGTTTAAATTTTCAAAATAAAGCCATTCATAGATACTTCAATGCTCGCACACACACACACACTCATACAAATGAAAACATTTTCAACATCGACATTTTCAAGTTGAAGAAATCTGAGTCAATTCAAGTGAAATCAAATATCTTTTGAAGATTATATTCGAAAATGTATGCGTGTATGTATGTATGTGTGTGTGTGTAGGAAAGTATGGAAGCACACTCTACACAAAATATAAAGCCCTTTAACGTAAAGATGAAATGTCTTTCCTTTCTTTTCCCTGCCCACTCCCACCTCCAACTTCTTGTTGCCACGATTTCATGAAATGCTGCCTCTTTTCGTTTCTATAAATAATGAATGCCAAGCAGGCAGGCGGGCAGGCAGGCAGGCAGCCAGTCAACATCAGTCAGAAAACTGAAAACGGAGAACTGATATAAGAAACGTTCCGGGGAAAAAAATCCAAACGCAGTACAACAGTATTTGCTACTGTTGTATTGGGTGTTTTCGTTTTTTTCTTTTTTGGCAGCAACAACAAAATGAGAATAAAAAGAAAACCAAAAACAGCAACAAAAAAATTATGGATGGCCTAGACAGAAGAAGAAAAAGCCAACTTCAAAGGAATTGTATGGCATGGAATTGAAATGTACACATTTGGCATGAAGGTAACCCAACAACCAGCCATCCAACCAGGCAACTTAACAGCCAGTCAGCCAACCAACCAACCAACCAGTTCATGATGCTGTTGTATTACCAAAACAGAAGCTAGATATGCTCAAAGGGCAAAAGGGTAGTGTAGCTTAGCAGAGGAAGGACAATGAAAATCTACAATACAAAGAGGCATCTTCAATGCGTTGTGATATTAAAGTTGAATTTGCTTTTGTAGAAGAAGTAGAAAAAGAAAAACAGAGATCCGAACATAGTTTTCATTCTGAAGCATTTGTAAAGTGAAAATATTAACAGGGGCGAATTGAATATCTTAAAAGGCTGATATAAAAATTCGGTTATTTTACCAATAAAATTTGATTTAATTGGCTTCGGTTAGATTCCCAGTTTTATAGCCATCTATAATGTAAAAATATATTCAGGGATATTTTTAAATTGCAAGTCGTGGATTTTTGAAAAATATTTTCAGAGACATTTTCCGATTTAAAATCCTATATTTTTTAAAATACTCCCAAGGATTTTTTCAGATTTTAAGTAGTCAGCTATTGAATGATATTTCCAAGTATATTTTAAACTCTAAATTTTGGTTTTTTATATCCTACGCCATAAGGCTTGAGAGGGTATATGTCATTTGAGACGGCCAAAACGTTCCTTATCGACCCTAGGTTTTAGACCCTAGGTCTCTTTGGAACAAATCCGTTTTAGGGCATTTGGAGTCGATTTAGCGATGTCCGTCCGTCCGACCATCCGTCCGTCTGTCTGTCTAGTGCGCACGATAACTCTCGAATGGACTATCCGATTTGGTCCAAACTTGGTACATGGAAATATTTTTATCAAACTTAGATTGAGTTTGGAAATGGCAATATCGGTCCACTCCTTCTGGTACCTCTCCCACAAAACGTCAACATTTCAAAAAAAAAAAAAAAAAAAAAAATTAAAATAGTATCAATTGGTTTTGCCGACAGATTTATAACCCCCAGCCTTGAGTTATGATTATCCAAATTGTTGACCCTTTTTGGGGGTATGTGCAATTTTTTGGAAAAATTGGAAATATGCGTGAGGTAACATATATTCTGGAACGAACGTGTGTGTGAAATTCGAAGAGAGTTGGATGCCTATTTCGCTCTCTTTGGGCGTTTGGTTTTTCAAAATCTTGAACTCAATGTGGGAGATGTACCAGAAGAAATAGTCCAATCTCTACCATCATTATAACTGATCTTGTGTTGAAGGAATGTTAATTTCGTGTTTTATGAGCTTCGTGGATATTCAAAATGTTGACCCTTTGTGGGGGAGGTACCAGATGGAGTGGACCGATATATTCCATCTTCACACCAGACCTTGGATTAATAAAAATATTGTGATGTGTGTAATTTGAAGAAAACCGGATGCTAATTTTGGATTTTTTGATCGTTTTGACCCTCTGTGGAGGGAGGTAGCAAAAGGAATGATTCGATCTCTACCATCTTCATAACATATCTTGTGTTGACGGAAATATTGAGATGTATCAAGTCTGAATGGAATTGGATGTTAATTTCACGTTTTATGACCATCATGGTTATTCAAAATTTTGACCCTTTGTGTGGGAGGTACCAGAAGGAGTGGACCGACATATTCCATCTTCACAGCATATTTTGTGTTAGAAGAAAAAATTGGATGTGTGAATATGAAGCGAACCGGAAGCATATTTCGGATTTTTTAGTTAGTTTTGGTAATTCAAAATTTTGAACTTTTGTGGGAGAGGTACCAGAAGGAATGGTCCGATCTCTACCATCTTTATAACAGATATTGTGTTGATGGAAATATTGAGATGTATCAAGTTTGAATGGAATCGGGTGTTAATTTCCTGTTTTATTACCTTCATGAATATTCAAATTTTTGACTCTTTGTGAAGGAGGTACCAGGAAAGTGGACCGATATATTCCATCTTCTCAGAATATCTTGTGTTAGTAGAAAAAATTGGATGCGTGAAATATGAAGCACGAGGAAAAGGTATACTAGCAAGTGCTCCCTACTCCGTTAGCGAAAAGTCTACCTTAAAATTGTAGATTGGTTTCATTTTTTCCTTTTCCTGAAAGAATAATGGGAAAATGTTTATCTTTTACGCCAAAAAGTCTTCAAATTTTTTTCAACGTCTTAAATCGTGGTTTGGGCTGTGAAGGGGAAGAGGGTTTAGTGATTAGGTCTGAAGGTTATTATGGCGCCCAACGTGATGACTATGTGGTGTATCTTGTCATCAGCAAAACTACGGTTTAGGTTAATTGTTTCGATGAGGACGATATTGGAGCTATACCATATATTCCCCGCGTTGGGCGCCACAATGACCTTTAGACTTAATCACTAAAACGTCGTTCCTTCACCGGCCAAACAGCGGTTTAAGACGTTCAGTTTGTTTGTTCGAAATTCGTCTTAGGATATTTGGAGTCGATCTAGCCATGTTTGTTTTACTGGGCCGGTGCGCACGATAAATGTAGATGGGAGAAACCGATTTAGTTCAAACTTGTCACATCCAAACGGGTTGTAAATGTGTTTCAAATTTTGAAAGAAAAACATTTAACTTTTAAAAATAGAAGGGACTATACGATTTCCTTCAAACTTTGCACATCATAATATTTGAAACATCCTTAGGTTAAACGAGGAAATGGACGACATATGTTCACTCCTTTTGATATAGATTTCTGATATTCTATAGGAAGATTTTGCCCTTTTAATAATTAATTTTCTGCTGGTCCTTATTTAGGACCCTTCTGGTCTTATGTCGGAAAATGATGATAGCCCTTCTGGGGACTTATAAGAAGAAATCTATGAAAAAATTCCTCTGGCCAGATTTTATCCTAAAGAGGAACATACTTTTTTATTCTTCTTTTTTTCAAAAACTCAAAGGCCTTGCTCATTGCGGCAACCGATGTAAGTCCTCTGGCAAAGGCAATTGCAGGATATGTCTGTATGTTTATACTTACATACAAACATGTATATATTTAAGGTTGTTTTAAGTGTATATACTTGAGTTTATATACATATAGGTATAGAAAAAACCCATGGCTTACAATCGAAACCTTCCATCGCAATCGTCGTTGTCATCATCATCATCATCATCGCTTGCGTTGTCAGAGCATCCGCAGCAAAACATTCAGCATCCACAACAGCGCGTAAAAACTGCTCAAGCTGGAAGATGAAAGACGAAGGAAGAAGCACGTAAAAAAGTAGTTAAGTTCGGCCGAGCCGAACTTTTAATACTTTAACTTTGAAGGAACTTGAAATTAAAAAAAAAATCCGTCGAAAAAATACCGTTTTAAGGAAACCCTCTTATATGGGGGCTATACAACAACGTGGTTCTGCATAAGCTATATTTTGTCTTAGGCTGTACATATTACGAACTTTAAATACGAAATTCAAAAAAATTTCGATGAATAATATCGTCAATATCAACAAAATACCGAATAAAGGGAGGTGTCCTTATATATGAGCTATATGAAGACATGGACCTACATAAACAATTTTCCGTCATAGGTTACAGTACCCATTACGAGCTTCAAATACGAAATTTCAAACAACTCCGGTGAAAAATGTTCCGAAAATCATCAAAATACCGAATATTAGTAGGTGCAATTTTGTGTCATAGGCTGTAGTACCCTTAACGAGCTTCAAATACGAAATTTGAAACAATTCCGGTGAATAATGTCCCGAGAATCATCAAAATACCGAATATTAGTAGGTGCAATTTTTTGTCATAGGCTGTAGTACCCATTACGAATTTCAAAAACGAAATTTGAAACAATTCCGGTGAATAATGTCCCGAGAATCATCAAAATACCGAATATCGGGAAGTACGGTTATATGGGGGCTATGCAAAGACGTGGACCTGCATACACAATTTTTTGTCATAGGCTGTAGTACCCATTACGAGCTTCAAATACGAAATTTTAAACAACTCCGGTGAATAACGTCCATAGAATCATCAAAATACCTAATATCGGGGTACGAAGGTGTGGACCTGCATTGCAATTTTTTGTCATATGCTTCAGTACCCATTGCGAACTTAAAATACAAAATTTGAAATTATTCCGGCGAATAATACCGCTAAAATCATCAAAATACGGAATATTGGGAGGTACGATTATATGGAGGTCATACAAAGACGTGGACCTGTATATGCAATTTTTTGTCATAGGCTGTAGTACTCATTACGAGCTTCAAATACGAAATTTGAAATAACTCCGGTGAATAATGTGCCTAAAATTATCAAAATACCAAATATATGGGGAGGTACCGCTATATGAGGGCTTTACAGTATTGTGGACCTGCATAGACAATTTTTGTCATAGGATGTAGTACGAGCTTCAAATACGAAATTTTAAACAACTCCGGTAAATAATGTCCCTAAAATCATATCGATATCATACGATATCATGGACCTATATAGACAATATTCTCCCAGGGGGTAAAGTACTCAAAAGGAACTGCTTGTGTGGTTTTTCAGACAATTCCATTGAGAAATGTGGTTAAAATCATCAAATATGGGGAGGTTCCGTTATATGGGGGCTTTACGATATTGTGGACCTATGTAGACAATTCTCTTCGAGGGGATAAATTATTCAAAAAGATCTTTTTGCGTGGATTTTCAGACAATTCCATTGAAAATTGTTGCTAAAATCATCGAAATACCAAATATATGGGGAGGTACCATTGTATCGAGGCTATACGATATCGTGGACCTTTATAGACAATACTCTTCCAGGGGGTAATGTACTCAGAAGGAACTTCTTGTGTGGATTTTCAGACAATTTCATTGAAAAAATTGGCTACAATAATCAAAAAACCGAATATATGGAGAGGTACCGTTGTATCGAGGGTATACGATATCGTGGACCAATATAGCCCATCTTCGAAATTGACCTGCCTGCAGACGAAAGACTGATCTGTGCAAAACTTTAGTTTCCTATTTTAATATGTTTTGACTCGAGCGGGACTGACGGACGGATGGACAGGGCTAAATCGTCTTAGAATTTTACGCTGATCAAAAATATGTGTACTTTTTTGGGTCTGACATGAGTATTTCGAGGAGTTACAAACGGAATGACAAAGTTAATATACCCACCATAGAATGGCGAAGGATATAAAAACAACATAGCCTTCGCCTTTGACAGAGAGCACCACCAACGGCAAAAGAAGGCAAAGGCGATTTTTTTTTCGTGGCACAACGACCGACCGATGATGAAGACGACGGCGACCACAATTCGCAATTCCAAGTTGCCGCTTCTACAGTAGCTTGCTCCACTAGTGGCTGTGGGATACCTAGTGGTGGAGTGGAGGAGGAAAATATTAACAACACGCTTGTTTCTGTTTTCTTTTTTTTGTTGGTGTTCATCGATGCTGCACTCGCTGCTGTTGTCTTTGTAATTCTCCACCAAGATGTGTTGTTGGGTTTTTTTATTCCTTTAAACATTGCCACCCATCTTTTTTTGTACTGTCGTTCTTCTTGAACATTGTCGCTGTCGTTTGTTGTTGGCCCAGAAGGGAGAAAAAAAAAACGTTGCTTCTTTTTGACTGATTTTTATGCTGGAACTGTTGTCAATGTGTGTGTGTGTGTGTGTACGGATGTGTGTGCCTTGGAGTGTTTGATTTCCTTCTTTTATTTCTCAGTTTTGTTTTGTTAAGTTTTTTTCTTTTCGTTTTTTACTTCGACATCCCTTCTTTTGCAAAAAGAGAGTATAACCATGCATGTGTGTGTGTGTGTCAATTCTTCCTCATGTATGCATGTCAGTCACTCACTCAGCCAGTCTTTTGCCCCACAGGCAAGTGTATGAGCCTGTGTCGTTTTGTAAAACGACGGAAGAGTATTTTACACACACACACCCATACTCTCGCTCTTTCTCTCTTCTCGTCCTCATCATTTTTTCACACGTTCACATTCTTGTGAAGATTCTTTTTATACCCCGCAAGGACCAATGGCAGCACCAAAGGGCGTGGTGACTTCATTTTCTTTTTCTTGCGTTTTGCTTCGTTGCCAACATCGACGGCGTCGACGTTGTTGTTGCTGTTGTTCATTGTGTGCTGACTGACGTTGTTGTTGTTTTTTGTGTAGATAGGTGATTTTTTTTTGGCACAACAGCACACATTTCTTTTTAACATTTTCTCTTCCATTGGTGGTGGAGAACGTTTGGCAAAATGTTGCCACTGCTTACAAGGTTTAGTTTTGTTGCAGTTATTGATATTTCCATATCACCCCCTCCTATACTTCCCTTTGGTAGAAAAACTGCCTATTTTTTCAATGGATTTACCTACCTTGCGGAATACTATTTATGTTCGCTTTGGGGTTTCATCTTTGTTAAGTCTGTTTTTTTTTTCGATTTTGTGGCAGGAAAAAAAGGTAAAACCATTTTCGAGTAGAAAATCTGAAGAAGATGTCAGATGGGAGGGGTGTGCTAAGGAGGAATAAATAAACAAAATGTTCCGCACGCGTGCCTTTACTTTAGCCATAATTTTTTGGTGATGAGGAGGAGGGCAGGGACCATTTTTTCTGTTTAAATATTTTTGCTCATATTCCCAGGGAATGTGCCACAAAACTATGGAAGTGTTTATTGAGTCCTCTGGCATAAGATGGAGGATATTATTATTATATTATTATTATTATTATCCACATTCAGAGGTCTGTTGGTCCTTGAAAATCTTTTTTTTAATACACGTTTGGAGGTCTGTTTGTTATTGAAAAAAAAAAAATATTCCTTAAAACTCTCATAATCCTTTAAAAATATTTTTTAAAAATCCACCTTTAGAGGTCTGTTAATCCTCCAAAAATTATTATTTAAAAATCCACGTTTAGAGGTCGGTTAATCCTCCAAAAATATTTCTTAAAAATCCACGTTTAGAGGTCTGTTAATCCTTCAAAAAATATTTTTTAAAAATCCACGTATAGAGGTCTGTTAATCCTTCAAAGAATATTTTTTAAAAATCCACGTTCAGAGGTCTGTTAATCCTTCAAAAAATATTTTTTAAAAATCCACGTATGGAGGTCTGTTAATCCTTCAAAGAATATTTTTTAAAAATCCACGTTCAGAGGTCTGTTAATCCTTCAAAAATTATTTTTTAAAAATCAACGTTCAGAGGTCTGTTAATCCTTTAAAAATATTTTTTTAAAAATCCACGCCAAAAAATATTTTTTTAAAAATCCACGTTTAGAGGTTTGTTAATCCTTCAAAAAATATTTTTTAAAAATCCACGTTTAGAGGTTTGTTAATCCTTCAAAAAATATTTTTTAAAAATCCACGTTTAAAGGTCTGTTAATCCTTCAAAAAATATTTTTTTAAAAATCCACGTTTAGAGGTTTGTTAATCCTTCAAAAAATATTTTTTAAAAATCCACGTTTAGAGGTTTGTTAATCCTTCAAAAAATATTTTTTAAAAATCCACGTTTAAAGGTCTGTTAATCCTTCAAAAAATATTTTTTTAAAAATCCACGTTTAGAGGTTTGTTAATCCTTCAAAAAATATTTTTTAAAAATCCACGTTTAGAGGTTTGTTAATCCTTCAAAAAATATTTTTTAAAAATCCACGTTTAAAGGTCTGTTAATCCTTCAAAAAATATTTTTTTAAAAATCCACGTTTAGAGGTTTGTTAATCCTTCAAAAAATATTTTTTAAAAATCCACGTTTAGAGGTTTGTTAATCCTTCAAAAAATATTTTTTAAAAATCCACGTTTAGAGGTTTGTTAATCCTTCAAAAAATATTTTTTTAAAAATCCACGCCAAAAAATATTTTTTTAAAAATCCACGTTTAGAGGTTTGTTAATCCTTCAAAAAATATTTTTTTAAAAATCCACGCCAAAAAATATTTTTTTAAAAATCCACGTTTAGAGGTTTGTTAATCCTTCAAAAAATATTTTTTTAAAAATCCACGCCAAAAAATATTTTTTTAAAAATCCACGTTTAGAGGTTTGTTAATCCTTCAAAAAATATTTTTTTAAAAATCCACGTTTAGAGGTTTGTTAATCCTTCAAAAAATATTTTTTTAAAAATCCACGCCAAAAAATATTTTTTTAAAAATCCACGTTTAGAGGTTTGTTAATCCTTCAAAAAATATTTTTTAAAAATCCACGTTTAGAGGTCTGTTAATCCTTCAAAAAACGTTTTCTAAAAATCCACATTTAGAGGTCTGTTAATCCTTCATAAAATATTTTTTAAAAATCCACGTTTAGAGGTCTGTTAATCTCTCCAAAAATATTTTTTAAAAATCCACTTTTGAGGTCTTTTAATCCTTCAAAAATATATTTGAAAAGCCCACGTTTAGAGGTCTGTTGGTACTTGAAAAAAAAAAAATTTTAGATCTACGTTTAGAGGTCTGTTGGCCCTTAAAAAAATATTTTTTAAATCCACGTTTGAAGGTCTGTTGGTCCTTGAAGCAACATTTTTCAAAAATCCACGTTTAGAGTTCTGTGGTCCTTGAAAAAAATCTTTTTTAAAAATCCACGTTTAGAGATCTTTTGGTCCTTAAAAAAATATTTTTAAATCCACGTTTGAAGGTCTGTTGGTCCTTGAAAAAACTGTTTTTAGAGTTTTGTTAGTCTTGATTTTTTTAAATCCTTTTCGAGGTCTATTGATCCTTGAAATATTTTTTTAATCCAAACTAATTAAATTTAAAACACTCCAAGATGCGAAAAAACTCAATATTTTAGGAGTTATGGGCAAAATAAACGTTAAAAATAAATTAAAACAATAATTTCTACCACAATAAGTATGAGTAATGAGAATACATTTCATGCAGCCAAGTGAAGTTTTCTAGCATTCCTTTCCACCAGCCGACATGCCACCACCACATTGTTGCACAAACATATGTTTGAACATCGACTTCTGCACCTCGAGGAGGTTTGATGTTATCAAATGTGGTTATCATAGCTTCTTCTTCGGCTGTTGTGTTTTTTACGGTTACGGTTATTTGTTTTGCAGACCTAACTATGTTTATGTGTGTGTGTGTCGTTATGTTTATCTCCCGATTGTTATGTTTGCAAGTGTTGTAAGTTGTAATTCTGTGTTTTTTTTTTGTGAAAAATTTAATTTAAAGACATTTAAAGTATGAAAGTAATTCTACACCATGCGAATCATGAATTTGTTATAAAACCACAAACTCAAACCCATACCCATGCATTGAGGCAGGCAACAAAAACGAAGCAATTGCCAACCACAGCAAAAACAATGATGGAGCCTCAACTACTTACATGTTTGTATGTCTGTAAGAATGTATATATTAAATGTTCTTCGCTTCAGACACATCTGAATGTAGACATTGTTCGAACAGAACATTTAATGTTGTTGCCTCAATTCATCCATCCATCCATCCATTGAGCCACATAAGCCGCGCCATCCAGGCAACCATTGTTCGTCGGACTCTTCTCTCTGACAGCCACCTAACTTCCATATTTAAGGCTTGAATAAGAAATGGTGGATAAAAAACAGCAAAATCTCTTCGAAAAAAAAAACTTGCAACAATAATAATTGCACAAATATTTGCAGCTCGTTTTTTCGCATAGATTCTGGTGGAAGGTTTTATATGTAGGTACCCTACAGTATCGGGAGGGCAATAGTAAGTCTGTAATTCATTTGTAATGATTTCTCACAAATTCCTACGGTCCTTGAAAAGCATTCATATGAAACATGGTTGTGGTCAAATGGTCCTAGAAAAAACTACTCCTAAAATATTTTTAAATCTCTTGATCAAATGGCTATTTAAAAATGTTCAAAAAAAAAAATAGGATTGATAGGAACATGTTTTTGAAAAATTCCCTTCTTCTGTTAGGTCTTGAAAAAAGTTTCTTTAAAATTCCAAATTTGGAGATCCGTTGGTTCCTAAAACAAATATTCCTTAAAACTCTACGTTTGGAACTCTTTAAAATTCTCTATTATTGGCCTGGTGGTCCTTGAAAAAATATTGATAAAAATTTCAAGTTAGGAGGTCTGTACTATAAAAATCTACATTTGGATGACTGTTAATCCTTTAATACATTTTTTAAAACCCACGTTTTAAAGGTCTGCTGTTTCTTGAAAAAAATCTTTTTTGGAGCTCTTGTGGTCCTTGAAAAAAATTCTTTTAAAAATCGACGTTTGGAGGTCTTGAGGTCCTTGAAAAAATTTCTTTTAAAAATCGACGTTTGAAGGTGCTGTGGTCCTTGAAAAAATTTCATTTAAAAATCCACGTTTGAAGGTGCTGTGGTCCTTGAAAAAATTTCATTTAAAAATCCACGTTTGAAGGTGCTGTGGTCCTTGAAAAAATTTCATTTAAAAATCCACGTTTGAAGTTGCTGTGGTCCTTGAAAATTTTTCATTTAAAAATCCACGTTTGAAGGTGCTGTGGTCCTTGAAAAAATTTCATTTAAAAATACACGTTTGAAGGTGCTGTGGTCCTTGAAAAAATTTCATTTAAAAATCCACGTTTGAAGATGCTGTGGTCCTTGAAAAAATGTTGTGGTCCTTGAAAAAATATTGTGGTCCTTGAAAATTTTTTTTTACAAAATCCACGTTTGGAGGACTTGTGGTCCTTGAAAAAATTTCATTTAAAAATCCACGTCTGAAGATGTTGTGGTCCTTGAAAAAATTTCTTTTAAAAATAAACGTTTGGAGGACTTGTGGTCCTTGATTTTTTTTTTTTAAATCTACATTTGGAGGTAGGTTAGTCCTTGAAAAAATCTTTTTTTTTTTAAATCCACGTTTAAATGACTGCTAGTTCTTGAAAAAAAAAAACTTTTTTTAAATCCACGTTTAAATGACTGCTAGTTCTTGAAAAAAAAAAAACTTTTTTTAAATCCACGTTTGAAGGACTGCTAGTCCTTGAAAAAATCTTTTTTCTTTAAATTCACGATTGCAGCTCTATTGGTTCTTGAAAACAATTCTTTTTAAAAGCTTACGTTTGAAGGTCCTTTGGTTCTTAAAAAAATCTTTTTCAATAAATCCACTTTTAGACCTCCAAAAAATATTCCTATAACTCCGATGTTTAGACGTCTTTAAAAGTCCTCTATTATTGTTTATTAAAATAGAAATAATAGAAATAATTTTTTAAAAATCCAAGTTAAATAGACCATTTAATCCTTGAAAAATATTCTTTAAAAATCCAGGATAACTGGTCTGCTGGCATTTGAAAAATATTCTCTAAAATCCACTTTTCGTTGGCTTTTGAAATACATTTTTTTAATTTCTCGGTTATTGGTCTGGTAGGACTGGAAAGTTTATTTTTAAAAATCCAAGATTTTTGATCGTAGAAAAACATTCTTAAAACACCAGATATTACTGGAAAAAAGATTGTGGGGGTATATTTAAATGCCTTTATCATACCGTGTCCTCTAGGTTATTCTAAGTTATAATATCATGCCTATGTTCTGCAACTGATATTTGCAGTGTGTTTGCAATTCGTCCCCACTAAACCATCTCAATTTCCCACTTTGGTTTTCCTATCTGTTCTGTTCTTTTTTTTTTTGCTTCAGCTACTGCCATTTGTATTTCGTTGAGCATATCTCTTGTTTGTCTCCTGTACTTGGCTGTGCTATCTTCATCTGTTCTACACAGAGAAGCCGACGGACAGACCGACAGACGGACCGGCCAACCAACCAAGCGACATCGTCAACGGCGACAGCTTTCGTATGTACAGCATGATTATTAGAAAATATTTTAACTGATTGCTAAGTAAGGCATGAACAAATGGCAGCAAAAAGGAACTTCTCTCAGCCTTTACCTTTCCAAGATTAAATATGGAATGTTCTGACATGGCACCTGATAGCCGGGAAAATTAAAAAGCTGCAACGGAGAAGAAAACGAAGCAGAAGTAGTAGTAACCTGATGGTGTTGTTGGTATGTTTTTATCGTCTTCATTCATCCTTCGTGCCAAGTGCCATTAACTCATCATCGTCGCCATCCTCAACAACAGCTGAACATCAGCGACAGCAGATGCAGTCAAGGATTTGATGATGGAATTAACAAAATCCACGAAGCATAGAATAAAATTGTTACATTGTTTTGTTGAGAATGTAGAAATATATGTGTGTGTATTTCTTAGGGATAGAATACACAGAAAAAACTTATATACAAAATTATTTTAAACAGTCCCAATAGACCCTAAAGTGAGTTGGGCAGGGCGAAGAGCTGTAATTGGGGTTTAAACTGTTAGCAATACTGTTTCTATGGAAAATCATATACTCTGATATATATGTATAGATACCCTCCCAAAGCTCGTCTATACATACAGGTCTTGAGCTGATGATCCTTTAAAAAAAATTCACGATTATTGAAATGATGATCCTTGAAACAATATTTCTTAAAAAGTCCACGATTATTGAAATGATGATCCTTGAAAAAATATTTCTTAAAAAGTCCACGATTATTGAAATGATGATCCTTTGAAAAAATATTTCTTAAAAAGTCCACGATTATTGAAATGATGATCCTTGAAAAAACATTTCTTAAAAAGTCCACGATTATTGAAATGATGATCCTTTGAAAAAATATTTCTTAAAAAGTCCACGATTATTGAAATGATGATCCTTGAAAAATTATTTCTTAAAAAGTCCACGATTATTGAAATGATGATCCTTGAAAAAATATTTCTGAAAAAGTCCACGATTATTGAAATGATGATCCTTTGAAAAAATATTTCTTAAAAAGTCCACGATTATTGAAATGATGATCCTTGAAAATATATTTCATAAAAAGTCCACGATTATTGAAATGATGATCCTTGAAAAAATATTTCTTAAAAAGTCCACGATTATTGAAATGATGATCCTTTGAAAAAATATTTTTTAAAAAGTCCACGATTATTGAAATGATGATCCTTGAAAAAATATTTCTTAAAAAATCCACGATTATTAAAATGATGATCCTCGAAAAAATATTTCTTAAAAAATCCACGATTATTAAAATGATTGAAAAAATATTTCTTAAAAAATCCACGATTATTAAAATGATGATCCTTGAAAAAATATTTCTTAAAAAATCCACGATTATTAAAATGATGATCCTTGAAAAATTATTTTTAAAAAAATCTACGATTATTGGCCTGATAATCCTTAAAAAATATTCTTCAAAAATCAACGATTATTGGTCTCATGATCCTTGAAAAATTATTCTTAAAAAATCCACGATTATTGGTCTGATGATCCTTGTAAAATTATGTTTAAAAAATCCACGATTGTTGGTATGATAATCCTTGAAAAATGATTCTTAAAAAATCTATGATTATTGGTCTCATAATCCTTAAAAAAGGATTCTTCAAAAGTCACGGTCTGATGATCCTTGAAAAATTATTTTTAAAAAATCCACGATTGTTGGTCTGATAATCCTTGAAACAATAATTGTTAAAAAATCCACGATTATGAAAATGATGATCCTTGAAAAAATATTCTTGAAATATTCACGAATAGTGATCTGATGATCCTTGAAAAATTATTCTTAAAAAATCTACGATTATTGGTCTGATGATCCTTGAAAAATTATTCTTAAAAAATCCACGATTATTGGTTATGATCCTTGAAAAATTAAAAATCTATTATGATTGGTCTGATTATCCTTGAAAAAATTTAAAATCTATGATTATTGGTATGATGATCCTTGAAACATGTTTCATAAAAACACAACGACTATTAGTCTGATGAAAATTTTTTTTATAAAAAGCCCACGACTATTGGCTTGATGATTCTTGAAAAAATATTTAAAAAAAATCCACGATTATTGATCTGATGATCCTTGAAAAATTATTCCTTAAAAATCCACTATTATTGGTCCGATGATCCTTGAAAAATAATTTAAAAAAAATCACGATTATTGGTCTGATGAAAATTATTCCTAAAAATCCACGATTATTGGTCTGATGACCCTTGAAAAATAACTTTAAATAATCTACTATCATTAATCCACGATAACTAAAATTTTCAAATATTCATTAAAAAATTCACGTCTACAGCCTTCAATAAAAATATTCTTAAAAATATTCAACTTTAACGTCTCAAATTTTTAAAAAAAATATATTCAAAGGTCCTGACAAACGTTTTCATTAAATCCTCGAACAAATATTCCTTAAATTCTAAGTTTGGGGCTTTATATGTCAATAAAAAATATTCTTAAAATTTACGTTTATAGGTCCTGGAAGAAAAATCCTCTTTCGAAGCCTTCAAAAAAAAAAAAAAAAACTATTCTCAAAATTCGATAGCCCTTTAGACTGTAAGACTAATGTAGCCACAAACATCCTAAAATAGTTCATTAAGAATCCGCGTTTTAGCGCTAGAAGTCCTTAAACAAATATTGAGCTAAAATCCACGTTGAAGATCCTGAAAACAGTATTTAAAAGAATCCACGGTCCTAAAGATTCTGAAAACAGTAAAAAATCCAGGTTTAAAGAATCTGTATTTAGAAAAAATGCAGGTTTATAGGTTTTGAAGATCCGGGCTATACCCTCCACCATTTGGAACAAATTTGACAATTTGCAAAAAAATAAAAATGGACCTGCACAGACAATCTTCTGTCTTAGGCTGTAGTATCTATTACGAACTTCAAATACCAAATTTGAAACAATGCCAGTGAATAATGTAGCTTAAATCGCCAAAATACCGAAAATAGGGAGGTGTCACTAAATAGGGGCTATACCAAAACATGGACCCACAGGGTCCATTTTCAATACCAAAAGTTCTGCAGATATAATATACATTTGAGAAAAATTTTATCAACCTACTTCATTTCTTTCGGAAGCTAAAGTGATTTCCACAAACAGACAGGCGGACGGATATCGCTAAATCTAAAATGTATGTTTTTCGAGGTGTTACAAAACGGAATGACAAACTTAATATACCCTCCATACTATGGTGGACGGTATAAAAATCCACGTTTATAGGTTCTGAAGATCCTGAACATTAATAGGTACTGAAGATCCTGAACGTTGAAAGGTACTGAAGATCCTGAACGTTATTAGGTACTGAAGATCCTGAAAATAGTATTTCAAAAATCCACGTTAATAGGTCCTGAAGATCCAGAAAATTGTATTTAAAAAATCCACTTTAATAGGTCCTGAACGTTAGTAGGTCTTAAAGATCCGAAAAGCAGTATATAAAAAAATCCACGTTTATAGGGCCTGAAGATCCTGCCAGTATTTAAATAAATTCACGTTTAATGGTCCTGAAGATCTTGAAAACGGTATTTAAAGAAATCCACGTTATAGGTTTAGAAGATCCTGAAAACAATATTAAAAATATCCAAGTTTGTAGCCCTAAAAGTCCTAGGAAATAATGATTAAAATCAATTTTTACGGTCCTAAAGATCCTTCGAAAAATATTCTGAAAAAATCTAACTTTGTCGCCACGAAGTTCCTGCAAACGTCCTCTTATAAAATCCATGTTTTTAGACATAAATAGCGCTAAATGTCCTGGAAACAATATTCTTTAAAAACCAAGTTTGAAGCTATAAAGGACTTGAAAAAAAGTAAAAACATAAGAAAAAGTCCTGAAGATCCTGAAAACAGAATTTAAAAAATTCACGTTTATAGGTCCTGAAAATCCTGAAAACAGTATTCAAAAAAATCAACGTTTATACAACCTTAAATTCCTGAAAACAGTATTTAAAAAATTCACGTTTATAGGTCCTGAAAATCCTGAAAACAGTGTTTAAAAAAAATCCACGTTTATAGGCCCTAAAGATCCTGAAAGCAGAATTTAAAAAAATCCACGTTTATGGGTCCTGAAGATCCTGAACGTTAATAGTATTAACAGTATTACATTTTATAAAAAATCCACTTTTATAGGTCCTGAAGATTCTGAAAACAGTATTTAAAAAAAACACATGTATAGGTCCTGAAGATCCTGAAAACAGTATTTAAAAAGTCAACGTTTATACGTCCTTAAAGTCCTGAAAAAAGTATTAAAAAAATCCAATTTTCTAGTTTCTGAAGATTTTAAAAACTATATTTTGGCGGTCCTAAAGACTCTGCGAAAAATATTCTTAAAAAAATCCAAGTTTGTTGCCCCAAAGTTCCTGCATCCTCTTATAAAATCCAAATGTCCTGGAAACAATATTCATTAAAAACCAAGTTTGAAGCTATAAATGACTTGAAAAAAAGTAAAAACATAAGAAAAAATTCCTGAAGATCGTGAAAAGAGAATTTTAAAAAATCCACGTTTATAGGTTCTGAAAATAGTATTTAAAAAAGTCAACGCTTATACAACCTTAAAATTCTGAAAACAGTATTTAAAAAAAGTCAACTCTTATACGACCTTAAAATCCTGAAAACATTATTTAAAAAATCCACGTTTATGGGTACTGAAAACAGTATTTAAAAATCCAAGATTTTAGCTCTTGAAAACAGATTTTTCCGTTTAAAAGTCCTGAAAACAATATATAAAAAAATCCTAGTTTGTAGCCCTAAAAGTTCTGGAGAAATATTGATTAAAAATTCACTTTTACGGTCTTAAAGATCCTTTGCAAAATATTCTAAAAAAATTCAAGTCGTTAGACCTAACAAAGGACTTGAAAAAATATTCTTAAAAATCTACGTTTGATGCCTAAAATGCCCATGAGGACTTTTCTTAAAAAACCACATATGTAGCCTTAAAGATCATTGAAACTTATTTAATTAAAATCCAAATAAAGGTCCTTCAAAAATATTCATAAAAAGTCCACTTGTATGAATGGGAAAATCCACGTTTTTGTCCTTAAATGTTCTTCATAATTGCTTTTTAAAAAATATATTTGTAGCCTTTGAGGTCCTTTAGAAAATATTCCTTAAATTCCAAATTTGTAGCCCCAAATTCCCTAAGAACAGTTTTTAAAATATCTATATTTGTATTCTTAAAGGTCGATAAAATTCATATTTTTACAAAATTTATGCAGAGGATTCAAATTCTGACTCCTTCCACGGGTTCGAAATAAAAAAAAACAACTTCCTGTAATCAAGTATTCTATTCTTCACAAAAACGTATGAATTGTTCAGTATTTTAAACCGAATTAGTGATTAAGCCAGAAATGCCATTCAAAACTATTTCAGGGGGAGCCAACTTGCCATCCTAAAACTAATCTAATGTACAATATTTTTTTAACGAATGTGTGAATTTCAGTTTAAATCTACACCTTTAACCCGATCCCCATTTTTCTGTAAAACACATGTTATCCCAAAGCTATAGCGCGTTAAACCCCAAAACAACTACATGTCAAGCTGTAAAAAACTTACTATTCAAAATAAGAAACTTTCCCCCTCCGTCCCTTGGTGAACATCACCCTGGCAACAACTTGAGTTCAAAAGGAAAATCTCACAACAGTGTTGTTGTTGTTGTCGTCATTTCTTTTTTTTTTAATCCCTGTCCGTCAAAAAAGACAACAAATCCTGTTTTCTCGTTTTTCATTCTTCGGTGCATCTGTAATTTGCGAGAATTACCAGCAGCAACGGCCAACGACGAACTGAAGGGCATTGGCAATGGCAACACCAGTGCTTGCCATCAACCAATACGCTTTGATTTGTCAGTCAAGTGATAAGGGTTCGCCAAGGAAGAGCATGGGAAGAGGGGAAAAAAAGGATACTAAGAAAGAAAAAAATCAAATAAATATGGAAACAAACAACTCACTGAACTGAAACGCAACAAAAATAAATTGAAAAAAATCGAAATCAGATGATGAGGAGGTGGAGGAGAAGGATGGCTAGAGAAGGAGAAAAAAGAATAAAACTTACGATAAAATATAATTGGCATAATCCCCATGAAATCTCTTTATTTTTTTTCTTTTACTTCAGACCTGCCATGGTTTCTTTTAGCAAAACCCATCACCCTCCCCCCCCCCTTTTCGGGGAAAACATATTTTTTCATTCACTCGTTGTTACATTGCGTATCGAAATGTTCTTCTTAACTTGAAACCCAGTGATATATGAAACTTTGTGTCGTTGTTATTGTTGTTGTGGAATTTTTAAAGGTGAAATCAAAGAAAGTCACATATTTACTTACCGAAGCGAATGTTGAGCAAATGGTTGCAAATGTAACAGCTTCATTGGAAAAGTTGTTTTGCGATTCGAATAGCACAGAGGAGAATTCCTGTAATGAGAGTTTATGGCAAAGAATTATGTTTCAGGATTTTACGGAAAAATCGGCATTGGGTTGAATAAATTATTGGCAAAAAGTACAAAAAAGGATTATAGGTCAGATTGTCCTTAAAACCCATCCTAAAAATACAAGGTTAAAAATTAGGTTGTCCTTGAAACATGTCCTGAGAAGTCAACGATTATAGGTCAGGCTTTCCTAGAAAAAAATATATTTAAAAAATGTCAGTTTACAGGTCGGATTGTCCTTGAAAAGGTGTCCTTAA
Organism: Musca domestica; assembly: GCF_030504385.1. Taxonomy (NCBI): domain Eukaryota; kingdom Metazoa; phylum Arthropoda; class Insecta; order Diptera; family Muscidae; genus Musca; species Musca domestica. The sequence goes on along the minus strand of NW_026712409.1, from coordinate 17,347,045 downwards.
AAATCAAACTTGAGAAATCATGTTAGCCTTGATCAAACATACTTAACATTAATATTATTCGCCATTAATCAAAAAAAAAAAAAAAAAAAAAAAAACTTTTTAAACAAATCAAAGATTATAGGTCAGGTTGTCCTTTAAAAATATCCTTCAATATGCAAGATTATTAACATTGTGTTAAAAGGACACATTTGAAGCACGTTTTTAACCTTAGATTTTCTTTAAAAATATTAAAAAAAAACTCCCACGATTATGGCATTAAAAATCCTTCAAAACGTATTCTTAAAAAGTCCTGGTTTGTTGCCTTGTTAGTTTTTAGATAGTTAATTTTTAGCCTTAATTATCATCCAAACATATCCTTAAAAAACCAGGCTTTACCTTAATTTATAACCTTCAAAATTATTCTTAGAAAAATCACTACGTGTAGCCTAATGGGGCTTCAAGAAATATTTTATAAAAATCAAGTTCGCAGTCTCATTTAAAAAATACACATTTTTAGAGCCTTGAAGGTGCTCGAAAGAATGTTTCAAATACTCCTGAAAGGTTCGAAGGTCCTAAAAAAGTATTATTTAAAAAATTATAGTTTGTATCCTTGAAGGTCCCTAAAAAAATGTTTTTAGAAACCAATAAAGATCCTTATAAATATTTTTTTTAAAAAATCAATATTTACGGTCTCAAAAGTCCTTAAAAATTTGAAAATCCTTAAGGGTTCTTAAAAAAATGTCTTAAAAAGCAATCAATCAAAATTTAAGAATACAAGTTTGTATCCTTGAACATCTTCAAAATATATTCGTTAAAAAATCGACGTTTGTATCCTAAGAGGTACTTACAAATATTCTTTGAATCCCCATTTGTATCCTTGAAGGTCTTTAGAAATTTTCTTTGAATCTACTTTTGTATCCTTAAAAATCCTTGAAGATCCTTACAAATATATTTTAAAAAATACCCGTTTGTTCAAAAATGTTTCTAACACTACTAAAAGGTTTGAATATCCTAAAAAGTATTATTTATAAAATTATGACTAGTATCCTTGATAGTCCTGGATATATTGTTTTTAGAAATCATTAAAGATCCGTAAAGATGTATATTTTAAGAAAAAAGGTTTGCGGCCTCAATGGTCTTATAAAAATAGAAAATCCTTAAAGGTCCTTAAAAATCAACAATCTTGGTCTTAAAGAACAAAAATTCTTTGAAAAATCTAAGTTTATAACCTTAAATATCCTCAAAAAATATTTTTTATAAAACTCACTTTTGTATCCTTGAAGGTTATATATTGTTAAAAACCCTATGCTTGTATCCTTAAAGGTCCTTAAAAAATTCTATAAAAAGTCCACATTTGTATTCCTAAAGTTGCTTAAAAAATATTTTTTAAAAAACCTTAGTATCCTTAAAGGTTCTTTCAAACTTAATCTTTAAAGAACCACTTCCGCATCCTAAAAGGTCCTTAAAAAATATTTTTTATTTTTAACTTTTGCGGCCTCAAAGTACCTTTAAAAGATTAAAAAATTCAAAAGGTCCTTAAAAATAATGTCTAAAGCATCAACAATCAAAATTAAAGAATCCAAGTTTATATCCTTAAACATCTTCAAAATATATTCGTTAAAAGATCCACATGTGTATTCTTGGAGGTCTTTACAAACATTCTTTGAAACCACGTTTGTATCCCCAGATGTCCTTACAAACATTCTTTGAATCTACCTTTGTATCTTTAAAAATCCTTGAAGGTCCTTATAAATATGTTTTAAAAAGTAAACGTTTGTAGCCTAAAAGGTCCTCAAAAATGTTTCTAAAACTCCCAAAAGGTTTGAAGGTCCTAAAAAGTATTATTTAAAAAATTATGGTTAGTATCCTTGAAGGTCCTGGATATATTGGTTATAGAAATCATTAAAGATCCGTAAAAAAATACATATTAAGAAATAAATGAATTTTCAACGGTGTTAAAAAATGTAAAAAGGTCCTTAAAAATATTGTCTAAAAATCAACGATCGTGGTCTTAAAGAACCTTCAAAAATTCTTGAAAAAACGAGTTTATATCCTTAAACATCCCCAAAAAAAAGTTATTTTAAAATACACGATTGTATCCCTAAATGTTTAAAATTATAAAAAAAGTCTATGCTTGTATCCTTAAAGGTCCTTGAAAAATATTCTTTAAAAAATCCAAGTTTGTATTATTAAAAGTGCTTGAAAAAATGTTATTTAAAAAAAAAAAACTTTGTATCCTTAAAGGTCCTTGGAAAATTAATATTTAAAAAACCACTTCCGCATCCCAAAGGGCCCTTAAAATATTCTTAAAAAAAAAACTTTCGTATCTTTAAAGGGGCTTGAAAAAAATATTTTTAAAAAAAATATTTCCGCAACCTACAAGGTCCTTAAAAAATATACCTTGAAAATATCTATTTTTAAAATTATCCTTGAAAATTATTTTTTTTTAAATCCACGTTTTTATCATTAATGGTCCTAAAAAATATTCCTTAGGAAATTCACGTTTGTGTCCTTAAAGGTCCTTAAATATTTTCTTTAATAAATTAAGATCCAAGGCCCGTAAAAATATTCTTAAAAAAATCATGCGCGGTTGTAGTCTTAAAGTTTCCTGAAAAATATTCTTTAAAAATTCACGTTTGTGACCTTAAAGGTCGTTGAAAAAAATATCTTTAACACTTCCACGATTATAGCCCTAAAGGTCTTTAAAAAATATTAAAAAATTCACGTTTGTGTCCTCAAAAGTTCTTGAACAATATTCTTTAAAAAGTACTCGTTTGTAGTCCTTAAAAATAATATTTAAAAAATCCACGATTGTAGCATTGAAGGACCTTGAAAAGTATTTTTAAAAAAATCAATTTTTGTTTTAGGGTCCTATTTAAGATATCCATATATTTGGCCCTAAAGATTCTAGAAAATGTTAAAAAATGCATGTTTGTAGCTTTAAAGGTCTTTCCCAAGAATTCACATTTGTATCCTTAAAAATATTCTTTAAAAGATTCATGTTTGTGGCCCTAAATGTCCTTGAAAAATATTTTTAAAAAATCAATCCAAAAAACTCATGACCTAAAAAGTCCTTCGAAAATCCATATTTATGACCTTAAATGTCCTTGATAAATAGTCTTTAAAACTCCAAGTATATATCCTTAGGGCCCTTAAAAATATTTTTTGAAAAATTCATGTTTGTGTTCTTAGAGGTCCTCAGAAAATATTTTTTAAGGAATCCACGAGTGTATCCTTAAAGATCCTAAAAAAAATTAATAATCCTTAAAGGTCATTAAAAATATTCATAAATAAAAACTAATTTATAAAAAAACTTCAAAGTTCTATACAAATATTTAAAACATACATACATTTGAAGCCTTAAAGGTCCTTGCAGAAGCGATATTAAAGAGTCCATGTTTATAACCTTAACCTTAATAAATTGAAATTAAAGTTTAAATTAAAAAATAAAAAAAAACTTACAAAAAACCTCATCTCTTTGGTCCCCCACAAGGTTAGAAAAGCCATGGATTCGAGGAGATTCCAGGCAAGTGTCGATCTATGTCCGCACACAACGTTATGGGATAATGTTGGTCAGTCAGTTTGTTGGTTGGGTCCCAGTGGTGAACACACAGATGCAAAATTAAAAAAAAACCAGAAAACATGAAGCCAGCAACCAAAGGAGCAACAGCAACGGCAGCAGCAACATGTCACAGTGTGATAACTTTGACAATCGAAGGGGCACACATATATACATACACACATATATATATATTCCATGACACACTTGGACGAACATGGGCTAACACACCTGAACTTCACCGTGATGTGTGTTTGTTTGTTTGCCTCAAACCAAAACATGGATGGGCAACGAAGACCAAATGCATGCAAGGACAGACAACAATGCAAAAAAAAACAACAACAACAAAAACAAAAAACAACAACAACTCCCAGTACTAAAAGATAAACGATTGGACCAAAGGGAAAGTCCAACGAAAAAAAAGAAAAAACAACGACGGCGAACGAATGGTCAGCAAACATGGACGACAGACAATGGTTGGAAGGACAAACAAAACACAACATCCGCACATACACACAACTACTTACATACATTCGTACATATATTAAATGCATAATATTGTTTTTGTTGTTGGTGTGTGTGTGTGTGTGCGTTTATTGTTGGTAACATCATCATGTTCGTTGTGTTGTCGTCATTGTCATGACGTTTTGTATGGATGTTGCGTCAATAGCTATTTGATGTGAATGTTCGTTCGTTCATCCGTCCGTCCATTCGTTAGCCTATGTGCTTGTGCGTCGATGTGTGTTGCCTGCGTACAATTGCTGTTGTTGCATTTTATGCCATGGTTCCAAAAACTGCAACCGCATTACATTGTATACAATGTTGTGTTGAGTGTTGTTGTACTTCTTGTTGTTTTTGTGGATGTTGTTGTTGTTGTTAACTATGAATGATTTTTAAAATGCTTCCTTATTCTATGGCATGAGCGTGGCAAGTGATGGGATATACAAATATATTTCCAACAAAGTTTAGAAGAAGGGGGTTGATTTTGAAGATGATATGAAATGTATACAACATCCATAGTTTCAAAATCATCTGGGTGAAAGGGAAACTACCAGAACAAGCGTTACGGATCTGATAGCTTAAATTTCAGGCATGGTTAGAATTTAAGTAGCAATTTTGTAAAATTAATGGTTTGGTGTAAAAATTACGGTTTAAATCAAAACATAGTCCCAAAAATCCGATTGTAGCCCGTCCCTACAAAAATATTCTTCAGAAATACAGGGTGAGATAAAAAACTACAATAAAGTCTAACGCCATATTTTTAACATTTTTTTTAATTTTCAGCTGAAAATGTGCAGCTTCGATTGGCCACCAGAGTTAATGCCTCATGCCGGCCATGATGATGGTATGGGCCGCCATAACAGCTGATGGGCGCTCTCTGCTCGTATTAATAGACCGTGGCATCAGAATAAATGCCGAATATTATCGCGAAAATATTCTGGAGGTTGTATTTAACCATTGGGCAAGCAACCATTTTGGCCGCTGACCTTGGACATTCCAACAGGACTCAGGACCATCGCACTCAGCACGCACCACCCAAGAATGGTTACAAAATGAGGTTGCTCGCTTCATTTCCAGCGCACAATGTCCACCAAAATCTTCGGATACCAATCCGTTCGACTATTGTGTCTGGAGTATTTTGGAAAGCAAGGTTGGCACTAAAAAATACCAAAGTGTCGATCACCTCAAGCAAGGGCTTCGATGGGAATGGACCGAAATACCGCAGAGCAACAGTTTCATTGGCCGTTTGAAGGCCATAATTTGTGCCAAAGGTGACCAATTCGAACAAATCTAAACTTATTCTAAAATTTGATGTTACGGCGTTTGACTTTGTTGCAGTTTTTTTCATCTCACCCTGTATTTAAAAATGGTCCTTGAGACAAATTGTTCTCAAAACCAATAGATTGTCCTGTTAAAGTATTATTTTAATAGTTTTTTTTGTCGTCGTAAGGGTTTTTAGCGAATATTCGTAAAGGATTCACGTTTGCAGGATTTAAGGACCTTGAATGCATTTTCTTGAAAATCGACTTTTTTGACTTTACTGTCCTTAAGCGGAATCAAAGGAAGACCCTTTGAAAACATATTAAAAATTTAAATAAACAATGGTTTTTAAAATGTGTACGTTTGTATCCTTATGAGTCCTTAAAAAATATTCTTTAAAATTCAAAGTCTATAGTTTTACACTTTCTTAGAAAATATTTTTAAAAATACTCCTTTTCTCAAAGTTTCTTCAAATATTGTACTAAAAGGATTAATTTTGTGTTCAAAAATGCCCTTCAAAAGTATTCTTCCCAATACCCATATTTGAAGTCTTAAAGGTCATCCAAAAATATTGTTAAGGACGCAGTCTCAAAGGTCCTTCCAAAAATTCCCACATTGGCATTTCGGAAGACCCTTCAATAACATGCACAAAAAAAAAAAAAAAAAAAACAAGTAAAAAAGCTGTAAGTTCGGCCGGGCCGAACCCGATCCCACCACCATTTGGGACGAATTCGGCAATTCTCAAAAACAATAAAATCCGTTAAAATTTCTGTTAATATCCTAAAAATACCGAATGTAGCTGTTATATTAGGGTCGACACATGCGAAACTTAAAAAAATCGGTTATAATGTAGATAAAATCATCAAAATACCGAATATCGGGAGGTACCTTTATCAAATACCAAATTTGAAACAATTCCGGTGAATAATGTCGCTAAAATCATGAAAATACCGAATATCGGGAGGTACCGTTATATGAGGGCTATACGAAGACGTGGACCTGCATAGACAATTTTCTGTCTTAGGCTGTAGTATCCATTGTGAACTTCAAATACCAAATTTGAAACAATTCCGGTAAAAAGTGTCGCTAAAATCATCAAAATTACAGAATATCGGGAGGTACCATTATATGGGGGCTATGGGAAGACGTGGACCTGCACAGACAATTTTTTTTTGTCTTAGGCTGCAGTATTCATTATGAACTGCAAACACCAAATTTGAAACAATTCCGGCTATACCAAAACGTGGACCTACATGGCCCATTTCCTGCAGACATAACATACATTTGAGTAAAATTTTATCAATCTACTTCAATTCGTTCGGAAGCTAGAGCGATTTCCACAGACGGACAGACGGCACAGATTTTTATGCTGATCAAGAATATATATATACTTTGTGGGGCCTTACATGTGTATTTCGAGGTGTTACAAACGGGTGGGTATAAAAAATACAGACGTTTATAGTCTTAGGAGTCCTTTAGGATATATTCTAAGGGTGCATGTCCTAAGGTCCATCAAAAATATTTTAACAACTACATCTCATTTTAAGCAATACAAAATATCCTCCACACAATTTTCTGCAATTCCTCCAACTACTCCCATTCAATGTTTTTTTTTTGCGGATCACAACTAACATTGATTCCTCCATCTACTGAAACTTTTGAACAAAAATTTATGCGTTTATTTATTTATGCAGACAAGCTGCCATACATCAACTGTATACATAATAAGTGTATGTACAAATGCATGTACACATACATTGAGGTATACATACATACATACACACAAACATAAATAAATTTATGTGCGCATAAATTTGAAATAATTTGCAATGGATAGAGAAGAGATTGTGCAGATGGATGGATGAGTGTGTTCGTTTAGCTCCCTTCCCCCCTCTTCACAATATGAATTTATTACGGAAGTAGTTTTTTTTTTGGGGGGGGGGGGATTTTAGAATGTGTAACATGCTGGCTAGTGGCTTACAGCACACCCAACCCATGGATTACATACATCTTAACTGGTTAATGGCGAACTCACTCAGATGGGATGGCATGCCTGGTTGACTGACTGACAAACTAACTGAATGACTGAAACTGTCACGTTGCATCAACATTTGTTCGATGCAATGGTCGGTTGGTCGGTCATATGTAACTGATATCCATCTGTAGGTTTCATATAGCTGTGTATGGGTGCGTGTGTGTGTGTGTGTTTTGGCGTTTCCGTTTCTATGGCGATTTGCAAAAAAAAAAAAAGTTAAATGCCAGAGGAGTAAAACTTCACAACACACAATGACAGTAGCTGAAATGTCAGACAACTGATCAAAAATAACACAAAAGGACATAAACCATCATTGAACTCGCAAAGTGACGAGTCGAGTCGAGAGAGGGTGGATGATTATTTTTAGAGTTTATGTTTTATTTGTTCGGAGGGCTATAGATATCCATTTGAAAAAAAAAAAAAAACGATTTCGTTATAAATCTGTTTGTAACTCTTTGACCTTTTTTCAACCTTCGCTCACCCGCTTGTTTGCTTGTCATGGATAAAACACTCAGGCACAGATGATGTCCAAATAGAATGCAGGTAGTGTCAATGGGCCTTTTACACATTGCCCGATTGAGCTATTAATAACTATAATTATTTAGACAAATATTGAGCGGCCTTTTGTAAAGGGATGTAAAGGATACTGCGATTATCAAAACAAGAACATTGAAAGGGCCTTGTTGTTGCCGCTCCGAAGGGATGGAATTGATTTAGATACTAATCGGATCAATTAAACAGGTTTGATGGTGGATAAACAAACAAATACTTTTTTTTATATCAGAACAAGTAAAATTGTATCAGTCGGTTTTGCCGACAGAAGTAGAACTCCAGCCATGACTTATGATTTTTCAAACTGTTGACCCTTTATGGGGAAGGTTCCGAAGCAGTTGACCAATTTGTATTGGACCTAAAGCTGATAAAAATATTACAAGGTGCCAGATTTAGACTATATGGACTACTTCCTATACTTTATATGTGGTATGTGCAAACTTTTGGAAAATGAGGAAATATGCGCGAGGTAACAGATATAGCAGACCGAAGCATTCCATTTTAATACTTCATCTAATACAGATAAAACCAGTAAAGAAAGTCCTAAAGTCGGGCGGGCCGATTTTATGATACCCTACACACTTTGCTAATTTAGCTGAGCTCCATATAACCATTAAAAGTTGTTATGGGAGAATTCAATCATACACCCTATGATTATAATTATAATTTAAAATTAAAAGTACTAAATATGTCGAAGCATTTGTATCTTTTAAATTCGGACTTGTATTGCCCGAAAAAAAATTTGAAATTAGATAAAGATATATATGGGAGCTATATCCGAATCTGAGCCGATCTCGATAAAATTTGGCAAAGATATTTCTGAGCTGTATTTGATATATTTCCCTGAATATCGTTGTTACGGAGTGCATATTACGGCTGTGGGTAACAAATACAACAAATCGGATGAACAATATATATGGGAGCTATAGCTATATCTGAACCGATCTTCACCAAATTTGGCATACTACCTTCTAGACTCACTTCGGTCGTATGTGCCAAATTCCATCCCATTTGGACAAATATTAGACGTTTGGTGTACAATAAAAGGTAAATCGGACGAAGTTATATATGGGAGCTATATCCAAATCTGAACCGATCTCGATAAAATTTAGCAAAGGTATTTCTGAGCTGCATTTGATATATTTCCCCAAATATTGTTGTTACAGAGTGGATATTACGGCTGCGGAGGACAAAAATAACAAATCGGATGAACAATATATATGGGAGCTATAGCTATATCTGAACCGATTTCGATCAAATTTGGCATACTTATTTTCAGGCCTAATTTGGTTGTATGTGCAAAATTCCATACTATTCGGACTGATATTACACGTTTGGTGCACAATAAAATGCAAATCGGACGAAGATATATATGGGAGCTATATCTATTATTATCTCCAATTTTAATAGGGTTCGTCCTTGGGCCAAACAAATATTGTTTGGAAAATTTCATCTCAATCGGATAATAAATACGACCTGCATTTTGTCCAAGAATACATGGACAGACAGACGGACGGACTGACATGCATAAATCAACTCAGAAAGTGATTCTATGCAGATCATCAAAAGGAACTATGGGTCTATCTCGTTTCCTTTTGCCTGTTACAAACAAATGCACAAAGACATAATACCCTGACCACCTTGTGGTGTAGGGTATAATATTGGTATGTGCAAAATTTGAAGTAAATCGAATATTTATATCCAATTTCGGCGAAATGAAAATTTTCGATAAATTATATATTCATATTAAATTTCTGGCTAAGGCCGACTTTTTTCTCGCAAGATATAGCAGGCAAAAGTATTGAAAATTGTGGCTCTTTGTGGGTCAGGTACCATAAAGGGTTCACAGATATGTATTATCGTTACAACTGTCGTCCTTATAACAGATCTTGTACCAAAAGAAATGGTCCGATATCATCCTTATAACAGATCTTGTACCAAAAGAAATGATCCGATCTCTATCATCCTTGTAACAGGTCTTGTGTTGATGCAAATATTGAGATGTACCCAGTCTGAATGGAATCGAATGGTAATTTCCGGTAGTATGAGCTTCATGGCTATTTAACATTTTGACCCTTTGTGAGGAGATATCAGAAGGAGTGAACCGTTATATCCCATCTTCAAACCAAACCCTGGGTTAATAAAAAATATTGTGATGTGTGTAATTTGAAGAGGACCGGATGCTTATTTCTGAATTTACAATCGTTTTGGTTATTCAAAACTTTGACCCTTTGTGGGGGAGGCACTAGAGGGAATGGTCCGATTTCTATCATCTTTATAACATATATTGTGTTAATGGAAATTTTGAGATGTACCAAGTCTGAATGGAATGGGATGTTAATTTCGCCTTTTGTGAGCGTAATAGATATTCAAAATTTTGACCCTTTGTGGGCGAAGTGCAAGAAAGAGGGGGGACCGATATATTTCATCTTCACACCAGACCTTGGGGCAATTAAAACCTCAAAAATATTCTTCATGAACTATAAAAAATTGGCTTAAAATTATCCTAAAATGCATCCTTATTCATCCACTATTGTGGTCTCTACGATCCTTAAAAAATAAACTTCAAAATACCCATGATTGTGGCCTACGAGGTCGTTGAAAAATATTCCTTAGCTAAGCTTGAAAGTCCTTGAAAAAATGTCCATATTGGCTTTCCTGTTGTCCTGTTGCTATTGAGGAAATGTTATTAAAATTTTTATAAAAAATTAAATTTTTAAATTCCATGAAAAATATGAATTTTTGTTTCCTGAAATGTTATAAAGAAAAATGCGTTTGAAAATCTTTTGATCCCTGAAAATTTTTTAAAAAAAAACTTTTTAAGGACTGTATAAGGTCTCAAAGATCTATCAATAATAAATATTTTTATATATACATAGAAAAATAGCCTTGTAGGATCCTCAAAAATATTCTTAAAAAAACGTTGGTAGTCCTCAAGGACTCTGAAGAATATGCTTAGAATTATTCATGAACGTAGCCTTATGGCTCCTTCAAAATGTTTCTATAAGAATCCATTATTGCACTCTCAAAAATCCATAAATAATAAACTCAAAAAAAAAAAAAAAAATACCCACGATGAAAAATATTTCCTGAAACTTCAAGTTTATAGCCTGAAAGTCCTTGAAAAACTTTTATGTTTGACTTCTTGTTGATCCTTGAGTAAATGTAATTAAAAATCCACGTTTGGATGCCTGTTGATCCCTGAAATGTTGTTCTTTAAAAAAAAACAACTTTTTACGGTATCAAATAACCTTGTTTAAGGTCCCAAATGTCCTTTAAAAATATTTTTAAAAATACACATGTTAGTAGTTTCATAGGACCCTCAAAAATATTCTTCAGAGAAAACTTTTGTACTCCTTAAGGACCCCCAAAAAAATATTTAAAATTATCATTAAATGGCTCCTTCAACATTTTTCTTTATGAATCTTCAACTGTACTTCCAAAGATCCTAAAAAATAAGCTTCAAATTACCCACGTTTGTGGCGTACAAGATCCTTGAAAATTATTCCTTGAAATTCCAAATTAATAGCCTAAAAGTCCTTAATTTCCTGTTGGTCCTTGACAAAATCTTATTTAAAACTACACGTTTGGAGGTCACTTGATCCTTAAAAAATAATTTAATTTAGAGATCTGTTGTTTCCGAAAAATATATTCATAAGAAAAACAAAACAACTTTTTTAAGGTCAGTTGATCCTAGAAATATATATTAAACAAATTACGATTGTAGATCCTTGTAAAATAAACCTTTGAAATTTCAAGTTTATAGCCTGAAAGTCCTTGAAAAAATATCTATATTTTATTTCCTGTTGATCCTTGAGAAACTATTTAGAAATCCATGTTTGATTTCTCGTTGCTCATTGATGAAATGTTTTTAAAAAAAATCCACGTTTGTGGGTCTGTGGATACTTGGAAATATAATTTTTAAAAGATTCTCGTTTGGAGATATTTTTATCCTGGCAAAAATATTCTTTAAAAAACCAAGTTTTTATGGTCAGTGACCTTAAAAGAATACACGATTAATGTTGGCCCTTTAAAGAATATTTTTTTAAAAATCCAAGAGATCTCTTGATCCTTAAAAAAAAATGATTAACAAATTTGTATTTAAAGGTTTATATATCCTTTAAGAACCATTTTAAAAAAACTATGTTTGATGGTCTATTGGTCCTTGAAAATATATCTAAGAAATCCATATTTAAAGTTACTTAGTCTTTGAAAAAAATATGAAAGAAAATAAAAATAAGAAATGTATCCTTGAAAAAATATCTTTTATTAACCTCATTTGAAGGCCTGTCGGTCCTTGAAAAATAATTTAAGAATAATCTACGTTTATTGGTCTATTGGTCATTGAAATTCCTTAAAAAAAAATCCACATTTGAAGTTACTTTGTCTTTGAAAAAATTAAAAAAAAATATCCATTTTTGAAATTTGTTGATCCTGGGATAAAAACAATTAAATATTCACCTTCGATGGTCTTTGTAGGTACTTCAAAAAATATTAAAATATCCTCTTCTAACTCTCCTAGTTCTAAAATAAATATTTTTGCTATATCCACATTTGATGGTCCGTTGGTTTTTGAAGAAATATTTGAAAAAAATGTAAGTTTAATGGCCCCTCATAAAAAATAAATAAATTAAAAACAAGTAAAAAAGCAGTAACTTTGAATATGCTCCACCATTTGGAACGAATTTGGAAATTTTCGAAAAAGATAACATTCGCCAAAAATTCTGTTAACTTCTTAAAAATACCGAATATAGCCGTTATATTAGTGCCTGTACGACGTGAATCTACATAGGCATTGTTTGTCATAAGCCATTACCATATTCAAATTCGAAACTTGAAATAAACAGTGAATAATTTAGCTAAAATCATCAAATTACCGTACATAGGGAGGTACCGATATATAGGAGCAATACGAAGACCTGGACATGCATAGATAATTTTCTGTCACATGCTCTAGCTTCTATTACTAACTTCAAATACGACATCTCAAACAATTCCGGTGAGTATTGTATCTAAAATCGTTAAAATACTGAATATAGGGAGGTACTGATATAAGTTAACGTTAACTTCTTTATTTCTGTTTCTGTTGCGCGTGCAAGTTCGATGGCACTTAAATATGCTTGCAAAATGCTTACAATGCATTCATGTCATTCATTCGTATAAACAACAGATAAATGCTTACATTTTAAGAAACCTAACTCTAAGAAATAATAAAATCAAAAGTGCTAACGTTGCACTAAATACATTGTCCAACAAAACTTAATTTTAAGAATAAAGGAAAAATAAAGTCAGTCCCATTTTGTCACTCGAAAAAGAATATTATGTTTAATTGGCGCCCAACGAAAAATTAAAAGCACCCAAACGGCTGCAAAGTTAATAAAGGCACCTCATGAAGCTGCAAACTGTCAACTAAAAATTAAAGCACCCAAACGGCTGCAAATTAATAAAGGCACCTCATAAGCTGCAAACTGCTAACTAAAAACATCAAAACCTGTGGAAGAAGGCACCTCATAAAGCTGCGTACTGGTAACTAAAAACATCAATAACCTGTTGAAGAAGACACCCTATAAAGGCTGTAAATCAACACTAAATCCCCAAAAGCTGTGGGAAAAACTTGTGGAGTACGAGAGAGTCAACGACATCCAGCCGGCTCAAAAGATTGAAGACACCCCCTTAGTAGCGGAAGCAAAAAGGAATACGGAGAATCAACAGGAGACGGCATGCTCTACAAAGTTTTATTGTAAGTTTAGAAAGAAAAGTGATAGTGTTTAAGTGAAGAAAAAAAACTAAAAACATTGATAAAAACAATTTCCCTATTATTAATTTTGAAAAGTTAAAACAAAACAGACGGCATGCTCTATAAAGTTGTATTGTAAATTTAGAGATAAAAAGTGATAGCGTTTAAGAAAAAAAAAAAAAAAACCCAAAAACTAAAAACATTGATAAAACAATTTTCCTATTATTAATTCTGAAAAGTTAAAACAAAACAAAATTGTAAAAATATAATTTGTGTTCTAAAAGGTTAACAACTAAATAGTGATCGTTTAAAATGTCCAACCCAAATAACCTTATCCGACCACCCATCCTTAACGTCAATAACTCCGACGGACAAAATAATAACGGACAGAATAATAATAACAATAATAGCGCAATAAATTCAGCAAACATGGAACAAACCATTGCCAGAATCTGTGCACAGCAATGCCAAATTGCCATAGCCCAATTTTTAAGACCTAGTTCAGACATTGACAGATTTAGATAAAGTACCCGACGTAGTGAGAAGCTTGAGAGAATTTTCAGGAAAAGCATCGGAATTCAGCTCTTGGAAAAAGAGTGTCGAAAGGATCCTTAAGTTATACGAATCTACAAAAGGTACCCCAAAATACTTTGCCATCCTTAACACCATAAGGAATAAAATCATCGGTAATGCCGATGCGGCCTTAGAGTCTTACAATACACCCCTTAATTGGAGTAGCATTTCAAAGTGTCTAACGCTTCACTACGCAGATAAGCGTGATCTTACGACACTAGAATATCAAATGACAACCTTAATACAAGGTAACAACAGTATCCAAGATTTTTATCAAGAAGTGTATTCACACCTTACGCTTATTATGAACAAATTGTCATGTCTCGATGTAGGTAAAGAAGCTCTAGATATCCTAGCCCAAACTTATAGGGATAAAGCTTTAGACATTTTCATAAGAGGACTAAAAGGACAAATGTCAATTCATCTTGGCATGAAAGAACCGACGGATCTCCCACAAGCACTACAATTATGTCTCAAAATGGAAAATCAATTCGCTAGAGCACAATTTGCTAACTCACACAATCCAACAGTTAAAAATAATAGACTAAATTTTCAGAAACCACCCCATCCAAAAACTCATTTTCAAAATACGAATCAGATGCCATTTTACCCACAATTGGCATATTTGCCACAACACTCTGGTGTTCGACAAAATAATTCTAATCCTCCTATTTATCCTCGTAATAATTATAATCAACATAATTACCCCCAAAATCAAAATTTGCAACCACCAAGACCAACAGCACCAAAACCTCAGCCCAAGCCTGAGCCGATGGAAATAGATGCTTCCATGCAATCCCGAGCTGTTAACTACATGAATAGGCCAGCACAAAATAATAGATTTTATGGAAAGAGACCATCAGAACATTCTGACCAATTTAGGAGACCTGATAAGGCACAAAGAAATTTTCATGTAGACACAGATGAATTAGGTCCCACCGCTGAAGAATACGAAACAATGTTACAGCAGTATGAAAATCAAGAACAATTATCTGATCTCAATGATTACATAAAAAATCAATATGATGTTCTTGACAACGATGACAAAGAAGATACACAAGAATTCGTAGATATTCATTTTTTAGATTAACGAATTCGTCCTTACCTTATTTTGAATGTAGGACGAATTCAGGGCAAATTCTTAAAATCTTGATTGATACGGGTTCAAATAAAAACTATATCCAACCTGGACTTATAAAAAATCCTTTAGAAAATAAAACCCCGTTTTTTGCAAACTCAGTAGGAGGAAAAACAGCAATAACACAACACACTTTTATTAATCTTTTTGACAAAAATTGTTGCCCTCTACAATTCTTCCTTTTACCAACCCTTAAATCTTTTGACGGAATTTTAGGAAACGATAGCTTAAAAAAATTATCTGCTGTCATTTATACGTCAAAAGACTACATGCTTATAGACAATAGAATAAAAGTGAAAATAAAGCAGAAATTATCTAGATCTGTGAACACTATCGACCTTAGGACAGACCATTTAACCCCACAAGAGAAACAAAAATTAGATCTAGTGATCCAAAGGCATAAATCACTCTTTGGGGAACCAAATCAAAAACTTACTTACACTACGACAGTAGTCGCCGATATTCAGACTACCAATGTCGAACCAGTTTATTCAAAATTTTATCCCTACCCTATGCATTTGAAAGGAGAAGTAGAAAAACAGATAAAGGAACTCCTCGATCAAGGTATAATTAGACCTTCACGGTCACCATACAATTCACCCATCTGGATCGTGCCAAAAAAATCGGATGCATCAGGCAAAGTGAAATACAGAATGGTGATAGACTATAGAAAATTAAATAAGGAGACAATTCGAGATAGATATCCCATCCCAGAAATAAATGAAATCCTACCACAAATAGAAAAAAATAAACTGTTTAGTGTATTAGATTTAAAAAGTGGATTTCACCAAATATTACTTAGGGAAAGTGATAGAGAAAAAACTGCCTTTTCTATTAATAATGCAAAATACGAATTCACTCGACTTCCATTTGGTTTGAAAAATGCTCCGTCCATATTCCAACGAGCCTTGGACGACATTCTTAGGGAGCACATTGGCAAAATATGTTTCATCTATATGGATGATATAATAATATTCGCAGAGGATGAAGATTCACATCTCAAGAATATTTCAACCATATTCGAGACATTAGAGAAAGCCAATATAAAGGTACAACTCGACAAATGTGAATTTTTGAAAAAAAAAGAAGTTGAATTCCTAGGTTTCATAATATCCGATTCCGGTATAAAAACAGACCCAAAAAGGGTTGAAGCAATAGAAAAATTTCCACTTCCGTTAACACTAAAAGACTTAAGATCATTTTTAGGACTTTGTAATTTCTACAGACGC
This sequence comes from Musca domestica, assembly GCF_030504385.1. Taxonomy (NCBI): domain Eukaryota; kingdom Metazoa; phylum Arthropoda; class Insecta; order Diptera; family Muscidae; genus Musca; species Musca domestica. The sequence goes on along the minus strand of NW_026712409.1, from coordinate 17,330,482 downwards.
TTTATTAGAGATTATGCCAAAATTTCTAAACCTCTGACAATATATTTAAGGGGGGAGGCAGGACGTGCGTCCAAATACGTTTCCAATAAAATGGCCATAGATCTCGATCAAGAAGCAGTAGAAGCTTTTAATAAATTAAAGAGAATATTGTCATCGGAAGACGTAATATTGGCATATCCCGATTTTAATAAAGAATTTGAACTTACTACTGACGCTTCGCACTATGCAATGGGCGCAGTGCTTTCACAAGATAATAAACCAATTGTATTTTTGTCTAAAACTTTCAAAAAGGAAGAGGAACATTATGCAACAAACGAAAAGGAGATGCTTGCAATTACTTGGGCTCTCAAATCCCTCAGAAACTACCTTTACGGTTCTGCCAAACTTAAAATTTATACCGATCACCTTCCACTGACATACGCATTGAATAATAAAAATATTTATCCCATCGGTAACAAACTGCTTAAAGACTAATGACGAAATCTTGGGAGTATTGCAAGAAGTGTTCCGTGATAATTTCACACAATACAAAGTCAAATATTCAAGACAAATGGTAACCGACTTGAAAAATGATGAAGACCAAGAAAACAAGATTATTGCTGAACATAATAGAGCACACCGAAATAGCGTAGAAAATAAAGCACAGTTATTGACAAAGTACTACTTTCCCAGAATGCAAGCTAAAATTAAGAAAATAGTCGATCAATGTAAAGTTTGCAAAGAAAACAAATACGATAGACATCCTAATAAGATAGGCCTACAGGAAACACCTATCCCACAAAATCCTGGACAGATTGTTTACATAGATCCATTTACGAATATAATAACACAATACACTCAAGCATTCAAAAGAAACCAGTTGAAGCATTTCTTGGAAAAAGGGCAAACATGAGTCAGGATGATATAGAGAAAGAAAGATCCGAAATTGCCCAAAGGCTTAAAGAAAAACAAGCAGAAGATATTAACTACCACAATAAGAAAAGGACTCAACCAAAAACCTATACGCCAGGAGAAATCATATTCGTAAAAGAGAATAGGAGACTTGGGACAAAGTTAAGTAAGGCATACAGACAAGAAATAGTAAAAGAAAACCAAAATACAACTGTTATTACAGAATCAGGAAAAACCGTACACAAAAACAATATCAGAAATTAAGAAATCAAATATTTTCAGATTTTTATTCGCCACGGCGACCGCCTATGTCAAGATTTTGGACTATACAAACTCTCAAATTGTTGCGTTTGATTCCGGTTTGGCAAAAATTCAAGATGGTAACTTCAGGATAATTCATATCATTGACATCGACAAATATCAAGAAACAATAAATTCCCTACAAAACATCCTTTCCCAGAACATAACCAAACACCATTTCCTTCATCCCTTCCTAACCCATGAGCTGACAGAGATTCAAGGATACTTGGACCGTTTGAAGCCAAACGTGAAAAATAAACGATCATTGAATTTTATAGGTTCAGCGTGGAAATGGATTGCTGGAAATCCAGACCACGATGATTTTGAAATAATAACTCAGAAAACTAATGAAGTTCTAGAAAACAATAATAAACAAGTTGTAATTAACAAATTGTCATTGAGAAAAATTAATGAGTTAACACAAATAACTAATGAAATAATAAAAAGTATAAATTACAGTGATGTAAACAGAGATAGATTAAGTTCAAAATTAAAATTTAAAATAGAAATATTAAAACAAGAAATTGTAAATATTCAATACGCTATCCATTGGGCAAAAATAGGAATTGTAAACTCATTCATACTTTCATCTGACGAGATAAATATTATTAAAAATATAATTGAAAAAGATTCAATACCGTTTGTTAATGTAGAAGAAATCTTTGAATTTGCTCAAATAAAAATCGCAACTAATAATCAATCTATCATTTATATTATTAGAATACCAATGACAGACAACAAAGTTTGTAATAGATTATTACTGAAACCTATAAAATTTGAGAAGTTCGTCAATAAATTAAAATTCGAAAATGTAATAATGTGCAAACAAGATTTAAAATTATACGGAATCAAGAGTGAATGCATGAAATACAATAATATAAGTATCTGTAATAGCATAAACTTAGAAGCTATAGAGAATAACACCTGTATTTCTAATTTGTTAAATAGCAAGACATCGAATTGCACGGTAACTGATAACAAAACAGTACCAACAGTTGAAGAAGTTTCTCCAGGGGTAATCCTGTTAAATAATTTCAATGAAACAATCCTAATAAATAATGTTGCACAAAGACTTATTGGATCGTATGTCATCCAATATAGCAACACTACACTAAGTATTTCCGACAAATCATATTCCTTTTTTGAAATAAGCCATATTCAACCATTACCGGCGATTCTGCAACCTAGGGAGTCTGTTCTCAGTATAGAAGAGACGCTCTCTTTAGAGTCAATTAAAGAAATTCAAATTAGTAACACAAAAGCCATAAATTTATTGGGAGGCAAATACGAGTGGGGTCAAACCACAAATTTTGGACTTACCTCCTTCGCGATAATATTGATAATCGTTTTCATTATAAGGTCCAAGATCTGCAAAAGGGGAAAAGAAATTATACTCACCCCGTCTATAGCAGATTCATGTCCGTATGACGCACGTAATCGTGTTCCTATGCCGGAAGTAGTGGAATTGCCGGGAATACGAAGAATTTCTCATATTCCCTATTTTTGACCGATCGAGGACGCTCGGTTTAAAGAGGGGAGGAGTTAACGTTAACTTCTTTATTTCTGTTTCTGTTGCGCGTGCAAGTTCGATGGCACTTAAATATGCTTGCAAAATGCTTACAATGCATTCATGTCATTCATTCGTATAAACAACAGATAAATGCTTACATTTTAAGAAACCTAACTCTAAGAAATAATAAAATCAAAAGTGCTAACGTTGCACTAAATACATTGTCCAACAAAACTTAATTTTAAGAATAAAGGAAAAATAAAGTCAGTCCCATTTTGTCACTCGAAAAAGAGCGTTATGTTTAATTTATATGGGGCCTATACGAAGACCTGGACCTGCATAGACAATTTTCTGTCACAGACTGTAGTTCCCATTACGAACTATAAATGCGTAATTTGAAACTACTACGGTGAATAATGACGCTAAAATCATCAAAATACCGAATATCGGGGGGTACCGTTATATGAGGTCTATACGAAGACCTGGACCTGCATAGACAATTTTCTGCTTTAGGCTGTAGTATTTATTACGAACTTCAAACATCAAGTTTGAAACAATTCCGGTGAAAAATGTCGCTAAAATCACCAAAATATCGAATATCGGGGGGTACCGTTATATGGGGGCTATACGAAGTCGTGGACCTGCACAGACAATTTTCTGTCATAGGCTGTTGTATTCATTACGAACTTCGAATACCAAATTTGAAACAATTCCGGTAAATAATGTCGCTTAAGTCATCAAAATACCGAATATCTTGAGGTACCGTTATATGGGGGCTATACTAAGATGTGGACCTACATGGCCCATTTTCAAAACCAAGCACACATAATACAAATTTGAGTAAATTTTTATCAACTTACTTCATTTCGTTCGGAAGTGTGATATAGTGATTTCCACAGACGGATAGACGTACAGACGGACGAACATCGCTAAATCGACATAGAATTTTATGCTGATCAAGAATTTATATACTTTGTGGGGTCTAAAATGTATATTGCGAGGTGTTACAAACGGAATGACAAACTTAATATACCCCCCATACTATGGTGGAGGGTGTGAGAGTTTATTGGTCTTTAGAAAAATATGTTGAAAAAGATAATGGTTCGGGAATCAAAGGTTGTTAAGAAAACATTAGCCATAACATAACTCACATGGAATTATCTATCGCCTGAATGTCATTCACCATTTTATCATCGAACTATTTTCAAAGCAACACAAATTCTATTTATACATAGGCTAAGCACCCCTTCTCCATTGCAATAAGTTTTACTGGAAACAAAATATTAAAAAATATTCCTATATGCATCCATAACAAATGCCAACTCTCGTCCTGTAAAGTCGTCTGTCAAAGTGTGAGCAAACAATACTTTTTGTTGGATTATCCTTTTGGTGCCAGATGAGTTCGTTCTCCCAACTCACACAGTTCATAATGGTTATCGGGATGGCTTTTGCCATGCATTTCCAGTCAGCCTGACTGGCTGGCAAGCTCCAGAGAATACAAAAATATAAAAATACACGTATGTAAGTGTGTACGTATGAATTTATAAATGGATGGATAGCCAAAGTTGACGATGACACTGGTTGGTAGTTGGTTGGCTGGCTGGTTGGTGTCCATGGTTTTTTTTCCATGGAAACCATGACATCAACATGGATATATCTTCTCGTTTCTCTTGCTTTATTTATTCAAAGTGATTTTTGTTATTGTTTGTCATACATATTTTCTGCTCACAACTGCGCCAACAACAACAACAACTTCTCACAATAAACAATAAGCTTTTGTATGTAAAATAAAACACAACAAATCCAACAACAATCGATTGATTCACGGTAAATGGTTACTTTGTTTACGGGGACTGGCGGCAGCAGCACTCTTTCGTGGAATGGATACAATTGTATCTGTGGAATTATTTATGGCATAAAATATTCGAAAAACAGAAAAAGATATGTATTTATGATATATCTTCGACATATTTGCAAGAGCATAAAGCTTAAATAATATTTTACAGAATTCATGGCGAATCCTTTGTAATGTCTTCAAGAATTGAGTTTCAACGGAAAAAGAAGTTGACTCTTTAGTGTGAAAGTCCTACAGTAGAGAGATTCTAGGAGATGAAAGTGTTTACATCTAATTGCGCAGAGTCTTAGCTTTTCTGTGATCTAAATTTTGTGGATGTAGTCCACAAAATATAGGAGATATGGCCACAAGAAGACAAGTACCAAAATGTATCTGGAATTTCTCTATTTTTGGGTAACCATTTTAAAGTGCTCATAATATCGAATGTAATCGGTGCAATTTCTCAAAACTACTTGATTTTGAATCAAAGAGCTCGTCACAGTTACATTGAAAAAAGTTTCGATGATATAACTCACAAAATACCCGAGTTATGGCTAAATTAACACAACCACTAAAAAGTGACAAAACTGTTTGTATTTTGAGTAATCGTTGACAAGAGGCTATAAATTTTAAAGTAACCATTATATTTTAACAAAATATTTGGATTCGAGTAGAAATGAATTAAAGCTGTCCACCAATACATGTTTCATCGATATATCTTGCAAAATATGGGAGATATGGATAAATAAAATCAGGTGAGAAAATCAGGTCAAATATGACATATGTTCGGGTAATCATATTTTGAGGGAAAAACTTAAAAAGTAATCGGTATATTTGAACAAAATTTGATCATGTTTGACTGAGAAGCGTCCTCTATGCACATTTGATTGATATTATCTTCAAAATATCAAAGATAAAGCTACACGATAAGAAGTACCAAAATTATCATACAGTTTTGTCGTTTTTTGGGTAACCATCTTCTACTGCACATAGCATCGGAATATATCTTTGCAATTTATTAAATGGATTTGATATAGAATAAAGGGATATATCAGCTTTCGTTTTATAATATTTTCAATGATATAATTCCTATATAAGCGGAGCTATGGCTTAATAAAGGCAACTACCAAAATTAACCAAAATGTTAGGGGTTTTGAGTAATCGCTGAAAAAAGGCCATAACTTTTAAAGTAACCATTTTATTTTAAGCAAACAACTAAATTTGAGAGGACAATAAATCAAACTTTCGATCAAGGTGCGTTCCATCCATATATCTTGTAAAGTGCGGGAGATATGGTTAAATAAATTTATGTGACAATATTTGTGAAATAGGACATCGGTTTGGGTAATCACATTTAGAGAATATAACTTCTAAAATAATCGGTATATTTTAACAAAAAGTGCACGTTTCATTGAGAAGAGTCCTTCGTTTACTTCCATGAACCTTTGATGGATATTATCGCTAAAAAAAGCTATCTCTAAAAAAGATAAAACTACAGTACCAAAATTATCGTACACTTTGTATTTTTTGAGTAACCATTTTCTAGGCCATATACCATCGGAAGTAATCGGTGCAATTTATTGAGATGACTAGATTTTGGATTAAGGTACTCATAACTAATACATTAAAGAAAGCTTATATGATGAAACCACTAAAATGCCAGAGCTATGGCTAAACTAAAAAAATCACTAAAATGTGCTTAGACTATGGCTATTTTGAGTAATCGTTGACAAGAAGTCATAACTTCTAAAGTAATCATTTTTTATTAATAAAATATATAGTTTTGAGTATAGGAGAATTCTAGCTTCCAATAAATGTAGGTTCCATCCATATATCGAGTAAAGTACGGAAGATATGGATAAATAAAATCAAGTAACCAACTCTAACAAATATGTAATCGTTTTGGGTAATCATATTAGGAGGATAAAACATCTAAAGTAATCGGTAGTTTTTAAACCAGCTGTGATTAAGGATCCTCTTTCCTTTCTTTAAATGCAAATTTCTTAAATATTATCTCCAAAATGCCGAAGATATGGCTACACGGAGACAATTGCAAAAATGTTCCTATATTTTGACCTTCTATGGTTACCCATATTCTAGTGCACACAACATGAAAAGTAATCGGTGCATTTTACTGAAACCACTTGATTTTGAATAAAAGCACTCACTAATGGTACATTGATGAAAATTTCGATGATATACCTTCAAAATAACAAAGCTTTGTCGAATGAAGACAACCACAAAAATGTGCAAAAATTCTAGGTATTTTTTGAGTAATCGTGGACAAACGTCATAGCTTTTAAAATAACCATTATATTTTTAACTGAATAGCTGAAATTACCTAAAGGAGAATGCAACCTTTACGTTAAAGTCACCATATCTTATAAAATACTTGAGATAAGGGTATATGAATACAACTATCAAAATGTAACAGATATGCATTCATTTTGGCTAATCATATTCTTGGGGTTATAGTTTCCAAGTAATCGGTATATTGCAAGTAATAATTTTCCCATTTAATTGCGGAGTATCTTGTCTAAACGTAAATGTAAATTTGGTTGGTATTTGCAAGAAATATAGGATACATTGTTATAAGAACACAATGCCAAAATTTACCCATATTTTGTCTTTCGTGGGTGACCATTTTCCAGCCGTTGGGAGGTAAACGGTGGAAATGCTCCAAACAATCCAAATGTTTTTTTAAAGAATATTCGAGGACTAACAGAACTTCAAACGTGGATTTTTTAAAGAATATTTTTCAAGGACCAACAGAACTTCAAAGGTGAATTTTTTAAAGAATATTTTTCAAGGACCAACGGAACCTCAAACGTAGACTTTTTCAAAGAATATTTTTCAAGGACCAACGGAACTTAAACCGTAGACTTTTTTAAAGAATATTTTTCAAGGACCAACAGAACTTCAAACGTGGATTTTTTAAAGAATATTTTTCAAGGACCAACGGAAGACTTTTTAAAGAATATTTTTCAAGGACCAACAGAACTTCAAAGGTGAATTTTTTAAAGAATATTTTTCAAGGACCAACGGAACCTCAAACGTAGACTTTTTCAAAGAATATTTTTCAAAGACCAACGGAACCTCAAACGTAGATTTTTTTAAAGAATATTTTTCAAGGACCACCAAAACTACAAACGTGGATTTCTTAAAGAAAATGTCTTTAGATTTTTAAGAATTTTTTTAAGGATTAAAAGACTTTCAACGTTTGTTTTTTTAGAACACTTTCATACAAAGATACGAATTTATTCAGAATGTTTTAAAATAAAATGGAATATAATTTGAAGGGTTTAAATCAATGTTTTTTTTTTAAAGAATAATTTGAATTTTTAAGGATATTATAATTGAGGAATTCCTGAAACAATTTTGAAGATACTTCAAATATTCCCATATTCCATGATTACAAATTTTGTAATCATGGAATATGGGAATATTTTTGAGGGTAGCAAAAGGCCTGCAGTCGTAGATTTAAAGGCTATTTTCTGAGGGTGATTAATTTGTTTTTTTTTTTTTTTGTTTTTGAAGGGACAACATTTCCACCGTACTATGGAGGGTATATTAACTTTGTCATTCCGTTTGTAATTTTATGGAGGATATATTAGCTTTGTCATTCCCTTTGTAACTCTTCGAAATATTCAGAATAGATCCCACAAAGTATATATATTCTGGATCAGCGTAAAATTCTAAGACGATTTAGTAATTTAGTAATAATGGGAACTACAGTCTGTGACAGAAAATTGTTTATGCTGTTCCATATATCAGTACCTCCCTATATACGGTATTTTGACGATTTTAAGTACAATACTCACCGAAATTGTTTGAGATGTCGCATTTGAAGTTTGTAATGGATGCTACAGCCTGTGACAGAAAATTGTATGTGCAGGTACAGGTCTTCGCACGGCTCCGATATAACGGTACCCCAAGTTTCGAATTTGAATATGGTAACGGCTTATGACAAACAATGCCTATGCAGGTCCACGTGGAATAATCCCCAATATAACGACTATAGGGTTTTTTTTTGAAAATTTCCAAATTCGTTCCATATAGTGGAGGGTATTCCAAGTTCGGCCCGGCCGAACTTACTGCTTTTTAACTTGTTTGCTTTCATTCAATAAAATTTAAAAAAAAAATTGTAAAAATTATGGCGTTTGACTTTGTTGCAGTTTTTTTTTTTTTTTTTTTTTTTGAAGTGAAGGAAGTAGTCGATATGGTCCAAACCTGGCCCTTCGTAATACGTATATCATATTTATTTATGTCCAATACGAAATGGACAATATTGGCCCATTCCTTCGAAACCTACTCCATAGAGGGTCAACAATTTGAATACTCTAGCAGGAGTCAAAATATATTTAAATAATCGAACATTGGCTAAGGGTATACATCTGTCGGCAAAAGCGACTAATACTTTTTATACCCTACACCACAAGGTGGTCAGGGTATTATGTCTTTGTGCATTTGTTTGTAACAGGCAAAAAAAGATAGACCTTTTTCCTTTTCTTTTGATGATCTGCATGGAATCACATTCTGAGTGGATTTATGCATGTCCTTCCGTCCGTCTGTCCATGTATTTTTGTGAACAAAATTCAGTTTGCATTTATTACCCGATCCAGATGAAATTTTGCACAAATCATTTGTTTGGCCCAAGAACGAACCCTATTGAAATTGGAGATAATCGGTCAGAATTTAGATATAGCTCCCATATATACCTTCGTCCGATTTGCTGTTTATTGTGCACCAAACGTCTAATATCAGCCCGAATAGTATGGAATTTTGCACACACAACCAAATTAGGCCTGAAATTAAGTATGCTAAATTTGATTGAAATCGGTTCAGATATAGCTATAGCTCCCATATATATTGTTCATCCGATTTGTTATTTTAGTCCTCCGCAGCCGTACTATACAACAATACAACAATATTTGGGGAAATATATAAAATACAGGTCAGAAATACCTTTGCCAAATTTTATCGTGATCGGTTCAGATTTGGATATAACTCCTAAATATATAACTTCGTCCGATTTGTCTTTTATTGTGCACCAAACGTCTAATATTTTTCCAAATATATTGGAATTTGGCACTTCCGACCGAATTGAGTCTAGAAGCTAGTATGTCAAAATTGGTGAAGATCGGTTCAGATATAGCTATAGCTCCCATATATATTGTTCATCCGATTTGTTACCCACAGCCGTAATATGCACTCCGTAACAATGATATTGAGGGAAATATATCAAATACAGATCAGAAATATCTTTGCCAAATTCTATCAAGATCGGTTCAGATTTGGATATAGCTTCCATATATATCGCAAATGGGCAATGGACAAGTCCGAATTTAAAAGATACAAATGCTTCGGCATATTTAGTCTTTTGAACTCTAAAATTTCTGAATTCTCCCATAAAAAATTTTAATTGTATCATCAAGTATCATAAAGTCGGCCCCGTCCGGTTAAGATTGCATTTAAAATAAAGCTTAGGTAACTTTCACAGACATTTGGCCGCCTGAAATTTGTTTCCAGAACTTCATATCTCAGCAGAATATGCAATGTGTGATAAACCCATTTGAAAATTCCTTAATTTCACAGTTCATGACATTTTTGAGTGCATTGCCATCCATGACTGAAAGATGCCAGAACTGATGAATAAATATCTCAAAAATAAAAATGAGCCTTTAAATTTGCCACAAATAAATGGAGCAATTCATCAAAACGATAATCATATTTAAATTAATTTAGCTTAACGACTGGCGGAATGATGACAAACTGGAAGATGTCTGCCGTTAGCCTTCAGATTTTTTTTGTTGGGGCTCATTAAGGCGGCGGCAAAAACTTCAAAAGTCCCACAGAAATTGGGAGTTTCACTCAAATGCTGTTCCCTGGTGTCCCAAAATTGTTTTGAGACAAATATTTTTATTGATAAAAATATTTTTTGTCATCGCTTCCGTTTGGCTGTTTGCCCTGGAGTGGCATTGAACGGCTGTTTATGAATGAAATTGTTTAATTTTTGTTCTTGTTTTTTTTTTTTTTGCTGAAAACAGAGGGGTTTTGTGTGTCATGGAATTTTAACGAATGCTACCGGAGTTGGAGGTATTTTGTTGGGAGCGAAAAAAAAGATATTGAAAATAACCACTTAATTGGTTTTCCTCGGAAAGCAAAGGAATAAACAGCCTTCGTCCGTCCGTCCATGGATCTATCCCCATCATCCATTCATTAGTTTTGTTTCTTCTAAACATCGTTCGCACACACACACACCAACCTATACTCCCGTAGTATCTAACCGAAAATTGTTATTTCGTGTTGTGGCGACAACATGTTTGAATGTTCGCCACACAAGTATCGGAGATATGCCAAGATCTGTTATTGATTAAAATCAAATTTATTGCCCGCCAATGATAGTCATCACCAAAGAAATCGATGCTATTGAAAACCCAGCACTGTCATCATCATCCTCACCCAACATGCATGCCATTTCATGAGGCCAAATTATTCCCAGGCCCCAAGGGCAGGACAAGTTTCATGAAATGTAGAACAGAAAATGTCTAGCCACAATATTTTCTTTTGCGATTCGAATGATATTTGCCTTTTAAATGCTAGTTTTGTTTCCCAGCTAAATATTTTGCCGTTTTGCCTAAGAAATCCTTCAAAGGAATTTCTTGTGAAAAAAGGCTACGAAAATATCTCCTGTTCCAAAGTCACGCAAGTTATTCCATAATGAGAGCTTCTGGTTTCATTTGTGAGAAGTCGTCTGTGGTCTCTGGTCATTTGGCTGCGTGCAAAGTGTTGGCGTGCCGGGACGACCATTGCATGTCACTGAAATCCAAGAAGTGATTTTTGATTTGTTTTAAATATAAGTTTAGTTCCTTTTGCGTCTGGTGGGAGGAGGGGGAGGAGATGGAGGAGGAGTAGGCAGACCGAAAGTTTTCTACACCCCCAATTATGATTTTGGCAAGTTGATTGCACCTCTGCTGCGGCAGCAGGTTGAAAATTATGTGTTTGTGCCTCCTCAGGAAGATTGCTAATCATTACCGCAGGTTAAACTAAATTTGGGGTTAGAAAGATATCATTTGGACTACTGGTTTTACTCTGGCAGGGCAAGGCTGGCAATGGGGAATGCTTAGAAAAAACTTAATTCCTATAAATTGTTTTAAAAGAGACAGATATATAATCCCAGCATTTGGTCATTTGGATATACCAATTTCAGGGGACGTACCATGTAGAATGGACCTAAATATAAAAATATTGAATTTTACGAACCTTGAAATAAAAAGTTTGGTGGTGTCATAAGGCAGGATCTAATAATGTCTAGTTTGGATAGCGGAAGTTTGAAGAAAATTAGAAGCAGATTTCCCATTTTATGAGAAGGTTACAAAGGAGTACGACCGATGTTACCCAACTCCAAACTCAATCAAAGTTTGATGAGAATGTGAAGCTATACCAAATTTAGACAAAATCGGATATTCTCTGTGATTAATTCGTGCGCTCCAATGGGCCCGACAGACACTCCACTTGTCCTAAAACGGATTTCGTCCAAACAAACATAGGGTTTAAAATCATTATTACAATGAGGCACATTTTGGTCTCGATTCCCAGTGGCTCCTGCGTACGTTCCTTGTAACCGTAAGGCCAATATAAGTCATAGACTCATACAGGGTAAGATGAAAAATCTACAATCAAAAATGGCTTGTGAGCTGGACATATCGCAATATTCCATTCGGCAAATATTGAAAAATGAGCTCGAGGTTAAGCCATTGAAATTCCAAAAAGTGCAAAAACTTACACCGCAACGGAAAGAAAACAGACTCAAAAGAGCTGAAGAGTTTATTCGCTTGGCTTAAAATGGTGAACTGCCGAATTTGGTTTTCTCCTATGAGAAAACATTCGTTGTCCAGAAAGTTTGCCAAAGAGGTCAGCTAAAAATGTGCACCGTTGGCCATCAGAACTTAAACGCCGGCCATGGTGATGGTGTGGCCCGCCATAACAGCCGATGGTCGCTCTCCGCTCGTATTAATCCACCGTGGCATCAGAATAAATGCCGAATATTATTGCGAAAATATTCTGGAGGGTGTATTAAAGCCTTGGGCATGCAAACATTTTGGCCGCAGACCCACTCAACACGCGCCACCCAAGAATGGTTACAAAATGAGGTTCCTTGCTTCATTCCCAGCGCACAATAGATACCAAAATCTCTCTAAAATTTGATGCTATTTCCGACATTTTTTGTCATAAGCTCCTCTAGGAGTCATGAGGTCCTCTAGGAGTCATAAGCTCCTCTAGAAGTCATGAGCTCCTCTAGGAGTCATTAGTTCCTCTAGAAGTCATGAGCTTCTCTGGGAGTCATGAGGTCCGTGACTCCTATAGAAGTCACGATCTCCTCTAGGAGTCAGGAGCTCCTGTAGGAGTCATGAGCTCCTGTAGTAGCCAGGAGCTCCTATAGGAGCCATTAGCACTGTAGGAGTCATGAGCTCCTGTAGGAGTCGGGAGCTCCTGTAGGAGTAATAAACTCCTCTGGGAATCATGAGCTCATGTAGGAGTCCTGAGCTCCTCTGGGAGTCATGAGCTCCTGTAGGAGTCCTGAGCTCCTCTGGGAGTCATGGACTCCTGTAGGAGTCCAGAGCTCCTCTGGGAGTCATGAGCTCCTGTAGGAGTCATGAGCTCCTGTAGGAGTCATGAGCTCCTCTGGGAGTCATAAGCTTCTCTAGGAGTTATGAGCTCCTATAGGAGTCAGGAGATCCTATAGGAATCATGAGATCCTCTAGGAGTCATGAGCTCCTGTAGGAATCATGAGCTCCTGTAGGAGTCAGGAGCTCTTGTAGGAGTCATGAGCTCCTGTAGTAGTCATGAGCTCCTGTAGGAGTCATGAGCTCCTGTAGATGTCATGAAGTCATGAGATACTATAGAAGTAATGATCTTCTATACAAGGCATGGGAATAAGAGAATTATGAGCTACTATAGAAGCTCATAACTCCTATAGGAGGCATGAGCTTTTACACAAAATTTGGGCTCCTGTAGGAATCATAAAATTTTATGGGAGGAGTCATGATCTCCTGCAGAAGTCATAGACTTTCTATATTAGTCATGGACTTCTCTGTGCAGTCATGAAATTCTATTAAAGTCGTGCGCTTCGTTAGAAACCTCAGGCTTATGATTCTATATATAAAAGTCGTAGACTTCTATAGAGGTCCAGGGCTTCTATTAAGGTGATGAATGTCAGGATCATGGAGTTTTGTAAAAATCATTGGCTCCTATAAGAATCATCAATATCTATGGGCCTCTGTTGAAGTCATGCAAGTCATGGACTTCTATAGAAGTCATCGACTTAGAGAATGATATTTTAGGGAAGTTAAGGCTTTTATAGAAGTCGTGAGCTTCTTTCATGGTCATTGGACTCCATGGAAATCATTTGCCTTTTAAGAACTAAAAGACTTTTAAAGAAGTCTTAGGCTTATGTCGATGTCATAAGCTTCTTAAGAGGAAAATTACTTCTATAGAAGTCTGAGATTTCAAAAGAAGACATATTCTTTTTTAGTAGTCATATGTTCTATTGAAGTTGTTGCCTTCCATGGGAGCCGTGAGATTCTGCAGAAGCCATCCTTTTCAACACCTTTGCGGAGAAAGCAGTTACATCCAAAGCGTAACTTCCATAAATGTTCTAGACTTTTATAAAAGTTGTAATCATAGGCTTCTATAGAAGCCATAGAATTTCTAAGCCCCTTTCGAGGACATAGGCTACTATAGAAATCATGGCTGTATATGTAATCCTTGATCTTCTCTGGAATTCATGTGCTCATATATAAGTCAAGGAATCCTTGAGCAGTCAGAAATCTCTACACAAAATTATAGTTATCTGCAGAAGTCCTGACAACTTCATGATTATTATTTGTTCACCCTTAAATTTTATTCTTTAGACCAAAAATTGCCTCCTTTATCCTTTTGACTCCCAAAAAGCAGGTTCAAATTTCATTCATGCGATTACACTTGTAAGAAGATATGTAAATACTTTTCCCACAAATGATTGGCAACTATTTTATACTTCCTTCCCCCTGCTCTCCATCCCCAAAGGATATCTCTCCCTCTTATTGTAATTCCTTTCCCATAATCATTAGTCGAAGTTAAATAACTTCCTTTGAATTAAATATCTCCTCGGCTGAGGCATCTCTCCCTTTGTGTGGAGAGTGTAATTCTCGCTCTTGACAAATTAATAGCCTACAACAAAATCTCAGTGAAAAACAATTCAGGGTAGATAGACAGGAGGACGGACGGTCGTCGCATATTCATTGGGTTCATATTGCAACGTGATGGCGTTTTATTACCAAAAGACTATCAAATGGCACGAACCGGGTGCTGCCGCCGCCGCTGGGCTCATTTAAGCATTTCGCCCTGCAGCCTCTGTGCCGTGTGACACCAGTAGCCGTTAGTCGCTTGATGGCTAGCTCGTTCGGTTGTTTGGTGGTAGGTAACTTGTGGTAGAGGCGTTTTGCCTATTCTTGTTCGAGTTGTAACGTGGCGGCATGCCACGCCACCTTCTTTCGGGGATGTGTTTTGCACGGGGCTCACACCCAAGTGTATGTTTGATATTTTAACACCCCTCAGGAAGATGGATAACCGTGGCAAACCTAAAGCAGTATTGAATGTGAATGGATGGGATAAAGAACCCACTAAAACACTGGCCAAGAACCCCATGGCGGTATTACACGACCGCATGCTGTGCTTTTCAGCGGAGTAGAGAAATAAGGTAAAACTAGTAACACACACGTTCACGTGTTCCCAAACGCTGATGAGCCGCTCTCTGAATGTCTCATTCGGGCGGTGGTTGGGAGGGAGATAAAGAAGTCAAAATCTATGAAAATTCAATTCATCTGCCACAGCCACTCCAACAAAAATTTATACAATTTCAGGGAGATTGGTTTCCATTGAGGTAAGTTTTCATATTTTTCTGATACTCAACTCTGGCCGACAAACAAAAAGAAAGCACGAATCCGGATCACAGGTCTTTGCTGGGAGCAACAGCATCATTTTAACTTTTTAACCGCCTCGTATTTTTCCTCCTTTTTTTTTTTGAGACACAACACAAAAGCACGGCATGGAGTTTGAGGATGAGTCGATTTGGGCAAATGAGCTGGGTTGGAGAGGATGGATGACTGGCTGGCTGCCTGGTTGGCTGTTGGATTGTCGGTTAATGATGTTGTATTTTTACTCCACACACACACCAACAAAGCCCTTGCACGTGCTTTAAGCAAAGATTTGTATAACGCCACAACGACGAGGACAACAAGCTGCACGTGCACCTCATGCAACCGTTGGCTTCCAAACATTTGACAACCTCCCACCCTCGTCCAAGGGCAACGCTGAGGCAGCGAGCGAACGACATTATGGCTGTTTTGTTAAATCGTGGCAAATAACACGACCACGTTGCATATGATGGTTGTGACAACAACTGCAACAACAACAAAAATGTTGTTGCAGCCTCTTCATGACTTTAAGAGCCAGAAATAAGTCGAAATTAAGCCCTTTTTTTTCGAAAAAAATAAAACGAAGAAGTGGAAGAGGCAAAACACAAACTGCAAGTACATGTCGAACCATGACACTTTATATTTTACAGTTTGTAACCTCTTAATCGGCACGTTTTTCGTTTCGATGGGAACAGTGGTCCAAAAGAAGACCAAACAAGAGGAAAGACAAAAAATAGTAATCTTGAAATTTTCGCAGGCTTTTAGGTCTACTGTGACAAGGATACCGTAGACCTTATATTAGAAGACCAACTGGTGGTCTTATACTAGAAGACCACCTATTAGTCTTCTAGAGGAAGACTAGCAATTGGTCCTCAAACCGAACATCAGGAATTGGTCTTCCATAAGAGGGCCAGCAACTGGTCTTCTATGAGGAGATGATCTTCTAGGAGAAGACCAGATATTGGTCGTCTATAAGAAATCCAGCTATTGATCGTATATGAAAAGATCACATACAGATCTTTTGTGAAAAGACCAGCTAATGATTTGACACTCGTCTTCTATAATAAGACCTTTAACTGCTCCAATATCAGAAGACCGCCAATTATTCTCTTCGAAGAGAAGATCAACTATTGTCGTCTGTGAGAAGGCAATCTACTGGTCTTCCACGAGTAAACCACCTACTGGTCTTCTATGAAAAGACCAGCTGGTGGTATTTTATGAGAAGATGCCCTCCTGGTCTTCTATGGGAAGCCCATCTATTTATCTTTTCTGATTTCCAATGGGATGATACCCCTAAAAATTATGTACTGATGGAATTCTAAAATGCGACCTATAAGACTTAAGAACATTCCTGATTTTTTAACTTGGAAGGACCTTCAAAAGATTCTTAAAAATCCACCATTTCTGTTAAGAAAGGGCTTTTCAAAAATTCTCTTCAAATTGTTCGATTTATTGTCAGTAGATCTTTAACAATTTTTTCCAAGTTCTTTCCAAGAAGTCCTTAAAAATCATAAAAATCGGCGATTTTTTTCAGAAGGAATTTCTCAAAAATAGTCATAAACATGCTAGCTTTTTTGTTACTATATTTTTAACATTTTTTTTTTATAAATTTCCACGGTTTCTGCCCAGAAGTTCTTGTAGAAAATATTCTTAAAGAACTAGATGTCTTTTAATAAATGCCCAGGAAATCCTTTATGGTTTATACGAAGGCGTGGGCCTTCGAACTTAATATACCATCCATACAATGAACGGTAGAGGGTATAAAAAATCAGGTTTCTTAAAAAATATTCTTGAAACATCCAGCAATTTTCGTCAGGAGCTGAAGGACCTCCAGTACAAAAATTCACGATTTATGTTAAGGCAATCCTATATAAGATTCTTTAAAGGTTATGCTGTTTTGACCAGTAGCTCCTTAAAAAAAATTCAGGATTTTAAGATAGTAATCCTTCAGAATATCCTTGTAAAAATCCAAGAGTTTTGTCTGTAGATTCTTCAAAAATTATATACAAATACAAGACTTTCAGATTATTGTTTGAATTTTTAATCGGTAGGCATCCTTCAAAAAATTCAAGATTTGGGCCAGGTAATGCTTCAGAACTCTTCAAACTCTTTAAAGAACTTCAGGACTCTTTAAAAAACAATTTTTTCGATCAGAAGGTCCTTTAAAAATGCACACGATTCAGATAACCCTTTACATGCTTTATTTTTATTATTCTATAAAAAATCCAATATTTTTTCCGAAGGTCCTTTAATTTTTAATGCACGGTTTTTGGTCAGTATTTCCTTTAGATATCCTTTTTATATGTTACAAGCATAAGCCCAGGAATTATGGTGAGGACATTCTTCAGAATATTCTTTGAACACCCAACAATTTATGGTCGAGGAATTCATGATTTTTGGTAAGGAGGTCCTTCATATAATTGTTCAAAAATTCTGGATTTATGGTCAGTCAATCCTATCCTTCAGAATATTGTTAAAAAATTCAGGATTTTTAATCGGTAGGTCCTTCCAAAAAAATACATAAAAATTCACGATAGAAAATCCTTCAGAATATTCTTTAAACAATTCAGAATTTTTCAGTCATAGGTTCTTCGAAAAAATCCATAAAAAATCACGATTTTGGTTGAGGTTATTCTTCCGAATATTCCTTAAAAAAAGCCAGGATCTCATATCTGTAGATCCTTTAAAAACAAGTAAAAAAGCTATAAGACCCTCCACCATTTGGAACGAATTTGGCAATTCTCAAAAACAATAAAATCCGTTAAAAAATCTGTTAAAATCTTAAAAATACCGAATGTAGCTGTTACATAGGGGTCTATACGACGACATGGAGCTGCATAGGTAAATTTTGGCATAAGCCATTATAATATTCAAATGCGAAACTTTAAAAAAAATTCGGTGAATAATGTAGCTAAAATCATCAAAATACCGAATATAGGGAGGTACCGTTATATGGGGGCTGTATGAAGACGTGGACCTGTGCAGACAATTTTCCGTCGTAGTTTCCATTACGAACTTCAAATACAAATTTGAAGGAATTCCGGTGAATACTGTCGCTAAAATCATCAAAATATGGAATATCGGGGGTACCGTTATATGAGGGCTATGCGAAGACGTTGACCTGTGCAGACAATTTTCTGTCGTAGGCTGTAGTATCCATTACGAACTTCAAATAACAGATTTGAAACAATTCCGATGAATATTGTCGCAAAAATCATCAAAATACCGAATATAGGGAGGTACCGTTATATGGGGGCTATACGAAGACGTGGACCTGCACAGACAATTTTCTGTCTTAGGCTGTAGTATCCATTTCGAACTTCAAATACCAAATCTGAAACAATTCCGATGAATATTGCCGAATATTGGGAGGTATCGTTATATGGGGGCTATACCAAAACGTGGACCTTTGTACATGGCCCACTTTCAATACCAAAAATCCTGCAGACATAATATACATTTGAGTAAAATTTTATCAATCTACTTCAATTTGTTCGGAAGCTAGAGTGATTATTACAGACGGACAGACGGACGGACATCGCTAAATCGACATAGAATTTTATGCTGATCAAGAATATATATACTTTGTGGGGTCTAGGTGTTACAAACGGAATGACAAACTTAATATACCCTCCATACTCTGGTGCAGGGTATAAAAATGTAAGATTTGGGCCAGATAATCCTTCAAGAAACTATTTAAAAAACATAATTTTCAATTCAATAGAAGGTCTTTCGCGGATGAAATCAAATGCACGATTTTGTTCCAGATAATCCTTCACATTCTTTATAAAAATCTACTATTTTTTCCAGAGGTCCTTTAAATGCACGATTCTTGTTTGGTAGGTAATTCAGAGATCCCCTTATTTTTTACAAGAAAAGCCCCTATCAGTCTTCAATGAGAATTCAACCTATTGTCCTTTTTATACTACCCTGACCACAAGGTGGTCAGGGTATTATGTCTTTGTGCATTTGTTTGTAACAGGCAAAAGGAAACGAGATAGACCCATAGTTCCTTTTGATGATCTGCATAGAATCACATTCTGAGTCGATTTATGCATGTCCGTCCGTCTGTCCATGTATTTTTGTAAACAAAGTACAGGTCGCATTTATTGCCCAACCCAGATGAAATTTTGCACAAATCATTTGTTTGGCCCAAGGACTAACCCAATTGAAATTGGAGATAATCGGTCAAAATTTAGATATAGCTCCTATATATATCTTCATCCGATTTGCCGTTTATTGTGCATCAATCGTGTAATATCAGTCGGAATAGTATGGAATTTTGCACGTACGATCAGATTGGACCTGAAAATAAGTATGCCAAATTTGATCGAAATCGGTTCAGATATAGCTATAGCTCCCATATATATTGTTTATCCGATTTGTTATTTTTGTCCTCCGCAGCCGTAATATGCACTCTGTAACAACAATATTTGGGGAAATATAACAAATACAGCTCAGAAATACATTTGCTAAATTTTATCGAGATCGGTTCAGATTTGGATATAGCTCCTATATATATAACTTCGTCCGATTTACCTCTGATTGTGCACCAAACGTCTAATATTTGCCCAAATTGGATGAAATTTGACACTTACGACCGAATTAAGTCTAGAAGCTAGTATGTCAAATTTAGTGAAGATCGGTTTAGATATAGCTATAGCTCCCATATATACTGTTCATCCGATTTGTTATATTTGTTACCCACAGCCGTAATATGCACTTCGTAACAACGATATTCAGGGAAATATATCAAATACAGCTTTGAAATATCTTTGCCAAATTTTATCGAGTCCAGTTCAGATTTGGATATAGCTCCTATATATATATTTATCCGATTTTAAATTATTTGTGCACCAAATGGGCAACATAAGTCCGAATTTAAAAGATACAAATGCTTCGGCATATTTAGTCCTTTGAATTTAAAAATTATAATTATAATCATAGGGTGTATGATTGAATTCTCCCATAAAAACTTTTAATTGTTATGCGGAGCTCTACTAAATTAGCAAAGTGGTGTAGGATATCATAAAGTCGGCCCCGCCCGACTTTAAGACTTTCTTTACTGGTTTAGGGTTGCTTTTTCCCCATTAGAACCACTGTTCCCTTACCCAAAATTTGTGATTTATTTTCTGCTCCCGTTAATAGATTTGTAAACGTGAACCAAAAACGGAAAACGGTGGAAGGGAGTTTTGACATTAAGCTTAAATAATTTCTATGGCTGTTTAAGGCGATGTTGGTTGGCTGAAAGGCAAGAGAACAGGATGGCTGGCAGACGGTTTGGCTGGCTGGTTGTTTGGGCCAGGACATTTCCACGCCAACACGTAATTTTACTTAAATCCTCCTTTGAGGGTGGGCATACAAGTGTGTATGAGTATGTGTGTGTGTGTGTGTGCCCGGACACGGGTGTTTATTACATCACACACTGGCGTAGCATCATCAAATGAAATTAAGACGTTAAGAGGCTTTTTGCTCATTCCACATAACCTGGGCGACGAAAGCAAATTGCAATGTTTTGTGGCAGGGGGGCAGCACCAGCGTTGCGAATAGTGAAATCCAAGAATGCCTCAAATGAATTCATGACGTCGCAGTTGAGAGAAAGCTCCCCTTCCCTTGTGAAAAACAATTTGAAGGTGGCAGGGGGGTGATGACGCTTCCCACACACAAACATATGCTTTTTCTTCTTCTTTCATTTAGCTTCTGCATGCTTGACATGCTGTGCCGCCATGCATTTGAGCCCTGTTAACCTGGTTAAGGCTTATGTTGTTGTAATTGTTTTTTTTTTGTTTTTGATTTCTTGCTGTGTCCTCTGTACGCTATTCTGAATAAACGGAAATCCTTGTTGATCAGGCGACAGGACTGGCCGAGTGGAGGGGGGAGGGAGGTGTTCTTGCTTTCGATACAAGAAATGCTAAGCATTTCGCACAGAGCTCTTAAATAGGCAAACAAGGTACTCATCATCGGCATATTTCGCTTTAGCTCAAGTTGAGCGTTTCTTCTTTGCTGCCATTCAAGTTGGGCGCTGTGGAGGTGATATTTTTCCACGATAATCCTTTGGCGACTCTTCAGCGTCAGGCATAAATCTGTTATGGATACTTGAGTTTTCAATTGTATCATGATTTTTACGATTTCCTTACTCCTTCCCCTGCATTGCAGTGCCACCGGAGCTGAGTTGGCCTCTCTCACTCTGTGTGTGTATGTGTACATCCGTGTATTTGTTTACCCTGTTTGTGGTGACTCTGACTCTTGACATGCCCCGAGACATTACTAATCTCAATTTTCGTTTTGCCATCAAAGTCACATCTTTCTTTTTCCGCTTTGTTTATTCCACCATCAGGTACAACAACAACGTCGACAACAAATATCAGCTTCCATTGAACGCCACTTACTTTGGCATAACTTTGTAGAGGTTTTTTGTCGATCTCTTTCTACCTCTTCAATAATTCACAAAGCGCTGAATACGGAATTGAAGTGTTGCATTTTAAAACTGTGTTAAAATTGCATTTCATTAACGGATAAGTGCCCCCCCCCACCAAGGCAAAGGAGGAAAAGAAGAAGTAGATGAAAAATAAAACACCTTAGCTTGGGATTACCACTAAACGCTTTTCTATACTTGACTGATCAAAGAAATTGCAAAATCAAGCCCCAAGAAGTAGGTTTGAAGATTTTTATTGAAGTGTTACTTTAAAAAATTCCGTTTTCTTTGAGGTGATTTGGGTTGAAGGGTGGATTGGTTTAAGAATTTCTTAGAGAATATAAGTAAAAATCGTGATTGAATACTCTCCACCATTTGGTACAAATTTGGCAATGCTACAATCTAAAAATACCGAATGTAGCTGTATATTAGGGTCTATACGACGACGTGGACCTGCATACGCAACTTTTGTCATAAGCCTGCACAGAAATTTTTCTGGCATAGGCTGTAGTATCTATTACGAACTTCAAATACAAAACTTGAAACAATTCCGGTAAATAATGTCGCTAAAATTATAAAAATACCGTATATCGGGAGGTACCGTTATATGGGGGCTATACCAACACGTGGACCTACATGGCCCATTTTCAATACTAAAAGTCCTGCAGACATAATACATATTTGAGTAAGTTTTTATCAACTTACTTCATTTCGTTCGGAAGCTAGAGTGATTTCCACAGACGGGTCCTAAAATGTATATTTCAAGGTGTTACAAAGGGAATGACAAACTTAATATACCCTCCATACTATGGTGGAAGGTATACAAATTGAATGAACTTTATAAGAAAGTAGCAGAAGGGGAAGTATTGAAATTTTCTATTTCAGATCAGAATCTATGAAGAGTTTTTTGGTCAAGACAAATAAATCCTCTCTAATAGGTTGAGGTTATAAAATATTGAAACCATTAGTGAGCTTTTAACATCCGACTCACAATTCCTTGGAAGGAGAAAATCGTAAATAATTTCTAACAAAAACCCCGATTTTTGTGCTGTCATTTCTAAGCCACTCGTCCGACAGCTGTTAAAATTATTCCAGTGACAGCTCATTATATTGTTTACAAGCGTACAAAAGCATTCTGGTGAGAATTTTCCAGAAAAAAAAGTTATTCGTGATGGAATTCAAGCGTGATAGTGTGATTTCTTTATATTTGGCAGGAAAACTACAAGTGGCTATCGTTAAAGCACTCCAGCATTTAAATGTGAATAAATATTTTGTGTCTCGTACCATCGCTCGTTACCGTGATGCTGGTAGCGTAGCCCGACGTCAAGGAAGTGGATGGCGCCGGAAGAAAATAGCAACATCAGCAGAAATGGTTCGAAAAGTAAAGATCGAAACCCGCGTCGCAGTGGCTGAAAAATGGCTCGGGAGCTGAACATGTCGCAATATTCCATTCGACAAATATTGAAAAATGAGCTCGAGGTAAAGCCATTGAAGTTCCAAAAAGTGCAAGAACTTACACCGCAACAGAAAGAAAATAGACTCAAAAGAGCTAAATTGTTGCTTCGCTTGGCCGAAAGTGGTGAACTGCAGAATTTGGATTTCTCGAATGAGTAGTTTGTAAACAAATAAAATGTTCGTGTTTACTTGCCAAAAGGTCAGCTGAAGATGTGCACCTTCAGTTGGCCACCAGAACTCAAGCCTCAAGCCGGCCATGGTGATGGTGTAGGCCGCCATAACAGCCGATGATCACTCTTCGCTCGTATTAATCGACCATCATCAGAATCAGAATAAATGCCGAATATTGTCGTGAAAATATTCTGGAGGGTGTATTAAAGCCTTGGGCACGCAAACATTTTGGCCGCAGACCTTGGACATTTCAACAGGACTCAGCACCACTGCACTCAGCAAGCGCCAACCAAGAATGGTTACAAAATGAGGTTCCTTGCTTCATTTCTAGCGCACAATGACCATCAAAATCTCCGGTTACCAATCCGTGGGACTTTTGTGTCTGGAGTGTTTTGGAAAGCAAGGTAGGCACTAAAAATTACTAAAGTGTCGATCACCTCAAGCAAGCGCTTCGCCGGGAATGGGCCAAAATACCGCAGAGCAAAATTTGGGCAGCGTGTGACGATTTTATCGGCCGTTTGAAGGTCATAATTCATGCCCAAGGGTGACCAATTCGAACAAATCTAATTATACCCTACACCACAAGGTGGTCAGGGTATTATGTCTTTGTGCATTTGTTTGTAACAGGCAAAAGGAAACGAGATAGACCCATAGTTCCTTTTGATGATGTGCATAGAATCACATTCTGAGTTGATTTATGTATGTCAGTCCGACGGTCCGTCCGTCCGTCTGTCCATGTATTCCTGTGAACAAAATGCAGGTCGCATTTATTATCCGATTGAGATTAAATTTTCCAAACAACATTTGTTTGGCCCAAACGTGTAATATCAGCCGGAATAGTATGGAATTTTGCACATACAACCAAATTAGACCTGAAAATAAGTATGCCAAATTTGATCGAAATCGGTTCAGATATAGCTATAGATCCCATATATATATTGTTCATCCGATTTGTTATTTTTGTCCTCCGCAGCCGTAATATGCACTCTATAACAACAATATTTGGGGAAATATATCAAATGCAGCTCAGAAATATATTTGCTAAATTTTATCGAGATCGTTTCAGATTTGGATATAGCTCCCATATATAACTTCGTCCGATTTAACTTTTATTGTACACCAAATGTCTAATATTTGCCCAAATAGGATGGAATTTGGCACATACGACCGAATTGAATCTAGAATGCAGTATGCCAAATATGGTGAATATCGGTTCAGATATAGTTATAGC
This sequence comes from Musca domestica, assembly GCF_030504385.1. NCBI lineage: Eukaryota > Metazoa > Arthropoda > Insecta > Diptera > Muscidae > Musca > Musca domestica. Next base: position 17,305,717 of record NW_026712409.1, on the reverse strand, counting down.
TTCCGTTCATCCGATTTGTTGTATTTGTTACCCACAGCCGTAATATGCACTCCGTAACAACGATATTCAGAAAAATATCACAAATACAGCTCAGAAATATTTTTGCCAAATTTTATGGAGATCGGTTCCGATTTGGATATAGCTCCCATATATATCTTTATCAGGTTTCAAATTAATTTTACACCAAATGGGCAATAAAAGTCCGAATTTAAAAGATACAAATGCTTTGGCATATTTAGTCCTTTGAACTTTAAATTATAATTATAATTATGATTGTAATTATAATTATAATTATATTTATAATTATAATTATTATAATTATATTTATAATTATAATTATAATTATATAAGTTATATAATTATAATTATAATTATATAAGTTATATAATTATAAGTTATATAATTATAATTATAATTATATTTATAATTATAACTATAATTATATTATAATTATAATTATAACTATAACTATAATTATATTATTAATTATATCATAATTATAATTTAAAGTTATAATCATAATTATAATTATAATTTAAAGTTCAAATTATAATTATAATTTGATATATAATTATAGTTATAATTATTATAACTATAATCATAGCAAGTACGATTGAATTCTCACATAAAAACTTTTAATTGTTATGCGGATCTCTACTAAATTAGCAAAGTGGTGTAGGGTATCACAAAGTCGGCCCCGCCCGACTTTAGGACTTTCTTTACTGTTTTTTTTTTTTTTTTTTTTTTTGAAAATTATGCATTCCTTTCTTATCTTTCATTTCCCACCTCTTTGGGTCACTTTAGCTCCCTTTGTCCTTATAAAGTTACTGTTAACTGTTTTTTGACCGATTGGAGGCTATTTAAAATTTTGTTTGTAGATCTCCATTTTTTTTCTCCAACCCGACAATGCGTTATGGATATTTAAGTTTCGGCACCGGCAGCAACAGCAAACACTTGTCAATGGATGACTTCGTGTCACTGAAGTGTAAAACTTCGACAAACAAATAAACGCATCATCAATACAAAATAACAACAACGACAAATACAACAAATAATCATCATTCGCTGGATCCGTTTACCGGTCATTCGACATGTTTGGCATGCAATTGAGAATTGTTAAATAAATATGGGAATCGACAATTGATTATTTATTTATGGCGGCAGTTAAAAAAAAAAACAATGTTCATGTGTGAGTTGATATGTGTGTGTGTGAATGCCGTCATACACATATTGATGTAGATAGGTATGTGCATCCTTAAAACAGGGTGGCCCATTTGTTTGGGGCTATTCAATGTGATAAACGTTAACCACAATCGGGAGACGGAGTGAGAATTGAAAATAAACTCACTGCAACGTGTATATATTTGCATAACACAAATACACGCAAAGGTGGGCAACAAACACACTCACCACTGCATTCATGTGTGTTGGCTAAAATCACGAGCTGGAACATGTGAGCAGCAACTCTCAATGGCCAACATTTGTGGTCAATTCAAGCTGGGAGTCACCCAAAGAACTGCAGTGATACAAGTTGTGTTCGCTATTGGTATGTGTGTGTTTGAATAGGTGTGTGTGTGTGTGTACTCGTGTATGGGTATTCTCCCATTTATTGTTTATTATGACAATTAACACGCGGCTCTTAAATACCATTTATAAAGTCTTTAAATAAATTTAAAGAGTCTATGAATTTTGTGAAAACGGTTGGGAGAGTCAATAAATTTGCCCCCTCCTCCTTACAAATTCAATTTCAAAGACCACACCGAGCTGCCAGTACGGTTTTATGGGCTTGTGTGTCGGTGGCATGTCTTGAAGTCTTTGTTGGCCATTGTTTGTGTTGCTGGTGCTGCTGTTGTTGTTTTGTATTGATTTCATTTTCAGTGTTCTCCAACCATGTTTGAGTATACTGATATGTAAATATGTGGGGATTGCCCCCCTCTTCTTATTCTCCACCCCCCAAATCATGCAGAAGATTGTTTACACTGATTATAGATTTAACAATTTTGATATCTTCTTTAAATAAAACAAAAAAAAAAAAAAAATGTTATGTTTTGTGCCTTTTTTTTTGCTGTCTTTTCTAAGTCGCCATTGATATGGAGGTTGGGGGGAGGGGGAGAAATCGCGTCTTATGCTATTTGATATTTTTTTCATTAATAATTTTTTATTCGAAGTTGGAGTCACACAAAAAAACACAACGTTAGCAACATAATGAGATTAAGTTATTTATTCTATTTTGCATTTGATCCTGGTTACGCCAGTTCGGTATGGAGGGTGGAATTTTGAAATTTTTAAATTTTTTTAGGGAAAAATTTAATTTCTTCAAAGAACTAAACTTTTGTTTGTGGAGTTCTTCGCATTAATGTTTTTATACCCTCCACCATAGCATGGAGGGTATATTAAGTTTGTCATTCCGGAAATATACACTTTAGACCCCACAAAGTATATATATTCTTGATCAGCATAAAATTCGTTGTCGATTAAGATGTCCGTCCGTCTATCCGTCTGTGCGTCTGTCACTCTAGCTTCCGAACGAATTGAAGTAGATTGATAAAATTTTACTCAAATGTATGTTATGTCTGCAGGACTTTTGGTATTGAAAATGGACCATGTAGGTCCACGTTATGGTATAGCCCCCATATAACGGTACCTCCCGATATTCGGTATTTTAATGATTTTAGTGACATTATTCAACGGAATTGTTTCAAATTTGGTAATTGAAGTTCGTAATAGATACTACAGCATTAGACAGAAAATGGGCCATGTAGGTTCACGTCTTCGTATAGCCCACATATAACGGTACCTCCCGATATTCGGTACTTTATTATTTTAGCGACATTATTCACCGGAATTCTTTAAAAGTTGGTATTTTATGTTTGTAATGGATGCTACAGCCTATGACTGGAGATTGTCTCTGCAGGTCCACGGCACCTCCCGATATTCGGTATTTTGATGATTTTTGCGACATTATTCACCGGAATTCTTTCAAAGTTCATAATAGATACTACAGCCTAAGACAGAAAATTGTCTGTGCCGGTTTACGTCTTCGTATAGCCTCCATATAACGATACCTCCCGATATTCGTTTTTTGATGATTTTAGCTACATTGTTGCCGATTTTTTTTAAAGTTTCGCATATGATTATTGTTATGGCTTATGACAAATGTTACCTATGCATGTCGATGTCGTCGTATAGACCTAATATATAAGAGCTACATTCGGCATTTTTAAGATTTTAACAAAATGTTTAACGGATTTTGTTGTTTTTGAGGCTTGGCAAATTCGCTCCAAATGGTGGAGGGTATTCAACAGCTTTTTTATTATTTATTTTTTTTTTTGATATCCTCCTTTTTGATATCCTTCTGTAACCTTAGAAATTATCTCAAGTGTCTTCTAATCACTGACGACCATTTAAATCGAGTCAAGGTATTCTGTCTATATATGATCTTTTGAAGGCATTGCATCATCCATTGGTCACACCATCTGAATCTTTTATTCTTATAAGGTCTATTTAAGGCCCTCCATACAAGAAGCCCTTTTAAGGACCTGTTTCTCCAACACGAAATGAATATGATTACGAATGATATATACCATTCCAAAAAAGTTTTTAAAATCTTGGATTTCATCACATAGTGGTAAGGATATTGTGTATTTCTGCAATGGGTTTGTAATATGGAAATGGAAGCGAGATAGACCCATAGTTACATTTGAGGATCTTCATAGAATCACTTTTGAGTCGATTTATGCAAGTCAGTCCGTCCGTCTGTCCGTCCGTCCGTCTGTCCATGTATTCTTGTGAACAAAATGCAGGCTGCATTGATTATCCGATTGAGATGAAATTTTGCAAATAATATTTGTTGGGCCCAAGGACGAACCCTATTGAAATTGGTGATAATCGGATCAGATTTAGATATAACTCCCATATATATGTTTCATCCGATTTGGTGTTTAAGTCCCCCACATTCGTAATATGCACTCCACAAGAATGATGTTTGATATCAGATACAGCCCCGAAACACCTCTGCCAAATTTTATTAAGATCGGTTCAGATTTGAATATAACTACCTTATATATCTTTTTTCCGATTTCAGGTTTATTGTGAAACTAATGGCTAATATCAGCCCAAATGGAGTGAAATTCGGGACGTTCGTTTCCACACTACCCTACAACACTATGTGTTGGTGTGTATTATAAGTTTGATTGGACCAAAAATTATGTAACACCTCGAAATATTGGTCCCCCACATCGGAACCCTATATATGGATCTTCCTTTCTCGCTGAGCTGAGACAATCTAGCTATGTATGTCCGTCCGTCTGTCCATGTTAATTTGTAATTAACCTACAGGTCGCAATTATGGTCCAATCCTCCAGAAATTTAAAATAGAAGTAGGATTAGGGTCAAAATAGAACCCTATTGTTTTTGGAGATTATGGCAAAATATTTAGGCGTTAAAATGGACCAAAAGCAGAAAATTTTCCTGATTTTGCAGTTGCTCTATAGGACACAATTATGAACCAATCGACGTGAAAATTTACATTGAGTTAGATTTTAGGTATAGGCAGAAACGGTCATCGGACTATATTAAGCGGGTAAAAGAGATCCTATCTTTTATGTATGAAAATACGAAAATTTCCACTAAACCGCGAATATTTTTAATCCCAGCCATTTACCATTGACCATTAAAGTTATGCTGATAGCCAAGAAATCGGATATATAGCAAAATAAGTACAATAAAGGGTGAGATGGAAAAAACTGCAACCAACTTCAGACTGCTGTCATTTATAAGCCACTCGTCCGACAGCCGTTAAAATTATTGCATTGACAGCTCATTATAAGGTTTACAAGCGTACAAAAGCATTTTGGTGAGAATTTTCCAGAAGAAAATTTATTCGTGATGGGATTCAAGCGTGATAGTGTAATTTCTTTATATTTGGCTGGAAACCCCCAAGTGGCTAGCGTTAGAGCACTCCAGCATTTAAATGTGAGTAAATCTTTTGTGTCTCGTACCATCGCTCTTTATCGTGATAGTGGTAGAGTACCCCGACGTCAAGACGGAAAACAGCAACATCAGCAGAAATGGTTCGAAAAGTTGATCGAAATCCGGGTCGCAGTGGCCGAAAAATGGCTCGTGAGCTGAACATATCGCAATATTCCATTCGGCAATATTGAAAAATGAGCTCGGGGTAAAGCCATTGAAATTCCAAAAAATACAAGAACATACATCGCAACAGAAAGAAAACGGACTCAAAAGAGCTAAGGAGTTGCTTTGCTTGGCCGAAAGTGATGAACTGCCAAATTTGGTTTTCCTCCGACGAAAAAAAACATTCGTTGTCCAGCAGTTTGTAAACATACAAAATGATCGGCTCGTGTTAACTTGCCAAGAGGTCAGCGGAAAATGTGTACCTTCGGTTTGCCACCAGAACTCAAGCGCCGGCCATAACAGCCGATGGTCGCTCTTCGCTCGTATTAATCGACCGTGGCATCAGAATAAATGCCGAAAATTATCGCGCAAATATTCTGGAGGGTGTATTAAAGCCTTGGGCACGCAAACATTTTGACCGCATACCTTGGACAGTCCACAAGGCAGGTTCAGTTTGTAAATGAACAATGTCGGTCCACTTCTTCGTATAGCCCCCATATAACAGAATCTCCCCATGTTCGGTATTTTGATGATTTCAGCAATATTGTTTACTGGATTTGTTTCAAATTTTGTATTTGAAAATCCTAATGAGTACTGCACAACCTATGACAGAAATTACTTATGAAAGTCCACGCCTTCGTTTGGTGGCTAATGATATCTCCCGATATCCGATATTTAATGATTACAGCGGCATTATTCACCGGTATTGTTTCAAATTTCGTATTGAAGTTTGTAATGAATACTTCAACCTATGACAGAAAATTGTATATGCAGATCCACATCTTCGTATAGCCCCCATATATCAGTACCTTCCGATTTTCCGCATTTTGATGATATTAGCTACATTATTCAATGGAATTGTTTTAAATTTCGTATTTGAAGATCCCAATGGGTTCTACAGCCTATGACAAATTACTTATACAGGACCACGTCTTCGTATAGTTCCCAGAAAAGAGGTTTCTTTTGGGAGATATTTTTTAAACGGAATTTTGCTGGAAATTTTTCAAGTTCCTTCAAAATGGTGGAGGGTATTAAAAGTTCGGCCCGGGTGAACTTAGCTGCTAATAATTGGCTGGATTTCCATCGTATTTATTGAAATCATTGACTTGTGCTACTAGCCCAGTGTTATGTTCTTTGTTGAACAAGAAAGTATCATCCAATTTTATGTGAACTTTGCAAACCTTAACATTTTTTTTGATCAGTACTAGATCTGGTGCAAAAAATGAAAAATATTGGTCCACTCTATCAAGAATCTCCTGCACAAAAGGTCAAAATTGTCAATAATTATAAATTTTTTAAAATGTGAAATAAGAGTGCGATTGTTTTCAAATTTCGCGCATCTCAATATTTCCATCCATACGAGATCTGTTATAAAGAACGGAACATTCTTTGTGGTACCTCCCCCCACAAGGGGTTAACATTTTGAATAACCACGAAATTCATAAAATGCCAAATAAGCATCCAATTCTTTTCGAACTCGGCACATCCTAATATTTCTATCAGCACAAGGTCTGGTGTAACAATGGAATATAGGGGCCCACTACTTTTGGTACCTCCCCCACAACAGGTCATTTTTTTAATAATTTTAACGCGGAGTAACCATCCGAATTTCTTCAAATTCGACACATTCCAATATTTCGAATATCAAAAGATCAGAAATCCCAATATTTCTACTTAATCGAGATCTGCTGTTAAAATTATATATATCGGCCCACTCCTTCTGTTAACTGTCCCCCAAATTGTCACAATTTTAAATACGTATCTCCCATAACATACCAAAAAGTGTGTATGTACATTTTTATCTGAAGCGATCTGTACCCCCCACAAATAAAAAAATATAGATTAAAGATTATTCACATTTAATTGGAAATAAATGTTGGGGTTTTCTTTAAATTTAGCAGGAGAGCTATTATAAATAGTCTTTCAGATAGACTATTGTAAGCAGAGTAGTTTCCAGAGGTCTTCTATAGAAGTAGGGCCCGCCAAATGTCTTCTAGAATACCTACATATAAAGCAAAAAATAGAAAGAAGACCCGCTAGAGGAATATTAAAGACCTCCAATATACAGCGTTGCCCATATTCGACGGACCTTTGGACCCATTCCAATCGACGAGGCTTGTCCGCAGGCAACATTCTTTGCTTCAATTGAATTTTGTACGGGAACAAATGCAAATCAATGCGAATAATCCGTTGTAAAAGTGGACCGAGCCATGCCCAACTGCTGAGAACGGCGTTTTTTGGGATGTTTTTGAGGACCTCTCAACACTGGCTCGTACGGCAGCGATATTCTCGGCCGATCGCCTTGGTCGACTTTTATATGGCCTCTTCGGATTAGAAAGAGCCTTACCAGTCGAAAATTTTCGTATAAACGGGCTAATGGTGTTCTTAGAAGGCAGACTTCTCACATTTTTTAAGGTTTAAAAGCTCGTTGAGTTTTCACAATTGACTTCTTGTAAATTTCAACTATTTCAGAGCGCTCGCGTGGCGTGTATTTGTTCATGGTAAAAATCTGCTTGGACTGACGCTTCAAACGCGGTATGTCATTAAGCGATGTGACATCTCTGTCAAAAGTTATGGCGTTGCCAGATGGGTCCGTTGAATATGGGCAACCCTGTACAAGACATTGTTTAAAAAACACAACTCTTTGGGCCCCTGGTAGATTCTAAGAAAATATGCCTTTACTCTGAAAACATAAATTTTTTCTAACTTTAAATAGGTCTTAAGATCTACAATAATCACAAGATAATGACAAGATGGTTTTCGAAAGTGACCTTCTTGGAGAATACCTCCAAAAGAAACCCCTCTACAGGATATTTATTTCAGGAGGTACTCCATTGAAAGAAGATGCCTTCAAGTAGTATTCTTCGCCATAGTTTCTATGGAGTGGCGGATTCCAATGCTCATCATGAATTCTATATAATAACACCTTAAGTGGCCATCTATGGTGAGAATACCTCCAATGGATTTTCTAAGACCGAGAGAGGGTTTTCCATGGAAGGAAAGACCTTCGAAGGACCAGAAGACCCTCAATATGGCGTCTATAGAAATAAGACTTTCATGAAAACTTGGAGAACTCACTTCCAAAGTGAGCCCATGGCAGGTATTGTCTTTACAGATAATATATGGAAGATCACCTTTCACCATCAAAAGCCTGAAAGGATCTTCTGATTCCCAAATATTTCACACCTTTGTGAGTGTTTTGAAAAAAAGTATATTTTCCAAAAGTCATGCTCTGGCATCGTGATTCTGTTTTAGGCATTTTGAAACTAATCAATACCCCTTTTGTTATTGTTGCCAAAGAAAACAACACAAAAACAACAAACAAAATCGAATATTCTTGTAATTCCAAAAAAAAAGAAGAAAAATAAAAAAAGAAACCGGAACATCGGAGCTCCTAACACTGATTTTGGAAGATTTTGTTGTTAGGCGTGTTTTTTTTCTCTTCTTTTTTGTTGGTTTCTCTGATTGAAATACAATTCATAAATGCGGAAGGTGTAATGAATTGCCACAATTGATCGCAAGGTATTGTTCGAAAATGTCTAGTCATCTGTTGGGCCGCCACAGCTACAAACGTCAACGCATGCGACACGATATCGCTGGCATTAAGACATCTCTTTGTCACTAAGCTCCTCCTTCCTCCCTCCATTCGATGAATGAATGAATGAATGACTGAATAAAGTCGTCAGAGCTGATGACTAACCTAAAGCGTGGAAATGTGAAAGTTCTTCTGATTCGTGGGCCCAAGTCGTTTCATTCATGGTTTTTTTTTTTTGGGTGATATTGAATTTGTGATTTGGATGTGCGGTTTAGATGCTTTGGAAGATTTTCAGAGTTTTTATTTCTATGTTTTTTTTCCGACATGGGATGATTGTTATAAAAATAGAGTGATTTTTTATTTGGCCTTTGTTTTGGTGGGGGCCTTTCACACTAACAAGTGTTTGACAAATCATGCCCAAAGTCATCGGGGAGTTCGAAAAAAATTGTCAAAGTATTTTAGGTATAACTGAACGGTAACGAATAAATGTGGTGAGAGAGAAGAGGAAAAAAAAACTGCAATCAAAACGATGCTAAAAACCCCGAAATGTCAATATTTAAGGAGTTATGAGCGTTTAAAAATAAGCTATTTTCCTCCTTCAGAAACTGCAATCAAAACGATGCTAAAACCCCGAAATGTCAATATTTAAGGAGTTATAAGCTATTTTTCCTCCTTCAGAAACTGCAATCAAAACGATGCTAAAACCCCGAAATGTCATATTTAAGGAGTTATGAGCGTTTTAAAATAAGCTATTTTCCTCCTTCAAAACTGCAATCAAAACGATGCTAAAACCCCGAAATGTCAATATTTAAGGAGTTATGAGCGTTTTTAAAATAAGCTATTTTTCCTCTTTTAAAAACTGCAATCAAAACGATGCTAAAAACCCCGAAATGTCAATATTTAAGGAGTTATGAGCGTTTTAAAATAAGCTATTTTTCCTCCTCCTTCAGAACTGCAATCAAACGATGCTAAAAACCCCCGAAATGTCAATATTTAAGGAGTTATGAGGTTTAAACTAAGCTATTTTTCCTCTTTTAAAACTGCAATCAAACGATGCTAAAAACCCCGAAATGTCAATATTTAAGGAGTTATAAGCTATTTTTCCTCCTCAGAAACTGCAATCAAAACGATGCTAAAAAACCCCGAAATGTCAATATTTAAGGAGTTATGAGCGTTTTAAAATAAGCTATTTTTCCTAATTCAGAAACGCAATCAAAACGATGCTAAAAACCCGAAATGTCAATTTTAAGGAGTTATGAGCGTTTGTAAAATAAGCTATTTTTCCTCCTTCAGAAACTGCAATCAAAACGATGCTAAAACCCCGAAATGTCAATATTTAAGGAGTTATGAGCGTTTTAAATAAGCTATTTTCCTCCTTATAAAACTGCAATCAAAACGATGCTAAAACCCCCGAAATGTCAATATTTAAGGAGTTATGAGCGTTTTAAAATAGATTTTTCCTCTTATAAACTGCAATCAAAACGATGCTAAAAACCCCGAAATGTCAATTTAAGGAGTTATGAGCGTTTAATAAAATAAGCTATTTTTTTCCTTCCTTCAAACTGCAATCAAAACGATGCCTAAAACCCCCGAAATGTCAATATTTAAGGAGTTATGAGCGTTTTAAAATAAGCTATTTTTCCTCCTTCAAAAACTGCAATAAAACGATGCTAAAAACTAAAAACCCGAAATGTCAATATTTAAGGATTATGAGCGTTTTAAAATAAGCTATTTTTCCTCATTATAACAACTGCAATCAAAACGATGCTAAAACCGAAATGTCAATATTTAAGGATTTATGTAGCGTTTTAAAATACGCTATTTTCCTCCTCATTCAGAAACTGCAATCAAAAGATGCTAAAAACCCAAATGTCAATATTAAAGGAGTTATGAGCGTTTTAAATAAGCTATTTTTCCTCTTCAAAACTGCAATCAAAACGAGCTAAAAACCCCCAGATGTCAATATTTAAGGAGTTATGACGTTTTAAAATAAGCTATTTTTCCTCATTATAAAACTGCAATCAAAACGATGCTAAAAACCCCGAAATGTCAATATTTAAGGAGTATGAGCGTTTTAAAATAAGCTATTTTTCCTCCTTCAGAAACTGCAATCAAAACGATGCTAAAAACCCCGAAATGTCCATATTTAGGAGTTATGAAGCGTTTTTAAAATAGCTATTTTTCCTCTTTAAAAAACTGCAATCAAAACGATGCTAAAACCCCGAAATGTCAATATTTAAGGAGTT